>NC_137832.1:22741013-23103513 GCF_963921795.1 Nannobrachium achirus | reverse complement strand
CACATTAAAAGGTGGGAACAGTCAGGTGAAAGGTGACATTGCTAGTATTGTGGACGAAGGATGTGGCAGTGAAATTATAATGGGGTGGCAGAGCATTTCGGTATGGTTTCTCTGAGTTCTGTTCTGGAAACAGGATTTTTATCAGGCCACTGGGCCCTGGACTTAATATCCATTTGTGCTGGCGGCATATTGAAGAGAGAAGATTGAAGGTGGAAATAATCAGCCTTTTTTTTAAAGGTCATAGAAAGTTAAGCACACCCAAAGTAAGCCATGACATCCTGGCTGATAAGAAATGACTGTCTGTGTAAGAAAGAATGAGCAGAGAAGTTCACCTTGTTCCATTTGCGCTATCGCAACTGCTGAACTGTCAGTCAAAAATAATAGCACATATGGAGTCGACTTCACCGATCAGAAACGCCGCTCCCAGGGTAAGGTGGTTATTGAATTGGCACCGCATTACTCACACAGTGTGCTCACGGTGCAGCTTAGCATTATTGGTATGGACATACATTATAAGATGCCAGGAGCACTTTATGTTCTGATGTAAGTCTAATGGTTTTTGAATAGAAGGAAATGCACTAAATGTAAATGTAACTGCCTAACAGTAAACCAATGTTGTTAACGCCAACAATACATTTGCTTGTAAAATAATTCTGCAACTTAAAGGCAATATTGTTTTTCAGTATATTCCATTGTCCTGGGTTGTGTGTATTATAATGTTTTTATTTTTACGGCATGTGAGTCACAGCAGATTTAAATGTGGGGGCTACTGGAATAAATCATAAATAAACCAATTCATTCATGCGGGAATCAGAACTCCAACTGCAGAGTGGGCTATAAGGAAGGTCATGTTTTCCCTTCCCTGTGGGCATCAGCATTGCAAAAAGAATGATGGCCCCAGAGAGCCCCGATAAGTAAATACCGTTTTAATGGGTTGTGAATGGGCCGGTGATAATCTGCACAGGGTGGGAGTGGGCAGGGCACAGAGGGCGATCAGGCCATCTGAAGTTGTTATTATTAAATGCTATCATGGATCTGATAGTCTGTGACGCAAAATGAAGGCTGGTGATGAATTCCGGGGCCTCCTGTCTACCTACAGTAGCTGACTGGAGGACAAGCTAGCGAGGCAGACTAAGGTCATGGATGAAGGATACCACCCAATAGCAGCCACAAGAGACAATGCATTATGTATAACGTGGAGGGATATACCCAAGTATGTTTACAGTACACCCCAGAGACCAAAGTGAAGGTCACAGAGTAGAAAAGGAGGCACTCTGTCAGCGTGTGCACTTCAGCAGCTTAAGTTCAAACACACATTTTGCATATCCTAAACTTCTGCTCCAAAGAAGCATACAGCATGAATTTAGCATAGTGCCTGAAATTTGGTTTACTCAAAACCCACTGGAAAACCAAACTGCAATATGGGAAATGGGAGTCTGGAAGTGAAAAATGTTTAGCTCGTTGTATCTTTATGTGGGTGACATTTCAATATCCGGACCTTTCAAGACATGAAAGACTTGAGACCTTTTTGAGGAGATGAGAAGTCTTTAAACCTTTCTCAGGGCAAGAAAGTCTTTAAAACGCGTAATCTCCAGAAATGTTTGCAGACATCATTTACATAGGCTAGTACATATACAATTAAATATATTTTAGAACTCAGCCAGCAGGACCACTTCACATTATCTATTCACATATCCACCTGTATCATAACATATATGCACCCAGTACCTGTTCTCATAAAATGGATGCACCCAGGGTTTATAGCAGCTACGTATATCATTTCTACAGTCTCAGTAATTTAGTTCGGGTAATAGACTTACCATGTGTGAGGCTGAGAGGAGGTCAATGTGTATTGTGTGTGTGTGTGTGTGTGTGTGTGTGTGTGTGTGTGTGTGTGTGTGTGTGTGTGTGTGTGTGTGTGTGTGTGTGTGTGTGTGTGTGTGTGTGTGTGTGTGTGTGTGCAGAGACATGCAGAGAGTTAGAGAGGCAGGGGCTGAAATTTCTAAAAGGGCCTTTTGGTGAAAATATCAAAAATAGCAGACCTCCATGCTTGGAGGTTGTCTATTTTCAGTGCTTGATACCACTGAACTAAGCATTATCAAGTCAATACTGGAGATGTGGCCTACGGCATGAATTTCTACACAGAGAGGGCAATTCTTTCAACATAAGATGCTGCATTCAAGTTCAGGAGAGTTTGGACACGGCAATTCTCTTGAATGCAGCTTTCAGATATGGCATGGAAAGAGGGCATTTTCATTTCTTTCACCATAGTAAAAACTGCATTCATATTCTGGAGAGGGCACTTTTTACAGACGGATAAAAGGGCAGGGGCTCAAGCCCCCTTTGATGTCTATGTGTGCACATGCCTGTGTGTGTGTGTGTGTGTGTGTGTGTGTGTGTGTGTGTGTGTGTGTGTGCGTGCGTGCGTGCGTGCGTGCGTGCGTGCGTGCGTGCGTGCGTGCGTGTGTGTGTGTGTGTGTTTTTTTTAAATATCTTCCAGCTACAGACGAAGTAATCTGAGACATCTGTGCTCTGTCTCAAGCTCTCTCTCTCTCAGATTTTCAGCAGTTCAATGGACCTCAGTGTGGCTGGGAGGACTTGAGGGGATTTGTCTGAGAGAGCCTGGCCACAGGAGTCAGACTCAGGACTGATGGCTTTTGGACTGGCACCAGCCTTTGTGTGAATGACATTCCAGACCACCATTACAGCTTGGAAAGCAACTCCCAACACCAGCATTTTTTAGTTTCCCGGCTCTAATGTGTTTTGCAGCTGTCCAAGAGTGAATTTGTTTCCTTACAGGATCAAATTGCACACACACACACACACACACACACACACACTGGGGGTGGGGGTATTGGAGTGTTCACCGAGGGAAGGATGGAATTTGGACTGAAGCTGAAAACATGTCTCAAAATTAGGGCAGTTGGCGATGCAGCGGTTGCTACTATGATTTAGAGGTTGCTGAGATTTCAAACTAGGTCAAAGATATGTAAACAGCTTCATAAACACTAACTATAGGCTAGGTGTATTATACTTCTATTTGTGTCTCTGACTGTAGTCTTTGTATTGAGGTTTTCTAGGACTATTTGAACATATACCTGTTTCCAATTCCATCGCAATAAATAATCAGAATAAAATATGTCATGCACGTTTACTTAATTACTGGGCTTGCTTGTTTATTGTTGCTGACTTTAAGACTCAAAAGTCATGCTGTGATTTGTGTTTAATCAACTTTGCTTTTCGAGAGTTTTCTAATATCGTAAAAGTACTCCTTTATGATAATGCTCAGCTCATTGAGAGACAAATGGGGCAATGAACCAGATTGTCATGAAAAGGAGGATTATACAGTCAATGACTCATCTGATATAGGTATAGTTTTCACAAGCGCTTTTTGCCCTGCCCATGATCCCATCCCTCAGCTGAGTACCTTCTATAAAGGGACATGTTCCAGTTTTGGCAAATCAGTCGGTAGCGATAATTACATTTTGGAGTCCCAGCTGATGTGGAATAAAATTATCATATGTAATGAAGGAAAATTATAGAGCAAGAATTCCTCCTCTTTTTTCCCCCCATTATTTGTGAGGTAGGCTACCATTAGAATTCAACAGCAACCTTCAATCCAAAGATGTCACCTCAAATGATCTTTTATTCCATAAACACATTTAATTTGGGTTTGCTGTTAGCCGAAATTTGCTGCTGTTTGTATGACAATATTGCCTACTGTACAATGATAGTTTGTCGTAGGTCGGTAATAGCTCCTATCCAATATGCTTTAATGATTTCATTCAGTAAAGCACAATGGGAAATGTATAGCTCTTGTGTACAGTCAGTCTCATGTTCATGGTAGTTTCAGTTCTATGATTGTTTTCTCATCATAGAACTGGGCTCAATTCAGTAAACATTCCACACGGGGTCGCTAGTGCCCGCCGAGTGCAACTATTGCATGCCTCGATGATGACGAGCATCACCGAATCAAATGCTATTAAGAGGATGCAAAAGTAATATAATTAATGAAGGTATCTCTTTGGAAAAGTAGTGGAAAAGAACAGTATTTCCCCATACACATAAGAATTAAGATGACCTTGTTTTGGGGCACGTAAAGCACGTTGTTATGTTGTTGTTGTTGTTGTTGTTGTTATTTCTCATCTTTCCCAGCACTGCATTGACATATTTGCCACACACACCCAGAGGCGTCAATTGGGTATGGCACGGTCTGGCATCCGCCTTACATTGATTGGCTACAGGGAAAACAAAATATATATACTTCTTAAAATGAATTCATCATGCCTGTTTCTAAGTTATGGCAACATGACTGGTGTCTTTCGCGCGCGTGCAAGACACCAGTCGTGTTGCCATACCTT
This sequence comes from Nannobrachium achirus, assembly GCF_963921795.1. Lineage (NCBI taxonomy): Eukaryota > Metazoa > Chordata > Actinopteri > Myctophiformes > Myctophidae > Nannobrachium > Nannobrachium achirus. The sequence continues at coordinate 23,099,152 of NC_137832.1, read as the reverse complement.
AGCTTTTGCTGAACTGACGCCACTGCACACACCTGTGAATCATCATCAGCGTTTGCGGGGCTCGGGGACCGAGTCCGACTGGCACCGCGCTACGCCTCTTGACCAAACGTTCCAAGTCGTGTTACTGCTACAGTACGGTACACTGTACACGCTCTCCTCCTCTCGGCGCACATTGGACGGTTCAGAATGCACACGCTTCATTGCCACCGTAGTATACGCCTGCTGACGGGTGTCAATTGCTACAAAAACATAGACAATGAATGAGGAATGCATTGCCACCGGGACTTTGCTGCGCTGAACGCGCGACTACTTTGTGCCAAAGAAGTCAAATGAGAAATAATTGAATAAATACCGCGCTGCTGCCTCTTCCTGCATGAGATGAAAACTCTGCTGCTCAGCACAGTAGGGTGAAGTGAAGGAGTTGGAGACAGTGGACATATTCTCGCATATGGATGGATAGGCTACCTGCTGTGTGGAACGGTGGATATTTGAACCCTCATTTTATTGCTCGAACTTGGATTCTTGTACGGGACTTATTTTCACAATGCCGAACAGGAGTATATTTTATCATTTGAACACTTTTGGACTCACACTGAGCGCAGCAGACAACTTGGGGGGAACCTGCCTGCGGTCGGTGAATAATGCGGAGGATGCAGAGACGACTGACTGATCAGCGAAACAGGAGTTGAATATCAAAATAGATTTGATATATCTGGACTAAATTAAAGACGTTCCTTACAAGAGTCTAAGCAGTTATCATAAAAAATAACGAGCGCGTTATTATTGGCCAAAATGCGTAAAAGAGCGCTGCAAAGCTGCGACCAAGTTCACCCAGCCTACAACAATTCTTGACATTTTCAGACCGTTCAAGTATAATTACTATGCCAATTAGTGAGAGGGCCTGACATTTCCCCCCCACTGCACTTGTCATAATTTGATTTAGCGATTGCTCACGCTGAGTGGTTTGATGAAGCTGGCGCGACCTTTTTTACACGAATAAAATGCCTTTTCAAAGTGTTGAAGATGTTGCAGCAAGTCCGTTTGGCTTTTTCAAATAAGCAATTTGCCAAACCAAACCTTTTTTGAGCTTTTTTTAAGGGGGGAAAGAAAAGAAAAAAGGCGAAAAGGAAACATGTTGCACATCCTTGTACTTCAATCAATCGTGTTACTTTTAGGAGGTAAGCACATTTTTACATCCCATTCATTTAATTGTTTGTTACGTTTTTCAACTTAGGTTGTTAATGCTATTCTTATAGGTTCGTGATGTCTATAAGGTTAGAGCTGTATAATGTAAGCTAAGTTGCATTAGAAAATGTCATTTGTTCCCTGAAGAGCTTCATCACGGGTTCTTAGCCTAGGTTAATAGTAAATCAATAAGCCAATGCATATGGAAAATAGGAGTAGTTGTTGGTGTTGGGCTGGACAGGAACAGTTTTTGTAAAATAATAATAATAAAAATATAAATTTGTGTTCGACAACATACATATAACAGCTCGGACGTGTAAACATATTTGTTTGAATATGTTTTTTTCTCCTTTACTTTTTCTATAAATAGCCCATATTATGTGAATATAGCTGTGTGTGTGTGTGTGTGTGTGTGTGTGTGTGTGTGTGTGTGTGTGTGTGTGTGTGCGCGCGCGTGCGTGCACGCGCTGACAGCTTGTCAGTGATTCCATATGACAGCACTGGTCACAACAGCAGTAGATATTATTATACCTATTCATAATACCACTGTCCCTCATCATTAATTCTCATTAGAATGTTGACTGTAGATTTTCACTCTCCATGGCACATATACAGCATATTTCCTTAAATACCAGGGAACTGGCAGTGCTGAGTGAATGACATAGGCCTACTGTATATTTGCCAAGTTAGTGATGTGATCTGATAGCAGTTAATATCCTCTAAATGTAATAAGGTGGATCACACAGAGGTGGTTCCCTAGAAGGTTTAGCTTCTTCAGCACCATTTCTCATACTTTCGCAAGCATGTACCTGCATAGCTTTAGTGGGAATTTGTTTCTTGGATATTTTTTATCTCATCCAAAATCTGATTCAAGTCACAGTTTCTGAAATAAAGGGACTCTCTAGTCTCTAGCCTGGATCCAGCGCACTCTCTGAGCGGACTGCACGCACCTTCAGTCAGGCTAGGGACTCTCATCAACCTTAATATTTAATCAAAATCATGTTTCTCAGTGGCCCCATCTGACCTCCCACCACATCTAGCCTTGAATTCAACTTTGAAATCTCGGTCAGAAGAGTCAGGTCTTCTATTGCAGTGGTTCTCAACCTGTGGGTTGGGACCTCCTGGGGGGGTCCCCAAATTATTTTGGGGGGTCCCCAGATGATTAACTTAATGTGCAACATTGTTTTCTCACTCAACAGTAAACAAACCAACATACAGTTTCTCTGCACATTTCTAAAGTTACATTTTAAGGACTTTTTAATACCTCTAACATGGCAAATTAAACATTGGCCAAATTGTCAAATATTAGAGGCAGCAATTGTGAAAATAGTCGATCTACATGTGCACAACGCTTCGCGACGCGTTGTGAGCATGTACAGTAGATCTGATATTTTCACAATAGAAATCGTGTTATACAGAATATAATGCCTCAACTCTTAGTGCTCGTTGGGTGGGAGAGGGGGGGGGGGGGTCCCCAGTTCAAATATGATTATTTTGGGGGTCGCGGCCTGAAAAGGTTGAGAACCACTTTGTGAAAGCATGCAGCTTCATAGAATCCCTTTTTGGCTCTGGTTCTTGCCAATGATGCCATTTGGTCCTTTGGTCATTGCCATGAACTAATATGCTGAAACACCTTATCAATGAGAAATTAACCAAAAGTGTCTTACTCTGTGCTCTGTTCAAAAGTAAAATATGCACACACTATACCATGCAGTATCATACCCATAATGCGTTGCATTCTCTTCACAGCTTTAGCTATATATACTGTATATAAACATAGACGTTTTCCCATCGATGGCTTAATTTATTTAGATTTCACATTTGTCTACATGTTCCCTAAACGTCATTGAAACACTATTGAAGCTTATAGCTAATTGAGTCACTGTTGGCTGAACATCATTGCGTGGTTTTTAAGTCAGAGACGTTTTTAATTAAGTTTTAAATCAATCTTTTCTCCAGTGATAATTTTGGCTAGACTTTTCAAATCAATTTGCAATTTTAAATCTGACAATAATGTAACTTTAACCACTTGCATATTCCGGGGGAAACATTTGGCAAAAGTAGCGTTGCAATATGCCTTGTGAGCTTAGTAGATAGTCTATTTTTGGCTAAGAGATTAGGTACTGTAGACAGAAAAAAGCAGATGTAACTAGGTCAGTTCTTTCACCCTTTTGTTATTTTTTGTCATTTGTTTGTGTGTAGAGACTAGAGAGTGTAGTGAGACAGCACACTACGCTGAGGATAGAGAGGACAAAGATATGAAACACATGGCCGGAATCGAACCAAAGCCATTGCCATATGGCTGCCGCACTAACCGTTCCCCCGTGTAACTAAGAAAAGATAACTGCAAAAATATTTAGTGTGTTGGATTACTTTATCTCAATCAAGTTTAGTCTCTTCAAGTTGATTTTCATAAGATAGGGAATTATGGAATGGAATTAAATGGCCTCCTTAAAAATCTAACAAACCATGAACACTCACATAAACTGTCACAGTGAAAGATTCTACTGGGTCTGCAATAAATAGACGGGTGCATTACCTGGCCAGGACTTGAAAGAGTCATTCCAAAGAGATCTTGACAAATGGTAATCACACCTACTGTAACAATAGAATTCTTAAAGATTTCTTGCATTCTACAGCAGGGGTCTTCAACAGGGGGTCCAGGACACCTAGGGGGTCCTCAGAGTTACTGCAGGGGGGCCACCAAATCCTTGTGTGATAGGATAATTATTTTAAATGAGCAATTGAACCCTTGCATCCCTATACTCTGTGGAGAACTTCAGCCAAAAATAGCAGATCTACAAGCCTTCAACGCCAGGCGTTGAGAGCTTGTAGATCGTCTATTTTTGGCAAAATAGGTTTGGTGTAGAGGTAAAAAGGAGCAGACCAAGTACAGAGTGAAAGGTCAAGTTGACTATCAACGTCAAGTATTGACGATTTATGATTTTAAGTGGTGGTTAAGTGTCAAATAAGTCTATGAATCTATCTATGAAATCGATGAGAATCTCCATCACACATTTTTACAATATGTAGAAGGGGTCCCTGCTTCATCTCTCTCTCTGCTAAGGGGTCCTTGGCCTGAAAACATTGAAGACCCCTGTTCTACAGTTTATTGCATTATGAGTGGTGTATAAGGACAGTGCCCTTTTTGATAACAGTAGTGTCATTGCTTTCTTACTAGCTTGACCCTTATGAAAACAACGTTTTATTCCAAGACCTCAATAACCTTATATGATCACAGTGGAGCATTATGCATTGTAAAGATGTGTGCCACAGCTCCACACTTTAAATCCTTTTGTGACTAGTGATTAGAATTGACCTTGCACTCTTGGAAACAAGAGGACCCAAGTCGGTGCAAAATGTGAAACATTTCAGAGAATTGTGACTGTGCCATGATTTGTTTACTCTTGTCTGTTTTGACACAACCTATGTCTTGACAACCGCAACACATTGGGATAGAGATTTTTCAAACATTTAAATGTGACTTCTTATATTATTGAAAAGCATTGTATTGGGATTAATTTTCAAATCTATATTGGTTTATCTATTGTTGCCAATTTATTCCTATACTTCTATAAGTAAGTAAGTTGGTCAGAGAGGCTTATTGTCGGGATCAACAGAGAACGTGGGAGTCTATGCCACTCCTACCATCAGCTCCCAGTACTTAACACATGACATGCCGTAACTAGAGGTGGGCGATATGGTGATAATTATCGTTGAGACGATACAATGTCTCCACGATATGCCTTTTCAGAGGTATCGTATATATCATGATACAATTGAGGGAGCCTTGTAAGAAATCCTGTTGAATTGTTAATACAGAGATTCATTGCAGAATTCAATTTAAACCTGCATTTTGGTCTAAATCAGTAGTTCTCAAACTTTAAAATGTCAAGGCCTCCACTTAACTCTGACAGTATACAAATGGTTTCATTTGTATACTGTCAGAGTTACATACTTGTAAAGTTCAAATTAGACCTCCCAAAAGGAACCAAGAGAGTCTAGTTTTTGTCAAGTAACTTGAAAAATAACCATACAAACCAATGTGAAAAAGCATTGTGATAAAATCGTGTATCGCGATACAGCTTGGGAAAATATCGTGATATTATATTTTTCCATATCGCCCACCCCTAACCAAGCCGTGCTACTCATACGCTGAGTTGGTGGTGCCCTGGATTCAACATAATTGAACCAAATTAATCCTGGTGTCCAAATTGGGAGCTTGTCATTATAGGTGAGAGGAAAAACTAAAGAAATGTACTTCTGATGATCTTCTTTTTTCTTTTTCTTTTCTTTCTTATTTAGAAAGTCTTTAAGTGGTTAAAGTGGTTAAGTCTGCATTTAACACTGAGGCTTTTTACAACATCCTATTCTCTCTTCCCTGTGCCTTTCTTAGCCTTCTGGTTAATAAGCTCCCAAATGGGATGAAACAAGGATGGTCCAGACTCCAGAGTGTACATCTTAAATATGTACTTGTACTTATGTTGTGTCTATTGCTTCAAGGAGATCCAGTATTCCATTCTTCAGACATAGAGTATAGTAGTATCATGGGACTTTGCGGGTGGCAGATTAGTTCTCAGTTCAGAGGAGAGGTTTTCTTTTTTTTTTAATCGACAATTGTCTTTAATATGATCCACTGCAAGGGTGTTGATATTTTGTTTTTGCCACTGGCATTCCTGATAAGAGTTGCAACTGATGACCTTGAGCATGCAAGGGCCCGGCAAAGAGAGAGAGAGGGGAAATGTAAACAGACAAATTAATAGTTTTAAAGCTGGCCGGAAGGGAGAAATGCAACGGAAGCCAGTGGATTAAAAGACAATTGCACAATTGTCTTTGGATGTGAGACTACTGCAGGCTATTTTGTACACAGTCACAGTGAGGGTAACTGTGTGCCCTCACTTTGTAATCTCAGGAGATTGCAATGATATAGCAACCTTCAGTCCAAATATATTGTATTAACAGGTATTATGGGGATGATCACCCTCACGCCAATTTCCTCTTAGCCACTTAGTTTGGAATTCACTTAAATCTGATCCTTCATGTTTATCATAGCTTCAGAACATCTTGAATGATATCTAATCAATCAATTGAACCTTTCTAATACAAATGATTTAGTTCAGAATACCAATTGGCCACATTTGACACTGGAGCTTGCCGATAAGTTCACTGGAGTTAACCAATTTCGACCTGGCATCCCTATTTTGGGCATTCATCATTACATGTGAATATCTTCAACAACTTAATTATTATTATTAATTATTAATGCTTTTTAAAACATATTTATTTATTCTAATCTACAAGTTCTCGTGAGATGCTATTTTTTGTTATTCATCATACGATGAAGTATATAGTATATAGGGCTTGAATGGTTAAAGGAATGATCTGTAGCTTGTGTTGCAGTTGTGTTTATTCAATTGTGGTTATTTTCTTTAACAAGGAAGGGAAGACATGGAAAGCACATAACTAATCCCAGGTTTGCTCCTAATATTTAATCAAGGATACCTCAGAGCTTTTCTCTGAGCATTCTCTGGTGCAATTTACAGATGCATGTGCAACACAGAACCCTTGTAAAGAAGATGTGCATATTTTCTGTTTCTTTTTCAAATCCAGTTTTGTCTGGTGTGCATACTGCATATTGTAGAAGGGTAAAGGGGGAAAACAGCAGAATACGAGCCGTGTTTTCAGACCCATCTGGTATGTGCATGGTTACTACCATGCCCAGACAAGGGCTACAACCAATCAGTCTTCAGCATTAGGTTTGTAGGTAGGAATACATTGAAGTCTTCACCTTTGATTGTTCAATGCATATTTTATAAGGAAGCAGAGGCTGCTTCCCATCCCCTGTACTGTCAGTTTCTGTGACGATAAGACACAACCCTTCTGTGATACATTTATTACTTTTTAAGTCTAATATCCTAATGATTGTTAAACTGTGGGCTGTTTGTTGCAACTAAAAGACAACAACAACTCTTTTGCATCACTGTTAATCTACATTTTAATGCTAACTGTGGTGAACCGAGAATGCCAAAGGTGTTGAAGCAGTGTCATATACAGAGAGGTGATCATACAGATCCTGATCTGGCATGAATAGCGACCAATGCCCATGCAGGGATTTCCCAGGATTAATGTGTTCTGAATGGGACCAATGCAGGTTGATCCTATAGGTCATATGATATTCCTAGTAAATCCGGGGAATCTGAGAGAAAGGGTTAATGGCGAACGTGAGGAGGGACATGCGCAGGATTATGTGTGGTTTGTTCAATCACTGTGTCAATAGATGGTGATTTCCCCCCCAAAATGTTATTGCGACCGTCAGGGAGCAGTTTACTATGAAAACCTCCACCGGCCGTCCGTCCGTCCGTCGGTCGGTCGGTCGGTCGGTCACACGTCACACGTCACACCTTTGCCCTGCTCATATCTCCGCATCAGTATATAGGGCTTGTTTGTTTATTGTATGACATCACGCCACATCATCAGCTGTGGACTCTGTGATGTCATCGTATCGCATCAGTATATAGGGCTTGTTTGTTTATTGTATGACATCACGCCACATCATCAGCTGTGGACTCTGTGATGTCATCATATCTCCATATATGGCCATCTCCGTATATGGAGATATAAGTCGTCCATGCCCAAGTATGGGCTGGTGAGGTCAGACTTTGTGTGATGCGTAGGTTATCTCCATATATGGAGATTCAACATTCCAGGCAATGCTCTCTTCCCTGGTGAGAATTGCCCCTTTATATAGGGCTTGTTTGTGTATTGTATGACATCACGCCACATCATCAGCTGTGGACTCTGTGATGTCATCGTATCTCCATATATGGCCATCTCCGTATATGGAGATATAAGTCGTCCATGCCCAAGTATGGGCTGGTGAGGTCAGACTTTGTGTGATGCGTAGGTTATCTCCATATATGGAGATTCAACATTCCAGGTGTAACTATGGCTACCCGTATGACGTGAGAGGTGGAGGTTGTGATATTTGTGGAGATAAGCGACCAACGGTCGCTTATCTCCCGATTAGGGAGTCTTACTGGTTCATTATTAATACTAGAAGCTGGGCCGCCCTTCGGGCGGCCCAGCGTCTAGTCGGCGACCTGGCCAACTCGGGAACGATATAAATAGGGAATGAATGCCCCGCCCTTTAATGCAAATCCCATTATACTGTTGTCATAGGACCCGTTTTGACCATCTGTGTCCATTTATGCCCATATATGGAGATATCTGTATCTGTCTGTCTGTCGGCGTCCATTTTATGTCCATATATGGAGATCACTGCAGATATAGTTCTGGGTCCATTTTATGCCCATATATGGAGTTATCTGTCTATCTGCGTCCATTTTATGCCCATATATGGAGATCTCTGTATCTGTCTGTCTGTGTCCCTTTTATCCCCATTATGGAGATCTCTGTATCTGTCTGTGCCTCCGACTGTGTTGCAGACACATGTGCTGGTTCCCCCTTTAATGCAAACCCCATTATACCTGTTGTCATAGGACCCGTTTTGACCATCTGTTTGCCTGTGTCCATTTATGCCCATATATGGAGTATCTGTCTGTGCCTCCGACTGTGTTGCAGACACAGTGCCGTTTCCCCCTTTAATGCAAACCCCATTATACCTGTTGTCATAGGACCCGTTTTGACCATCTGTTTGCCTGTGTCCATTTATGCCCATATATGGAGATATCTGTATCTGTCTGTCTGCGTCCACTTTATGCCCATAATGCAAACCCCATTATACCTGTTGTCATAGGACCCGTTTTGACCATCTGTTTGCCTGTGTCCATTTATGCCCATATATAGAGTATCTGTCTGTGCCTCCGACTGTGTTGCAGACACAGTGCCGTTTCCCCCTTTAACCCATTCAGGCCGGGTACACATTTTAGTGTATGGGAGGGGCTTACAGTACATGTACAGTATGTAGCAACATATTTGTTTTTGTAGGCTAATTTCTGATTTGGGCCTAACTATAGGTTAGGCCTAAATGGGTTAATGCAAACCCCATTATACCTGTTGTCATGGGACCCGTTTTGACCATCTGTTTGCCTGTGTCCATTTATGCCCATATATGGAGATATCTGTATCTGTCTGTCTGCGTCCACTTTATGCCCATATATGGAGATCTTTGACCATCTGTTTGCCTGTGTCCATTTATGTCCATATATGGAGATATATGTATCTGTCTGTCTGCATCCATTTTATGCACATATATGGAGATCTATGCAGACACAGTGCCAGTTCCGGAAAATGCTGATGTCAGACATCAGAATCCGAACCTTTCGTGCTGGTTCCAGAAAATCGTGTATCGGGTCGGGTCGAGGCCGAGCACTGCACTATGCGTCCATTTTTTGTTGACTCATGTGGCGTACGTGATGTCAGAGCCTTTTATGAAGTGATGTCACAATGAGTCAGCGCTTGCGCTGATTTCCTCCGGAAAAGCCTGATGTCAACAATCAGCCCGCATAAGGAGATTCCGAACGTTTCGCACCGGTTCGGGAAAACCGTGCGTCGGGTCGGGTCGAGGCCCGGCACTGCACTCCGTGCCGCGGCGGGGAACGCGCGTGCCGAATCTGAAGCCGGTGGGACGAACGGTTCTCGAGATACGCGGATTACAGACACACACGCAGAGACTTCTCGCATTTATAGATAGATATAAGGAGATATCTGTCTATATATGCCCATATACTGTATGGAGATCTCTGTATCTGCCCATATGCCCATATATGGAGTTCTCAGTCTTATGCCCATATACGGAGATATCTGTCGGGTCGAGGCCCCTGTATCTGCCCATATGCCCATATATGGAGATCTCTGTATCAGTCTGTGTCCCTTTTATGCCTATATACGGAGATATCTGTCTATATATGCCCATATACTGTATGGAGATCTCTGTATCTGCCCATATGCCCATATATGGAGTGCCCATATACGGAGATATCTGTCGGGTCGAGGCAAGATGCCCATATATGGAGTTCTCAGTATACGGAGATATCTGTCGGGTCTAGGCCCCTGTATCTGCCCATATGCCCATATATGGAGATCTCTGTATCAGTCTGTGTCCCTTTTATGCCTATATACGGAGATATCTGTCTATATATGCCCATATACTGTATGGAGATCTCTGTATCTGCCCATATGCCCATATATGGAGTTCTCAGTCTTATGCCCATATACGGAGATATCTGTCGGGTCGAGGCAAGGCCCGGCACTGCAGTGATGTCACAATGAGTCAGCGCTTGCGCCCGGCACTGCAGTGATGTCACAATGACCGATTTTGCGCCGATTTCCTCCGGAACAGCCTGATGTCAACAATCAGCCCCACATAAGGAGATTCCGAACGTTTCGCGCCGGTTAGGGAAAACCGCGCGTCGGGTCGGGTCGAGGCCCGGCACTGCACTCCGTGCCGCGGCGGGGAGCGCGCGTGCCGAATCTGAAGCCGGTGGGACGAACGGTTCTCGAGATACGCGGATTACAAACACACACGCAGAGACTTCTCGCATTTATAGATAGATAATACCATGTAATTTATTTCATAAGGCACGTCAGCACTGTGTTAATTGACTCTTTTCATAGCGCTTGACCTCTCATCTACTTTAATAACATTTCCTGATTAAGGGACGCTGATGGGATTAGATCTACAGTAAAAGCTCAAACTGGGGGATCGCCGGGGTCGGGGGATGTTCATTGTAATAATTGATAAATATGCTAATGAGTGTTTGGGCTGTCTCTCATCAGCCTATAGTGGTGTCAGCACTCAGGACCCCGCTGCTCATGAATCTGTCTGAAGGGGGTTAACTGCTGGGGGTGAATGACGGCCCGCTCTTATCATCATGTAGCATCATCTAAAGTGTGCTGTGGGACAGGAGGAGAAACTCAGAAAACTGCTGAGAAATGCACTCTGGCTCACGTTTAAATGAGTCCACGACCAAGTTCAAATTGACGGTGCGCTGACTCACATTATGCTCTAGTGTTCTTACATGCTCTCGCTTACAATGTTACCAAGTTAAACATGCAGAACGGTGTTATTAACTGCTGTACGTGCTAATTATCTGCCATCTTTTACGAGAAAAGGATAAATTGCCCATGCAGGAGTCAGGACTTGTCTAGTTCACCCCCATCCCTCATAAAACAGAGACACACATTGAAACTTTACTGTAATTAGCTTGCTAACAACTTGTTTCCTTCTTTATAGTTTTTTTTTTCTTTCTTTTCTTTTTTCCCCCCTTTTTCATGCTACACTATAGAGAGAAATGAGAAAGATCGTCATGCGGTCGAAGAATAAAAGCTAGTATTGAATCACAATATATATTTTAAAACTATTGACAATGAGGTGGTTTGTATAGACCTAATTCTGTCGTAATTTAACTCTGAAAGTGTAAAAAATGGCCCCTAACTCTCTGTAGTTTACAGTGCATATAATTACTACAGTACATTAACTCATTCAGAGCCCCAGACATTAACGGATTATAATGTCCAAAGTGCCTCCTTCAGGTCCCATTCACTTGCGTTGTCTTATTTTGAAGGCCAGAAGTCCACCGCGCAATCACTTCCGGTCTGACGTCATCGGATCGTGCGCCGGAACCGATCCGTGTCCACGTGGAGTTGTGTAATGGCCGACCGGGAGCTTTTATAACTGTGTAACATAAGCGAGCATCTGCCTCCATCCTAGCTTCTAAAGTGTAGTTTTGAGATAATGGACATTAAAGATGAGATCCCCCGTCCACCTCAATGTTATGGATGGGACTATTTTGTGCTCGTGGAGCCGTGATGATGCGAAATCAGAGACGGATTTCGTCTCCGGACCGCCGGCGATTCTTCTCGGTAATGTACTCGCCGTTACAGTAATCTATTACTTTTCCCGAGATATCCCGTGAATGGCACTACAGATACTCGAGTACATTTCGCCAGACATCTCGCGAATGGCACTAGATGAGTTAATAGAGATGTTATTAGTGTAGGAGCCTTCTCTGAAGAAAAAATAAAATGCCACGCCAGCATCACACTATATTAGATATTAATGCAATAAGTCCTGCATGGAGGCTTTTAAGTTAACCAGTACATTTAACAGAATATAAAGGCACTCAGGCACTTTATTGGCCTTTAACTAACTATCCTGCATGTCCAGCCCAAAGCACAGACACGCAAGAACAAAAAAACGCAGGCATCTAAGTCCCTTTGCCAGCCAAAAGGCAGGGCGATGGTATTGCTTTCACCCGTCTGTGTTTCTGTGCTCCTGTAAGTGTTCCTGTCAATGGCTTATCTCTCAAACTACTACACTGATAAGGGTTCAACATTTTTAATCAATCAATCAATCTTTATTTGTCACATCACATTACAGGTAATATGGGTGAAATTCTTATTTGTGTAGACTAGGGATGCGAATCTCGACCACTGAGGCGATACGATACGGACCTCGATACACAGCCAGCGATACGATATAATTGCGATACATTGAAATCCTGACGATACGATACATCACGATCCACCCGTTCCCGATACGATGCGATACGATTCACGATTCACCACGATTCAAGCCCAAATCCCAAAATTTACAAAACATAGCGACTAAAAATGTATGAAATTTAAATTCAAGGCAATTTATTGTTTCACTGTAGTACTAGGCTCTGTCTAACAACCCAACATATAGTATTCTGGGAGAACACAAAGCTGCTGGCTTATGTAGAAGTGTTTGATAACTAATCATATAGAAGGCCTATGTCATTATTAGTAGGCCTATATGTCTTCAACTGGGAGTCAGGGACCCCAATCCAGGGTTATTACAGGGGGCCTGCCAAATATTTGTGTGATACAGTATAGCCTACAGCGAGGGTCCCTGCTTGATCTCTGTCTGAGCTAAGGGGTCCTTGACCTGAAAAACAATAAAGTCCCTCCCTGGTTTGTATTTATATAATATAATATAATATAATATAATATAATATAATATAATATAATATAATATAATATTATATTTAATCCAGGATTATGCAATTTTTATAGCCAAAATGTTTTAAAACAGACCTACAAGCTCACAGCGCGTCGCATCCACGACGCATTGTGAGCTTGTAGGTCTGCTATTTTAGGTGCAACACCTTTGTACTGCGATGTATAAATTAGGCTTCTTTTCCAGAGCAGAACTAGCAGCAGAGAAAGTGAGAGAGTTGCTTGCATCAACAGGAAAGTTGTAGAACAGTGACAAATACTTTGTTTTAAACGCAAGCAGTAGTCCTACAACACCCAGCAACATTGTTGTTGTTGTGTGTGTGCAGTTAATATAGCGCAGAGAGAAGATGATCTCAATCAATTGTCCGTCGAAGATTCGCTAAGAAACGGCTGTTGATTACATATCACTCGATCAGCCTGTGCTACTCTGTGACAACAATCAGCGCAGCGGACTTGGATGTTATAAAGCTAAGTACTGTACTAATCTATCATCTTTTTAACCCGTGGGGCTGCTAGTTCGTCTGTGTTGATTCACTCGCATTTCGCTGTCTGTCTCCCTGGTTGCAAGCATGCAGAGTGCAGATGTCCGTCTGTCCGAGAGCAGCTCGCGTTAAAGACTGGCTTTTGGGGAGGGGGCTGAACCGAACGGCTGATGATGGTGCATTCATGGCGCCTCGGAAACACAGGATAGAATGAAATACTATTATGGAAGAACCGATACAATCGCGGAATGTACCGATCCAGACACTCACGGCACGATCCATCACGATTTCGGCCGTCTATTGTACCGGTACACACTGAATGAACCGATTCGACCGTATTGCGGACGTTTGTATCGCGATTACGATCCGTACCGGTATATCTTCGCATCCCTAGTGTAGACCCATCATTGCAGTGAAGAAAAGATAAAAAAGCATAAAAAGCAAGAGCATAGGGGGAAAGGAGACAATAAAGTGCATGATACCACTAATCTGCCTAATAAATAAAATAGGAATGTATCTAGTGCTTGTTAATAAGAGCATACAGTATATATGTGCAAATTCTGTTAAACACAGTGCAATCCAATCAGTCTCTGAGGTGGCAAGGCTTAGCTCTTATTCAGCCTTCTGATAGCTGATAGGTAAAAACTATTCAGGAGTCTTGTGGTGCTGCTCCCGATGCTCGTGTATCGTAATAGTTTTCTTGTGCACCCCGGCAGCAGGCCAAGGAACTCGACCCCCAAATTTGTTTCACATCATCAGTCACCAATAAATAACTGTGTCAGACTTATGATTGTGAATTCATAATCTGAGATCCACTGTCCCTCCAGCCTATGGGATACATGTCTGCTAGGCTGTGGAATTGACCATATTCGCCTTGCGGCCATGTTTGAAATTTGCATTGAAAACTGTACCTACATTGGGTGGCAACTAGGGTGGCAATTCATTGTCTTAATGACAAGATGGCCGCTGTGTGAATATAAGATAAGATAAGATAAGATAAGACGTTTATTTGTCACTGTATGAGAACATACAACGAAATGTTATTTAGTGCACACATAACACTGACAGCATCAGTAACAAAGAAAATAAAAGCAATAAGCAATATGCCATAAAACCATTTGTTTGTCAGTCAGTCATAAGTCCATAGTCCATATGGTCTATGGAAGCTGTCCGTTCCGCTGTATGGGATGATCTTAGCCTCATTCCCAGCCTTAACTCATCTCTGAGGAGAAAAGCCTGGTCACGACCTAATGCAGAGAGCGACTATTGTGGTGGGACTTGTGTCTTATATATTTCCCCCGGAAATTATCTTTTTCAATCAACACTTGTTTTATTCACAGAGAATGTAAACCTTGAACAAACAGATTTGTTAAAGTGTCTACAGTACGTAAGTGTAATTTCCTTGGTACTTCCGCCAAATTCCGGTACTTCTGTTTAGGCACTCAACCGGCCAGGTCTTGCCCAGCATGGGATGATCTGCAGTACTAAATGCTAACACATCAGACTTGCCTCATAGTTGATAATCAATGAATGTAAAAATATACTGTAGGGCCTATGAGCGAGAGAGAGATTACAGTTTGACATGGTGTGTCAGACAGATTTACACTGCACCTTTGTAGTTATTTTTAATTTGCCTTTAATATAACCAGGGCTAGTCACAGTGAGTTGAGCAAAACTATATTTTAAGCAGGTCCTGGCCCAAAACACTCAAGAAGTCAGAAACAATACAGCTTGTATTTTCTTGAAACTTTGATGTGGGCATTGTTCCAATGTAACTTTTTTTGTTGCCACTTCCATCCAGGTCTTTCTTTCCTGCCTCTAAAACGCGAGCAAAATCATTTCCATTTGTTCTGCATCTTTTATTTGAGTAATTACACACAGGTGGCTGGACAAAAGGCTGACTACGCGTCTTGAGTGAGCGGAGCCTTCGACACAGTGTGGAGCTGTCAGCGTTTATCAGCAGCGTCAGAGCTTAACGCATTTAGAACGGGTACACATTATGTGTATCATTATTTTATGCTTTAACTATTGAAAAAGAGCAGATATACAAGCTCACAGCGCGGCACCGAGTGCCGCGCTGCAAGCTTGTAGATCTGCTATTTTAGAGAAATTGTGAAAATTAGAGTTTTTTGACCTAATTCTATAAGTGTCTTTTGAATCCTTCTAAGACTTTTTGAAATACTATGTTTCTATGTCTGCAATCTGGCTATAGCCATCGTCAAAGAAGAGGTCCTTTTCACTCAACTGGAGCTGCAGTTAGTCTGTTCTTGAGAGACTACTATATCAGTGGTTCTCAAACCTTTTCATGTGAAGGACCCCCAAAATTATATTTATTTGGCCACGGACCCGCATCTCAAAATATTTAGTTCCAGGGACCACCCAGAAGCAAAATTTGAGTTACAAACGTTCGCTTTGAAAATACACATATTCAAAGATTTGCACACATTTTCACGACTTTTTCAAAAATAGCAGATCTACAAGCTCGCGAGTGCCGCGCTGTGAGCTTGTATATCTGCTATTTTTCACTGGTTAAAGCATTCAATAATTTTAGGCCTAAATGGGTTAATGCATTAGAGGCAATGATCTGACAGGTACATATTGTCAAGGCCCATTGACTTCTTTGTGGCTTGGTTGATTGATTGTGGAAATTATGTTAAAATGGGAGCACTGCACCACTGTGATTCAGAGTGGTATACCAGCATCAGAAGAACACAGAATCTAAGCTCTTAAAAAGTACCACTGAATTTTTGCCTTGAGTTGACATTATGTGCTCTAGGCAGTTTATATACTTATATGTTATTGTCAGGAATGTGAAAATGTTTGTTCTGGAGTCCTATTATGTGTTGTCCATCCACAAAAGCAGTGAAGTATGTCAGGGCTACATCAGAGTTACATCTGTGCTCTCCGGTGACAGAGAATTGTTTATGTTGACAAATACTGTTTGGGCTGTGCGAGAAGAGTACATTCTTAAAATCTGTCATATACTCCTTTGACTTTACTTTAGTTTATGTAGTTTTTAGTTTATTTGAACTTATTAGTATACTTGAACATTTGCAATATGTATAATTGTGTGCACGTCAGTTTGACCTGTGAAATTGCCTTACTGCTTACTGTAGTTTGAAAGACTCCACAGGACGGACAGACAACACCATTTCCTTGACTGCCTAATCAGTTGTTTTTTCATTACAACCAAGTTAAATGTAAATTAAGACAAGTACTCTATGGCCACTGACTAGGTGGTACTTGGTGTAATTGGAAAGTCAGAGTGTGCGTCCCCAATCAGCTCTGGCAGCATCATGGGCACTAATCAGTGTGAAAGTAATGACCACACACCACAGAGGACAATCAGAGTACAACATAGCCTTGTAGGATTGACTTGAACATAATGAAGTCCACTGAGTCGTGAGACACGCAAAAAAACTCTTAAAAATAAAAAAATACACTAGAAAGAGGTGCACCACTCATAACGTAAACTTATCTCGGCCAGGCTGGGTTGTGTGTCTCTCTCTCTCTCTCTCTCTCTCTCTCTCTCTCTCTCTCTCTCTCCTTTTTATTTTATTTATTTTTTAGATACACTGTAGGCCCCTCACTCCGTCTTGCTCTGAGAGGACGAGTGTAGGAAAGAACTCCTGCTATCTTATGCGCAAGGCTAGCTCTGTTGGTAGGCCAGTGTTAGTGTTGTTAGCCTTGAATCGTGCATAGAATAAGTTCAGTCTGCCAGAACAGCATCAGCAACTGATGTATAAACTTCATTTCATAAACTGCTCCTAATGAGCAGGTTGGTGCCTCGCATGAATGCCTCCACTATCGGTGTGTGTGTGTGAATGGGTGAATGTGACGCACATAGTAAAGCGCTTTGGTTTGATAAATGCACTATAGAAATTCAGAGCACTGAAAAGCAAATGAGCTCCTGTGATCCAGATTAAAGGCCCATTCACACAAAGCATGATAATGGAGTCTGCACCACAACTATAGTCATGTACGATATTGTTTGGGTCAATTGTGCAATTCTATTACCATTCAATCAAAATCCAATGAAGACGTCTGGAATGCAGTCGGCCTTGGAAAGTTTTGTTATTAACGGAGTTGAGGAGACAATTATGAATAGCTAACGCTAGCTGGCATCACTGTAGGTAGGCTCACCTCCCTATACTAATAATCAGTCAGATTATAATTATATGCCATCTTTCAGCACCACGGAGGCAGGGATCTCCCCCCCCCCCTCTCCTCCGTGTGGGCTCTGACACAGCTGGACTGCAGTGTGTGTTTGATGCAGTTTACATAACTTTATCATTCTTCAGTGTGGACGCTAACTTAATACCGTGTCATTCACACCAAGCATTTTTGGGTTTTTCTGCCTTTAAAGTTTCTTAAGTTATGACAGACAGAAAAGAGGGAGAGAGAGACAGGGAGAGACACGCAGCAAAGGCCGTCGGGAACGGGACTCGAACCCACGACGTACTGCCAGGCCGCACCGAGCTCAAGTGCCCGGACCGCTAGGCCAGCAGTCTGGGCTATTGTTTGCATTTTCAGACTTGATGGCCTATATCACCTTGTTGGAGTTGTGTTGTGGTCCAGGACCAGAGCAGCAGCCAGGGACCTTCCAGACAGAGGTCTCGCTGTCATCACAGCAGTCATCCTGGACAGGACCGTTGGGTAGAAAGGAGAAACACAGAAACTCGCTGTCTGTTTTTGACATAACATTCACAACTGCATTCAAGGCCAGTTAAGCGTGTCTATCTGAAGTGATGTCGAGTTTCACTTGTTGAGGAAACGGTTGCTGCGTGGTGATTGGCTGGCGCCTGGCTGAGCACACACAATTTGCATAAATCTCAGCAGAACGGAAGAATTTTCTTGCCTCTCTACGCTTCCCTTGCCTGCTCCGCTCTCATTCCCAAGATCCTTTGCGCGGCTTCGCGCCTGCTCTGTAGAAAATGAATGTGCTCTGTGGGAAACAAAACGTGTCATTCAGGGCTTATTTAAATGTACAGTTACTGTTTTCTTTTAATCTGTATGAAAGGTGCATACAAATACATTTATTATGATTGTTGTTATTATTACATCAGGGTGCTTTACTTAAACACAAATTGGACAGAGCCTCCACAGGATCCTGAATAGGAGTGACCGCTAGGGAAACAAAGGATTAGCATAAAAAGAATTACCACAGTTTCCTTCATGTTGAGAATAAAACTGCACTGTTTGAAGAAGCGGTGATGGCTCTCCCACCTGTCTCGTTCTGTTGGGCCATATCACATATTTGAGTTGGCAGTTGCACACTGGCAGATCCGTTTTGTCTTTACAGAGATGGTGTTTTACCCTCTTGTGTCCTCTAGTAATGGTTTGTTATGATAGCCATAAATAGAATGCTAACAACGAAAATTACTATTAATATTTGATAGACTGTCATCTTTTCAGTCCAAATGTATTTACCAGAACAATGAGAATATTCCATTTGGGTGACACCGCGCTAACCTCCCGTATTCCCTACATTCCCTATTTTTAGAATAATGCAACCAATGAAGCTCCTATACGCTGGAATTATCTTTGAATCGGAACAATAGAAAGCATTTCCAACCTCCTCCACTCCTGGCAGAAAGACACAGTATTGCTAACATCTTCTCTCTGTGTCTCTGGCTCTCCTTCTCATATATATTATATATAAACTAAGCTAAGAGGAAACAAACACGCACAGTATTTGGGCTCAGTGGTGGTTCCTTTGATTGTTTGCTTTGTTGTTGAGTCATGACTGCATTTTGTTGCATGATGTTCTCAGCCTTAAAGATTGTAGAGTGCAGGTCTCTCCTGAAATTCGACCTGAACTATTATCTGTTCTTATCTTCAGCCTTAAAGACAGGGCAACAGATACTTTCAAACGCAAGTAAAGCCTGATTTATACGTAGTTGTTTGCCGGTGTGGTGCACAGAAACACGTAGATACATACTGTACCTACCTACAGGCTTACCATCCGCTGCAATGTGTTGTGAGCTTGTAGATCTGCTATTTTCAGCGTGCGACAAGAAGGGCAACAAGTATGGATTGCTGAGTAGTAGTTCATAATATGAACCCAATCAGTCTCCTGTCCCTCGCTGTTGCAGGATTCCCAACTAAACCTCAGTTGGGACCCTTTCTTCAGTAGTATACAAAACAAAAATCAGGGAGAAGAAGCTGACATAAAAGGCAGACTCTCATCAGGTTACATATAATAGTGATATAGTAAATAAACATAACTGTGTTAAAAGAATAATACATTCCTGACCTGCATGTCGAGGAGGTGGCTGTGTAATTTACCTGGAAATAAAGTCTGGGACGACTGGAGGAACAGGCACTGCACTGCCTCCCCCCTTGTGAATAGAGATAGATGGAAGGTGAAGAGGCACTCTCCACTCTGATATTGTACAGTACACATGAAAACACCTTAGAGACAAACATCCTCACACACACACACACACACACACACACACACACACACACACACACACACACACACACACACAAACCCACGTTATAGGAGAATTCTATCAATTATTTGATAACAGATCTACAGTTGTACACAATTTCACGGAGGAAAATTGGACCAGCAAACTTGTGATTTATTTTTCTGTATACTTTAGCAAGTTGCAGAAGAACAGGGTTTGGCTGGGAAGTGTTGAAGGGAGAATGAGGGAGCCATCATGACTGAGGTTCAGTTCAGTTCAGATCAGTTGAGTTCAGTTCAGGTGGAAACGTTTGAGCTAAAGGCAGTGGTATGAATGGATCAGTGCAGCCCACGCTTTACCCCCTCATATTATTAGAAGCTCTTCTACATAACCAGCCTTGTGCCAGCCCTGACAGTCTCTTCTCTACTGCTGACACAAAAGGGTTTGCCGTTAAGAACAGAGACCTTGCCTGGCCCTGAACAAAAGCAGCGCAGATGAAAAGAACGAGATTGTCGTTTGAGAGTGCAAGAGAAAGAAGGGGGGGAAAAACTGTATGCGAAGGGAATTGGCATTTTAGAATTTTTCTTTGAGGCTTTGAAGAAATATGTACTGTAGTCGACCGCGGCCACACAAGCAGCACCGGCCCTGCCATCAGATGATAAGAATGGTTGGTAGCAAATGTTGCCAGATCAGATATTTTAGGCCGGACCACAGTCTAAAAACCACCCAGTCCATGGAAAACCAGACACACACACACACACACACACACACACACACACACACACACACACACACACACACACACACACACACACACACACACACACACACACGACCAGGAGCATCACAAGGGGGGAAAAGTGGGACTGAGTTACTAGGGCCCAAGGTGGAGGGGCCTTAATTATTTTAATTACTTTTGAAAAAATAGCAGATATACATCCTCAGGTGCCGCGCTGCAAGCTTGTAGATCTGCTATTTTTCAAAAGTCGTGAAAATGTGTATGTATTTTTAAGCAAACTTTTGTAACTCAAATTCTGATTCTGGGGGGTCCCTGGAACTAAATATTTTGAGATGGGGGTCTGTGGCCAAATGCATATCATTTTGGGGGTCCTTCACATAAAAAGGTTTGAGCACCACTGACATAGAAACATAGGTTTTTCAAAAAACCTTAGAAGGATTTGAAATATTCAAATACTTTTTCACGATTTTTCAAAAATAGCAGATCTACAAGCTCGCAGCGCGGCACTCGGTGCCACGCTGTAAGCTTGTACTATCTGCTATTTTTCAATAGTTAAAGCGCAAAAGAACATTCATGGGGGGACCTCAGTGAATCCTCGTACCCAGGGCCCAGAATTTGGTGCTACACCCTGCACACGAAATTACACAGCCAGTTAACAGAATGTACATGTACTTGGCGACTTCCCTATGATAAACTACACTTCAGCACCATGGACAGCGAAAGGATGGTCTGTGTTGAAGAGAGAGAAGTGGGTAAAACATAGCAAAGGCCACCTATGATTATTCAATGAAGTTGACCAACTAGCTTACTTCACACCTAGGGTGAATTGAGCCATGCTATTTATGAGATGATTTCATTCATCGTCCTGCGAAGCTTGGCCAATGTGCGATACTGCAGGCTTTAGGGTTTCCATTGCGCTTTACCATTTTGATCCTTAACCAAAACATTACATTAATGTCGAGCTCTACTCTGAGACCTTTGCATTTATAGGACTGGCTCTGCTTTTGCAGTCCAGTTAGAAAGAGACAAGCTTAGCCTCAACCCATTTTAGGATGGGAACCCCTTTTGGGCTTTTTACCTTTCACAATGGGAACCCCCTTTGGGGTTCTTGTTATGTACACAGTATATAGCAACATAATGTTTTTTTTTTACATTTTGGAATATATTTATGTTTTCAGAAGGCTTGGGTCAGGATTTTAAGAATCGGCCTCAGTTATAAATGGGTTAAGAGAAGATGGGAAGTCTGGCTCGACAGACAAAATCTAAGGTCAGAAACCTGCCAGTTATTTTTGGATGATGTCCTCAATTTCCAATCTCACGTAGACAAGGTGACCAAGAAGTGCAAACATAGCCAAAGTAAGACACTTTCGGCAGCATAACCAAAAGAGAGAGTCAAACTTTTTTAGTCTTCGGCAGGCTAATAAGATAAAAATGAGGAGTGCACTGCCTTGCTGGAGTTTGTTTTTCCACACATGCACCACCAGTAAGATTTTCTATTATTTCTAGACGAACATCAAAGCAGAGAGAAGACACTAATGTGAACATTGTGTGTGATTGGTGAGACACTGAGCTTGGGATTTATATTGTTTTATATTTCCACTATATGCCAGGGATTACAAACGCTACCTGATGTGGGAACAATGGATAGATACTGTAGCACACACTTTTTCCACTGCTTTCATAAATGGAGAAATCGCAGAGATAAATTAAGGCAGTAAGTAGGTATGTCGAGGGTTAATGTAAGCAATCTCTGAGATTTGTGGTAAAATCCTTGTTACAGTGGGTGGGTCTCTTACGTTCAGCTGAAGCTGCAGAGAGCAGAAAATGCGTTCCCAGAGTACTTGAGAACTTTGGTTGTTTCGGTTCGCCTTGCTGAAGCTGAAAAGATTGGACTTCATTTGGAGCATGCTGGGAGCTTAACCCACCAAGATACTGAAAAACGAATACACGCTTTTATCTCGGTCAGCTTGGACTAGTGTAAGGCTCTTTTTACATGCCTGCCCAAGAACTCTATTGATAAACGCTGCTGCGAGAATCTTAGCAAAAACTTAGAAAGGGGCACTTCGCCAAGCACATATTTCCACAAGGCCTACCCAGGATGTGTTAGGTCACTTTTCCACTGCATAGTATCTATCGGATTGTTTCTACCCTTCCTTTTGCTTTTCTATGAATGAATATGGCAGGGATGATGCGTGGCATTGCATCAACCGAAAGGAACCATGTATATATGTTGGAGGCAGGCCCCTATAATAACGCTTAAACTGTTTGGTGCAGGAGCATCAAACTCAGCCTCTTCCTTTGTCTGTATCTTTGTGTCTGGTGTGGTATTAGGCTACAACTTCTTACTTCGCGTCCAACGTGTTCTGTCACAGTCTCGCGTGACCAGACACACACACACACACACACACACACACACACACACACACACAGGTTCGTCGCCAAATGTGCACTTGTAACACAGACCCATTCGGTGGCAACGACGTTACTCAGTACATTTAATTTAGGATAACAAATTTAAACGACATTCGAATGGCAATTTCAACATTCGAAAATTCTTCTTTTCATATTCAAATTATATTTGATTCCCGAATTTCGTTTTGACAGCACTAAGCTAGACAGACAGACAGGCAGACTGACTTATGGACAGGAGTGAAAACATGATCCCCGACCTTAGCCTTTGCCCTCTCGGAGATAAAAAGAAAAGGGTACGGGGTGCCCACTGGCCTACCGGTCAAGTCGCATATCATACCACATAGGCTTAGTGTAGCCTGACAGCGTGTCGCTGGTTCGATTCCCCATCGGTGTAGCTCTGCATTAGCTTAGAATTTTCTTTTATGATTGATTTGTTTTTTTTTTACTTGTATTTGAAGCTTTAAATGGCCTAGACCTTTTCATATCAACGATAGCTTATCATCTTACATACTGTACCAACTCAAGCTCTGAGATCCTCCACAGTGGGCCTACTTAATGTGCCTGTGGTTAAACTGAGAAAAGTGGTGAGAGTGCTTTCTGCAGTTATGCACCAAAACACTCGAACACTTTCCCCCAAAACATCAGAATAGCAGACTCAGTTGGCAATTTTAAACAGCAATTCAAAACCTTAGATAACCCTTAAAGCCAAACAGTGTAACTTTTTCAATTAAACAAAAGTTATTTTTGATATAATCCTTCAGTGGTATATTTCTTACAATATTCAAAGACAAAAATAACGCACATCCTCCATCTTTGATGCTGAGCCCAACAAAACATGAAGAATGAAGAATTATGAAGTGAAAAAAGGCCTCGAAAGCTCCAAATTTACAGCGGCAACACAGAACGACGTTTCGACCTTTCTCAAGTTAACTTGTCGTCAGCTTACTGTACGGCTTACAGTACCTCTTAACACAGTACTAATAACATTGGACATTACAATCAATGGCTAATTTATAAACCTTCAGCTGCCTATTCAGGAACGATGCAAGTTGGGAATACATACCCCACTTGTTTATGCAATACCCATTGTACTTGTACTTGTTAGCAGTACGGTACCCACTACCATACAACCGATCAACCAAATATGGAGGTATATACAGGGATTGACGATGTACACTGAAAGAAATGGGAGACAGACAACATTTTGTGCATTGCCCTGAAAAACAATTGAGCTGCTAAACGCAATACCGGCTCTATATATGTTTAGTTGAGCAGACGGAGAGCTGTCTCCTCTGGTCCAGCGGACTGCACCGCAGTCACCCTCTACAAGTGTATCACTCAGAAAATCGGTCTATAATTTAGCGCCCCAGGCGAGATTGGCAATTGAGCCCCCCCTTACGCACAGGTGCGAATCATGTGTGCATGCCGGATAGTTAGTTTAGCAATTAGCATCTACTGAGCCAGCCAGACAGAAATACACAAGACAAGCTTCCATGATGCTTCATGCTTCAGCTTCAAGGAGTAGTTCACCCCCAAAATGGCTTTGTTTCTATAGATTAGTCACACCATGGAGTCCCCATCCAGGCCCATGCATTTGGGTCCCCATCCAGAATCAACAGGGGTAAATTTACTATAGGCCTAATACATTTTTTCGTCTTAGGAATGTGACAAATACAAAACAATATTATTGAACTCAAGTCTCCATGATGTGAGTAATCGATAGAAAAAAAGTCATTTTGGGTATGAACTACTCTTTCAGGCAATGCATATACTGTACTAATGAACAACAAAATCCCTGTTGAAATCATTTTAGAAAGGCTATGCAAACATGTGTAATTATTAAAGTAACTTTACAATGCCTTCCTTCCTCACTTGCTCAGCTGCAGGAACAGCTGAGCTTTTGCACGTCTTTTTGGGTTGCCTGTCAAGTGCATACTAGGGATAGCCAAATGGAGACATTTTCTTAACTGGTCACCATTAAGCCATATCGGTTATATAACCATTAATCGTTAAGGAAATGTGTTAAAAAATGTGCTATTTTACCCATTTAAAAAAAGGAAAATACACCAGTTTTTTTCCCTATAATAAAGCGCCAGACAGGCAGACACACAGACACACACACACACACACACACACACACACACACACACACACACACACACACACACACACACACACACACACACACACACACACACACACACAATTTTCTGCAATTTATAGATACTGTAGATAGATTACTAGAGTGATATGCCCCTCAATTATCCAATACCCGTTGTCAGTACTTTCTTATTGCAGTCTATGCTGTCAGGGCTAATGGATCCAATGTCTCCATTTATGGGCATAAAAGGGACACAGACACATACAGATACAGATACAGATACAGGGACTGGTTCTTCATTATCAGCAACAATGTTAGTACATTTTACATCACTGATAGCAGTCTGTCTCTCTGTGTTCATGTTACTAGAATAGTGTCTTCCTCTAGTCTCGTCTGCTTGACCGTTCATCTTCTCGGCAGCTGGACAGGGAAGATTTGAAAAGCTAAATGAGCCCTGCACCACTTCTTACGCAAATATTTCTTTTTAACTAACAGATACTGTCAAAGGGGCGACAGCCCATAGCTTTCTTCCTCTGATCTAGTCTCTGAAATAGAAACATGCATCTCTGCTTGTTGTTGCCTTAATGGCTTTCTTTCCCTGGACCAAAATAGAGCTACTTGTTTTGCAGAATTGGAGTCCGCTCTGGCAGATTTTAGGCTAAACCAATATACGTTTAAAGCCCTCCTATCTAGAGTTAGCCTCGGAAACCCAAACTTTTAATCTATAGCCAAATCAAAAGCTCTTTTATTTATAAGGGTAAAGGATGCTATAAGGTTAAATTACACTAAGAAGAAAATGGAAATACACTGCAGTTCGTTGCAAATACTATGCCATTTATTTTAGGTTTCCACATGGCAATCATGCATTTTGTACAAACGTAGAGCAGCACATTGAAACATTCCCAAGTTCAAGTGTTTTTGCTACTGCTGTTTCCTGAAATATTATGAATCCCCCCAACCTCTAAATGATAGATAATTTACAATTACTACCATAATAATAATGGTATCTGCCTCATTCTGGAGTGCATTACTGAGTAGGAGGAAAGATGATTGTTTCCATCACCAAGGAAGGTAATATTATGATAGTGTGGAAGTGCAAGCCCTAGGCTTTTCACAGAATATGATCCTAGCTAAGCTGTTGTTAGATTCAGAAAGTGAGTAGCCTATCTGAGTGAGAATCTCTCTGAGGCAGAATTCTCTTTTGGTGTTCCCCACTAAAACCCTATAATACTTCATTGACCGGGGTCCCCCAAGGGACTATATTGAACCCCTCCTTTTTTCCCCTCTACGTCAAATCTCTTTGCCGGAAATAGCCAATTGATCTATAAGCTCACTATGTGTTGCGTTACGATGCGTTGTGAGCTTATATCTGCTATTTTAGCTGAATGTTCACCTATTTTCGTGAAATATTAGCCTATTATGACGCCTTGTCTTGTGGTTAAATATCCTAATCTTTGCACGGATTAGCACTGAGCGGCCCTTTTTTATGAAATGAATGTACCAAAATCGCCATCGACCACCATTGCTGACAAAAGTAATTATGCTTACAGTTACAGGTGCTGTGTAGCTCAGTGGGTAAAACATGGGGCTAACAATGTTATAGGGTCCAGCTTTCACTGGGGCAAGCCACACAAAAAAATCCATGTCACTTTATTAAAAGAAAAACTGTGAGTGTGAAGTGAGCAGTGCTGTGCTTTTTATGTTGCGATGTCATAGTTATGAAATTGCTATCCTTAATCTTGATTGGACGTACAACAAATATTGATTCAGAATGTAGGCCTGATCAAGGCCAGATTTCAGAGCCTAAATATATATTTATTTTGTGCTATTTATGAGTTAATTTCACCAAGCGTCCCACTAACCAATCACAACGTGTCAACGTTGTACAAGAAACTTTGAGCCCTGACATTTTAGAACACATAACTTTATGGCAGACATTTTTAGCACGTTTTTCCTCCAGGTTTTCGGACGGACAACCTACTTTGAGCTGTTTGTGCCAGGATGTAGGCCAGGAATTGAACGCTGCGCTTCAATTTACTCAAGCCATTTACATTTTTGAATGCATTTTCCCTTTTGGGCTCTGACCGGACAAAGCCAGATGTAGGAGCTATAGCTCCTGTTCCAGGAGCACCGCTCAAAAGGCACTTTGGATAAATTCAGCCTCACAAGTGGCCTGTCTCATGTTAAAGCATTTATTTATTCTGAACACAATTCACCATGATACCTTTTTCATTAGAGATGAGTCCCACGTACCGCTCTGTATGATGCAAAGAAATGATCAAAGCTTGGTAAGATGTCTGCCCAGGAAATAGCGCCATATACAGTACACTAGCTTTACTAGAACTGTTCGTGTAGGACTCACTGTAGCACGGTTGCCTTTGAAGGAACTCAGTCTTGCCAGGAGAGCTCCAACCCAAATGTATCATCCTGTATGTGGGTGACCTTGGGGGAGTTTTACCAATAGATTTTGGGAAAAGGAGTGATGCCAGCTGAGAGAAGTCAGGGAACATAAAAGAATGCAGAGACTGTGATGCGCAGCCTTTTTTTTTATATTGGCTCTCATTTTCAAAGCTCGCTGTGAATAAAGGGATTTTAGGGGGAGGGGTGGACCTTCCTCCCATACAAACTGCAAAAACGGATTTAATTAAGTTTATCCTGGTTGTCCCTGTCCTGATCATGAGATTGCTGTCTTAATGTGGCTAAACTTCACAGTCTTAAATCTGGCAGATCATTCGGGACCTTGAAGTGTCTTTAAAGGAGAAAAAGCGGTGCTTTGAACTCCGGTGGTGAAGAACACGTGGAGCATGATAAACGGAGAAACCTGCTGTCCATTTCCATTAGAACAGCAACGTGTTCTGTTTTCTCTACCTGGGAAATCACTCACCGGCTTCACCAGACACAATGTCTGGCATGAACTGCAAGTATGATACTTTAATATTGAACAGTATTTAAAATACTTTGGCCACTTTCAAACTGCCGTCCCTGTTTTGAGCACAATGATATTTTCGAACTCTTTAACCACTTGAACCCTAGCATCCCTATTCTGGGCATGTCATAATATATAGGCAATAGGTGAACTTTCAGCAATAAATAGCAGATCTACAAGCTCCCAATGTGATGCATATGAGATTATAGATTGGCTCTTTTAACCATTTGACACCATCATTTCATTTAGTATAAATTAGGGCTTAACTTGTTAATATTTAACAGCCCAATTAACATATATTTTTCTATATCTGCTTTCTATATCTTGCATTGTAAGCCATTTTATGCTGAACTATGCAGTAGATTTTCTTTTATTGCTCCGTTTTTTTTCCTGGTTGTGTTTTCAAAGGGATCCTTTGTGGTAAATGAAACCACACTCAGCATTTTATTGACCTATGCTTAGCTCAGTTATGACTTTAATTGGCTTTCCCCCCTGGTGTGAGACCAAGGGAAATTGACGATGGTAAAGATAGTGGTTTATCCATATACTGTACATGGAATACTTATTTATTTATCATTTTGTCGTATATTTAATTTGCGTATTCATAACTCACACTTTAGCTGTCATCTCAAGGTGGATTAAGGCCTTGCCTCCTGTCTACTTGTTCCTCTGCTCCCAACGGGGCTTTCCTCTCACTGGTAAATGCTCTTCAGTGCTTACAAAGAGGCCAACTGATTCTGCCTTCCAAAAGGCCCAGCATTTAGCCTGATTTACGACATCATTTAGCAACAGGGGGGAGGGGGGTGTCATTAAGAAGCTCAGTTTATGTTTTCGAAAAGACCGGAGGGACTCGACGAATACAGATTGGCACACAAATCTGCTCCTGTCTTATCCTCAAAAGCTGAGGCCCAAACCTCTCCCAAGCCTTCTTCCCTTATCCAGCTCCCTTCGTGTGTTAGATGGCACAAAGTTGGTGTTGTTCTCTGTCTCGAAAGAAGTCCTTAGCACTTGACTTGCAGTCTTCCTTGCTGTGATAACACCGTTTCAGACGCATCAGATCTCAGCATCATACTTAGAAACTCTTCTTCGGCGTCCCTTAATGACATACCCACCACTACCCCTCCCCATCACGAACAGCGGTGCCTATCTGAGGTTTCATTTCTCCATCCACAGCTCTAGCAAGCGGGCCAGCAGCGCTGCACTGCGGTGTTTACTCTTTTATCGGTCGATACTCTTTAATCCCCAAGATGATGCTTTCTCTCATGAACTCAAAAATAGCTCTTCCTCCCCCTCAGTGAAGCCACAGGCCCATTACTCTTTATTAGCTCTTAGCGTCTTAAAATGTGGCCATCCATTAGAGGTGATGCAAACAAACATCCCTAGCAGGGTCCCCGGTCGGACCGCCAGCAAGACATGCCTACGCATGCACGTACATTCACACACACACACGGCACGTGTATGCACATAGGCACCACAGACACACGGGTGTGCACGTGCATAAAGACGCACGCACGCACATACGCACTCACACACAAAACTAATCACTGATCTAATCTGCACTGACCCCCCTTATCAAGAACAGTTATTGCAGATTAAATAGAGCTCATCTGGGGGATGAGGTGAGGGGAGGGAGGTGTAAATCCACCTGGGAAATGGTCCCGTTTCAACGTACCATTACTCTGTAGGTGACAATATCTCCTACCTCCGTGGCCCTTATTTACACTCATCAGCTAAAGGCGCCCTCCGCAGACCTCTATCTGCCTGAATGATTCCTTTTCTATGGAAGCTGGCACAGACTAATGCCACACTGTGTCATATATTGATTCTTTTTTCCTTTGCTTCTTTCTCAAATTTCTCGGTGACTCAACAGCATAGATCATTCCCAAATGATCCTTGAAGGAAATCTTATATTTATTATTCTTGACACTCGGGCACAAATTCAATAGCCCCTTATTAATTGAACACGGTGAGAAATATGATGTTGGTAATTCAATGGGACTAGAAAGCTATCTCCCATCGTTCATATTTAAGAAGTGTCCTGTTTGGCATTCCCTGCGAGTCTCCGGGACCGCTTCGGAGACAGAGCGTAGGTCACAATGAGGAAAATTGTTAACCGAGTGCAAAGAGGGTTACTTGCTTGTCTTTCAGCATCTTTTTGATGGCAATGTCAGTCAGTCAGTTCAAACCACAGCAGCTCAACCTCTTGGGCATTTTCAGACTGGCCTCTATTTTATGGAGATCAGGACTGTTTATCTCCACCATAATGAATGGGTTCGGAAGTGTGACACCGAGCAGTGGAATCGGTACAGCTGGTGCTAATGGACTAAAGAGGTGGACCTAATGAAAAGGGACAACTATTGCATTTTACTTCACCATTTTATTATCGGTCTGTGCATGCTATCCGGTCAAATAAAGGGCGGATTAGAAATGTCAATACTTGGAAATGTTGCCACTGACTTGTTAGTGGCGACTAACTAATGTTTACTCTGGGCTGACTTTGATTTAGATAGCAAATAAGAAAACATATGTCAATACTTGGGAATGTTGCCACTGACTTGTTAGTGGCACCTACGGTAACTAATGTTTACTCTGGGCTGACTTTGATTTAGACAGCAAATAAGAAAACATAGTGTCTCATAATTACATAATTATTACATAATTATGCCTATCTACTCCATAATCAAGTAAAAACCTTGTTAACAGAGTAAAGGATTTATCCGGCTACACACACTTCTGCTTCTATCTTATCGCATTCTTTATTAAGACTCTTTCTCTCCACTCTTGTGTGTTAATTTAACTACGAGAGTGTAAAAATGTACCCTCATGTGCATTTTACTTTCCTGTTTATGTTACTGATTTCTTATCCCTGTTGAACAGTGTGTGATGAACCAGAAAGCCTGTCAGCCAGACGGGCTGACAGGCAGGCATGCCATGCCATGCAGTCCTCTTCTCCTGTGTCCACCCACATAATTTGGTGCCAGAGCTTGGCCCTTCTGGTCATGGTGTCCTTCACTGTGGCTCTAGTCATGTACGCTTCTGTGAAGGCTGCGGCTCCTTGCTCTGGCAGTTGTGCTCCCAGGGGTGTCGCACCAAATTCTGGGCCCTGGGTACAAGGATTCACTGCGGGCCCCCCATGAATGTTCTTCATAAGGGGAGGAGGTTTAACCCTTAACTGGAAACACATTTATTACGCATTATTTTGTGCTTTAACTATTGAAAAATAGCAGAGCTTGTAGATCTGCTATTTTTGAAAAATCATGAAAATGTGTGCAAATCTTTGAATATTTCAAATCCTTCTAAGGTTATTTTTTTGGTGCTCCAACCTTTTCATGTGAAGGACCCCCAAAATGATATGTATTTGGCCACGGACCCCCATTTCAAAATATTTAGTTCCAGGGATCCCCCAGAAGCTAAATTTGAGTTACAAATGTTCGCTTAAAAAATACATAATTTATATTCAAAGATTTGCACACATTTTCACAAATTTTCAAAAATAGCAGATCTGCTATTTTTCAATAGCTATAAAAGTATAAAATAATTAAGGCCCCTCCACCTATGGGCCCTAGTAACTCAGTCCTACTTTCCCCTTGTGACTCCCCAGGTTGCAGGAGCTTGGCCCTTCTGGTCATGGTGTCCTTCACTGTGGCTAGTCATGTACGCTTCTGTGAAGGCTGCGGCTCCTTGCTCTGGCAGTTGTGCTTCAGTCCAACTGTCCTCGGTGCTGAGCCCCAGTGATACAGTGACTGAGCTTGTATGAGCCTGCTCCGTGACTAGTTAGCACTCACCTCTGGACCACTAGCTTTTTTTCTCTCTGCACATCTCACCAGAGGCGTCAATTGGGTAAGCCAGGGTATGGCAGCTGCCAGCTGCCATACCTTGGTTACAGGGGGGGAAAATTAAATGTACTTATTAAAATAAATTCATCATGCCTGTTGCTAAGGTATGCAACATGACTGGTGTCTTGCACGCGCGCCTGCAAGACACCAGTCATGTTGCCATACCTTAGCTTTTGCTGAACTGACGCCACTGCATCTCAACATTGGCCTGTCTGAGCCCTGCCAGGGTGGCTGGACAGCTTAGGTGTGCAGCTCTCCCCAGACCCCTCAACATGACAGCAGACTGATGATGGGTTTCACCCTTGAGCAGAAAGCCACACATTTTCTACTTCAGAGTAAAAACTAATCATTTTTAAAATATTAAATGTAAAATGTTTGACGAATTAATACATTTATACATGTATAAGATAATGATAATGATAGGCTAATGATTTTTTTGTCACTTTTGTACATTTGCACATACTGTACGTGAAAGTTGACCAAAGAAATTCACGGTAATCAAAATATCCCCATCAATATTATCCTGGGGCAGATCTACAAGTTCACAACACGTTGCAACATGACACGTTTTGAGCTTGTAGGATGAGAAAGAATATTACCCATTGACATTATACAACAGTTATTAGATGAGGTTGAGCATGTTTTGTTAGACATTATGGTTCACCAAATGGGAGACACTTTCCGTTATTATTATAAGTGTCCTTGAACACAATACTTAATCAGTTACTGCCAATTAAATATGCCTTCTTTGGGTGTTCCCTGCCATAAATCTCCATAGACTTCCATGTAATTTATAGTGCACAGATCATGCACGCCCATGCACAGATCATGCACCATGTTTGTGCAGGCTGTTCACAGCTTTCAAACAAAAAAATCAGATTGGAAATCCGTTCAGGCATTCTTGGGATAATAGCCATTATGTTTTACATGTTATGTAAACAAAGATGGCTGCCCTGTATGAAAGATGGGGTTGTATGGGGGTGGAACATGCAAAATCGCGATTGAAATCATGTTTACTAGATTTAATGGAAAAAAAATGTTTTTTTTTTTTTCTAAGTAAAAGTCGATTTAAGTCGTTTGGCAGGGAAGTCCATAGTAAGATAGTTGATCTGAAAGTCGTTTGGCACTGTATGAGTTAACCTCCCGCTGCTCTGCTAAAGCTGCAATGTGGCTAGCTCTGGTCCATAGCGTTAGTGGAGTTCTCCCTAACGCTATATCTTCCTCTACTTCCGCTCCAGCTTGGCAAAACCGGAATGCCGTCTCGTCTGGTCTGAAAATTACAAAAACTGTTTTGCCCCTCACCAAACCAAAGGTATCAGTGGAGAGTTGAAAGCTTACTCTACTTATTGGACGCATTCTGAGCCCCCCACCACACGTTTAAAATACATTTTAGGGGGAAATGAAAAATATTCTTCCTGGTTGAAGACTGAAACAGCGCGTCCAATGCCACATAGCCGAATAACACCCAACGAGACTAATGCTCTGTTAATGCGGTCCTCTGACCTGCACGGCAGGAGTGAGTAGGCGCCGTGATGGCGACGACAAATAATGACAAACTAGAAGAAATGGAGTCCACTGATACCTTTGGTTTGGTGAGGGGTGAAACAGTTTTTGTTATTTTCGGACCTGACGAGACGGCTTTCGGGTTTTGCCAAGCCAGAGCGGAGGTAGAGGAACATAGCGTTAGGGAGAACTCCACTAACGCTATGGTAAGCTACATTGTGGACAACAGCACTGAGCAATGATGGTGAGACTGAGCAGTGATGGTGAGAGTGGGCACATAAGAACAAGCACACGAGCTGCAACAATAGATTTTTAACCTTGCATGGTTTCACGTAATGCACAAGGACAATGGTTTGGTCGCTAGAAAAGCATTCTGTGTGTCTTTTCATCTCCACCACTTCAAAAGAAACTCCAGTACCAGCTTGTTCTTAAAGGTGGTGGCACCCGACAATCTGATTGGTTCAGTTGATGTAATGCCCAGAACACACCAATGACTAACCCATTGCTCCTACATAATGCACCCTGTAGATATTAAAATCGCCGTGGACACACTCCCAAGGAGCAAGTTAGGACCATGCGCCATGGCACAAAGTTCCACCATTACAATTGGGCCCTTCAAGTTAAATTGTTTTTGTACTATCGGTAGCATGAAAACGTATCTCTTTAAATAGATTCACCACATACTTGAACCCTCTATTTTCCTGCTTTTTCCCCATCTACATCAAATGTCTTTGCCAAAAGTATCCGATCTACAAGCTCACAACGTGACACGTTGTAAGCATGTGTAGATGGTCTATTTTTGACCGATGTTCCCCCCAGAATAGGGATGCTGGGGTTCAAGTGGTTTAGGGTGACTTGACTACATGGCACTCAGCCTAGACACTACATTTTTCCTTGGCACAGACTATCTGTACATGACGGTTCTGGAAGGTGAGCATCTCTCCCCAGACACATCAGCATGACAGCTGAGGGACGCCTGAATGGATGGCTCCAGCCTCATCAGGGTTCACTCTACAATTGACTGTTGTTCACGAAGAAACACACCGAAGTAAAAACTCATTTATCTCAATTAGGCCTAGACTTATTTCATACCTTAACTATTGAAAAATAGCAGATATACAAGCTCACAACTTGTAGATCTGCTATTTTTCGTGAAAATGTGCGCAAATCTTTGAATATATGTATTTTTTAAGTCAACATTTGTAACTCAAATTTTGCTTCTGGGGGGCGTCCCTGGAACTAAATATTTTGAGATGGGGGTCCGTGGCCATTCTGGCCAAATACATATCATGCTGAAACAGTTTGAGCACCACTGACATAGAAACCTTTTTCAAAAAACCTTAGAAGGATTTGAAATATTCAAAGACTTGCAGATTTTTCAAAAATAGCAGATCTACAAGCTCGCAGCGTGGCACTCTGTGCCACGCTGTGAGCTTGTATATCTGCTATTTTTCAATAGTTAAAGTACCCAGCAGGACCCAGAATTTGGTGCGACACCCCTGGCTCCATCCTCATCAGGGTTCACTGCACAATTGACTGTTGCTCACCAAGAGAAACACAGAAGTAAAAAACCCCTCATTTATTATGATAAAAAAGAAAATGAAGAAAGTCAATTGAAATGTTTGAATTTGTCTGGCTCAGCATAACGCTGACTATCTTTTTACAATTTAATGTTACACAATAGGGGAATTTAATTATATATGATGTGAATCATAAAATGTATGCTGAAACGGTCCTTTCCCCCACCCCTCACTTGAATTAGCATTATGCTTCTTTGTCTCAGTGCCTCTGTGCCAGTTGGAGGCAAGGGTGCATGAGGATACGTGCTGTATATTCCATGAGCTTTCTTTTCTCTCTCCATGAGGAAACAGAAAGTTAAAACTCATTTTTATGAACTTGCATTTACTGTGACTGTTTGTACTTTTTTTCTGCTATAGTAGTGCTTCATCGTGTATATTTTATGCATATTTTATATTATGTATCATAGAGATGATACAACGAATCTGAAGAACTAGTCTGTTTAGTTACTGATATTTGACTGCTGCCTCCTGCAAGGATGAAATCATGTCAACACCGCGTGAGCTTATAGATCTGTTATTATCCACTTAATGTTCACCACAGTATAGGGAATAGGCATGCGTTTTTGTGTTAACAAATGCCTTTTCTTTTTGTATTTTATCAATTTTATGTTTTGCCAAAACACCACACAATCTGTATTCATAAGAATAACACCATTTAAGATGGTATTGATTTCTATCTGTAGGCTATATTGTTACAAAACATTTGTATTGATGGACAGAACCTGAAGATATTGGTAGTCGGCTTCACAGCTCTCTCCATTAGTTAGGAGTTGGCACATATATTTATTTAGCTTGTTGCACTGGGATTATAAAGTTGTGTTTTATCTCTCTAGCAGGTAGATGCTGTAGTTTTGTAGCCTGGCGTTGCTCATACTAATTCCTCACTGCGTGTTGGGGGTGGTGTTGTGCAGTCTGGTTTTTTAACCAGGCTAGTAGTTTTGGGTACATTCAGATTCATTGCCTTCCAAATGTCCTCAGAAATGTGTGTATTAACGTCTTCTTCCCATTTTAGTCTTGCCCTTGTTTCTTGCTGCTTGAGGCAATTATCTAAAATAGGATAAACTACTGAGATTTGATGTGGCACTTTGTTATAGTTCTTTACCAAGAAGTGCACAAGTGGGTGAAGATCACTGTTGGTCTTCCTTTCAGTTTTATTAATACCGATGTAACTTCTTCTTTGTAGATGACAAAAATGTGGTAAAGTGATTCAAATTACGTTATTTTATTTTCATTTAGACGTTGTCCCAGTATGGTCACTCCTTTTATTTCCATATTCCAATATGCAGTTTTAAGGGTAAATTCTTGAGTCTTCTCTTTCTCTTTCAGTACAATTTAGGTCATGTAGGCCAACCTCATTTCACAGTTTCTCTTACAAATCTCCAAAGTATTTTGCATTAGTGTATTGTCAGATACTTTGTTTGGTTAGATTTGAGCTGCATAATAGAGCTTTAATTTGGGAAAAAATTAAGTCCCACTTTTCTTTAGCCATTTTAATTGTCTTCATGTTTTCATTTTGTTTTTAATCTTCCCATACAAATGTGCTTATTTAAATGAAGTTGTTTTTTTGTTGTTTTCTTTTTACTTATAGCATGCAGTCCATTAGTTGGCAGGCGCGCGCGCGCACACACACACACACACACACACACACACACACACACACACACACACACACACACACACACACACACACACACACACACACAGTGCTGGCATGGTCTGTCACCTTTCAGCTGTAGCTGTGTACACTGTACATCACATCCTAGATGCCATTACTGCTCTGTTTCATGTACAGTTTATTGTCACGACACCTAGTGTTTACAAGGCTTATACTTCCTCCAGCAAAGAATGGCTGAATCTGCTATCAAAAATGCAACATTCATATTTCAAATCACACCCTATTTGCACATTTCAAATACAAACATAATTGACACATTTAGGTCAAGGACCCCTTAGTTGAGAGATGAAGCAAGGACCCCCACAACCTCTTCATAGATTCCATATGGTTTCATTGTTTGACAGCACAATCATCAGTGTATTTTGGATTCATGTCAATTTGTGTTTTCAGATATTTAACCACTTAATACTTAATAAACTTGACCTTTCACTGTACTTAGTCTGCTATTTTCCCCCTCTACACCAAACCTCTTTGCCGAAAATAGCCGATCTACAAGCTCACAATGCCTCGCAGCGTGAGGCGTTGTGAGCTTGTAGATCTGCTATTTTTGGCTGAAGTTCTCAGAAAAAGGACACTAGGGTTAAAAGAGGAGAAAAAAGTTTCTAGTAACTCTATAGTAACTCTGAGGACCCCCTAGGGGTCCTGGACCCCCTGTTGAATACCCTTGTCATATGCCATTCTGCTGTTTCGTGGTTCTGTGTAGTAATGTCACTGATACTTTTATGATTGCAACCATACGTCTCAGTTTACTATGAAAACCGGCACATCTTGTCCGTCAGGGAGTCAGTCAGTGGGTCATTAACGCCTCGATTTCTATAGCTGACCTGTTGTGACATCACATTGTTGATGCAATGACCATGACAGCCTGTTCTGGCAATCATATATGGAGATCCCTGATGTCATCAATATTAAGCCCATATTTGGCAATGCCCATATATGGACACTCCATATGGTCAAGACAGAATTAATTTGCAAATCAAGACTGCTGACTATCATCACCTGGATCTCCATATATGAAGATCACAACACTGACCTCATCAAACCCTGGATATCCATACATGGAGACGACTCATCACTTATGCCCCGAGTCAAACTTCTGGAAGTTTTTTCAAAAATTACGGCAATTTTGAAATTCACGCCATTTGAAAACGGCCACTTATTTTGTGTTCCGGAAGTTTTGGAGTCCGAAATTTGACAGCAAAATACCTAGTAATTTTTGCTGAAAGTTACAGGAGAATACAAATTTCCCCACAGTGAAAACGGCATACCGTGATTTTTTACTTTTTTTGGGCAAACAGGTGCGTGCAAGGAGCTAATATTAACAGTTAAAGCATTGTATTTAGGATTGAAAGCTTCACCTTGCATAAAGGGATTAATTATTAGGCTAGATAATCCATATTGCATTCAAATGTAGGCCTATATTAAGCCAAACACAGAAGACAGAAGTCTATTTCTTTCTCCAGCCTACGGCCGCGGGTGCTGAGAAATCTCTTGCAAGATCATTTCATGGTTCAAACTTATTTTATTCTATAGCCTATTTTTTGTCTGATTGGGACGCAATGTGCTCATTAGGCCTATGCTGTGATGAAAGTTGGAAGCTACCAACTCAAAGAGCTGCATCATTAGTTAATAGTTTCTCGTCTTAAAGTGTTTTACTGAGCAGCGAGCATCGAGGAATACGAGTCTGGTCATCCATCGGTGACGCGTGAAGAAAAAAAACAAGCCCACAATCCCACATGTGCAACACGTTGCATAAGCGATCCTTTCTGAACCTTATGTGACACATAAGGTTCACATGTGTTGTTTCATGAAGAATATTTCTTGTAACTTGTTAAATCCATTGGTGAGAGAAAAAGAGAGAGACAACGAACAGAAGTGAGTCGCTGCTAACCTCGCCTCACCAGGCTTTCTAAGTCTCTGCTGCTCGAGCAAGCGTCCAGACAGTGTGGTGCGCACTGGTTCCGTTGCCATGTCTGCTAATTATAAGCGACTATGGTCTTGATTTCCGTAAAGTTGCTTGTATATATTGATCGTTTCTGGCTGCGTTTTATTTGTTGTGATCTTTTAGATGGGTAATTGTCAAGTAGCTGATGTGGCGACGCTTATAGTTTTAAATTGCTTGTGTGGCCTAGATAATATCAATATAAGCCCCAATATTTTTGGGGCTTATTTTCGTACACCTGGTTGCTTATTTCTCTCGCAAAGTCTGGCAACACAGACTTTCATACTGCGACAATGGTTTAGTGAAAACGATGTATTTTATGGCTATGCCAGCATTTTTGCTCATGTGAAAACACCCAAAAAACAAAACTCCCGGCAAGTTGAAAATGATTATGCTAATTATTTTGCAGGAAACATCTTAGATCTTAGATATGGAACTGACCTCTGATTCCCAGATGATGCCCTGTCCCTTTTAATGCCCATCAATATTAAGCCCCTGTCTGGGAATGCCCATACAATAGAATCTTTTTTTTTTTTTTTTTTTTTACAATATATTTATTAAAATTTTCTTTTTTTCACAGGAAATTCAATTGTTACAATTGTTACACTTTTTTTTTTTAAACATACAAAATGCAAAAGCAAAAGCGAGAGAAAAAAAAAACATGACAAAAAAAAACCAAAACCATAGAAAAGAAAAACAACAACAGCACTACTCCCCCCCCCCTGTTCTGACATTAAGTGTCCCAAGTTACAGTCTTTCATATATTGAATGAAACAACCCCATATCCCTTTTATGCCTATCAATACAGTATTAAGCCTGGGAATGCCCATATATGGACATATTGTGTCAGTCTACCAGTGTCGTTGCCACATATATGGACGCTCCATATATGGCCAAGACCGAATTAATTTGCAAATCAAGACTGCTGACTATCATCACCTGGATCTCCTTATATGAGATGTGCATGACATGTACCCATGTGTGCAACCTCGCCCTTGAGGTCACGTCTTGCCCTTAGGGCGTCTTACTGGTTAATAGGGCATGCCTTCCTGTAGTTTGCAAGTTCTTGTGCTATTTCTTGTTTAACTTTTATAATTATATTCCTGGTTTGGTCCTTGATAGAAACGGTTTAATTAGATTTTGTCCTTTTTTACATTTCTAGGCCAGGTGTTTTGTTGCATTTGCTCCACCATCAATATTCAAATAGTGATGCACAAAAATAAAAGATTCTTGGCCAATGCCGTGACCAAAATGTATTTTCTTTTATATTATTATTTGTTTAAAAGAAATCTCTTATATTTTGCTTTTGCTTTTTTTTTTACCGTTACACACATGGCTGTGACTCTCGGGTAAAAAATGTGTCATTTTTTTCACTACATTTCAATGTCACTTAAACTGTGCAATAGTTTATAGTTGTCCACCTGTCCAAATCCCTCATGCCCTGTTGTTGTTTCTCTAGCGTTGAATGGTCTTTAAGTATTCACACCAGACGGATACAAAGTATCTCATTTGAAACACAGGAAACATGCCACGTTTTCCGTGTTATGAACGTGGAATGTGTTTTGTCTCATTTAGATGGAGAGGCTGTCATGACAGACAGACCCATGGCTCTGGTTAAATATCATTGATTCAAAGACCATCAGGGTGCATAGTTTGGTCTACTGTTTGTAAACATTAAGTGGTTGTTTTACAGTAGTATGATTTTAATACAGATTTGTTGTTTATGATGTAGTATTATCAGGGTAAAAAAAGGGTTGTATATACTATTGCATCATCACTTTTTTTCACTAATTTGCACCAACAAATATCACCCCCCTGTCCTACAGTACGAAGCAAATAACATAATTTCTCCTCTGAGTACTGCTTTTGTTCCCTCCCAGTCCCACAGTGTAACCAGATCAACTTTGCATCATTGATGTCTACATAGTTTTTAATAGTTGTTAATTTGATTCTTGAAATATTCCATGTGCGACAGAGTTAGTCTCCAAAAAGTATTGTCCAGATCAAGGTTCAATTTCATAGTTAGCAAAGCATGATCGGACAATACGATTACGTTTATGTTACACTCCGTCACACCTGATACAGGATTATTAAAATAAATAGTCTAATCTTTGCGTATTTACAATAACATTGTGAAAACAGTATAATCTCTTTATTTTGTGTGGAGAGTTCTCAACACATCTTTGTATACAAGTGTACAGTCAGTAAGTAAGTCCAGTTGCCATCTAAGCCCTTGGGAAGAATTGGCTTTACTTGTGCTAATTCATCAGCTGCCATATAACCTTTGGGGAAGGTACGGTAGATTATAGCAATCAGCACAAGCTTATCAACCTCTCTGTCCTTTTATCACACGCCTCACCCAAGGCAAATATAGAGACCCTTTTTTAGCTTGTATATAAAAGCTTGTTTTGTTAAGAAAGTAATGCTTTGTAAGGACAAGTGCAATAAATCCAAATACAATCAGTGTTATACTGTACAATTATAGTCATTATGTATTGCAGGCAGTGTTGTACCCGAACGTGTTCAATGAACGATTGTTCATGAACACGTTCATATTTTTGGCCGAACGTGAACTGAACGCTCTTTGTTTCCGCTTGATGAACGTTATTGTCGAACGTCCGCCCCGTTTGTGCGGCGGTCCGCGGTCGCCTGTCCTCCAACGTCTAAAAAAAATTTGAATAGCCAAAAGTAAAAAAATATTATGGTTAAAAAAAGAACGAAAAAGAACTAAGTTAGTTCATTTTGAGGAACCATGAACTTTAGTTCAAAATGTAGATTTATGAACTATGAAATGAACTAGTTCATTTTAGAAGTGTTGAACTTGAACTTGAACTAGTTCATTTTGAAAGTGAACTTTCCCAACACTGATTGCAGGGTTCCTCGAGGTTTAGACACTGTAATATTTATGAAACCGGTCTGGACATTTCTGCTGCACCCTCTGTAGACTCTATCACCTATCACTATCACATCTGTCAGCCGCACACCCTAAAGCTCCTGTGCAGAAATACTGTAAATGGGGACTAAACAGATGGCTTGATAGTTTCTGTGCTTTTTGGTGTACTTTTCAATCAATCAATTATCTTTGCCAGAGCAACGGAGAGATGGTATATTCCTTTCTCAGTACTTTAAAATATGCTGCATTTAAGTCCAATACACAACAGACTTGCTGACTCGAATTATCACAGATTTGTGCTCATATATCTCTCGTTTATAAATTCACTTTCAATTTCATGGGACCTATATCAATGAAGATTTGAACGCCCGTATGGTATTGCCCCTGCTCTGTGAAATCGTATCTGACTCACACTTTTTTGTGACTAATAAGCACATGTGCGGATTGTGCACTGACTTTGCTGCAGTATCAGTAGTAGGGATGGGACGATACGCGATATTATCGTTTATCGGGATAAAAAAACACTCACGATAATCGTATCGTGGAGATTTCATTTATCGTGATATCGTCCTCTGTCATGCACTGGGATCAATTCACCTTTCATTT
This sequence comes from Nannobrachium achirus, assembly GCF_963921795.1. Lineage (NCBI taxonomy): Eukaryota > Metazoa > Chordata > Actinopteri > Myctophiformes > Myctophidae > Nannobrachium > Nannobrachium achirus. The sequence goes on along the minus strand of NC_137832.1, from coordinate 23,056,913 downwards.
GCAGAGCTGCATATCCGGTACCACCTAAACCCTCTATAATTGGTAAAAGGTACTTAAAATATACGTACTTGATACAGTCTTTTTTTCACTCTGTCAAATGTCTTTGCCCAAAAATAGCCGATCTACAAGCTCACTCGCGACGCGTTGTGAGCTTGTAGATCTGCTATTTTTTGGCAAATTTTTCGCACCCCAAGATAATGGATTTTGAACGTGATTTGATCGTAAATCGCGATTTCTTTTGTCACAATAATCGTGATATGACATTTTCATATTGTCCCATCCCTAATCAGTAGTAAAGACATGCTATAGGCCTTAAGCTGCATCTTTTCAAATGTATTACATTGCAGAAAAACCCATGTGCACAAAGAATAGAGTCGTATTATATAAGTGTGTAATAACTGATTTATCACAGTTGGCTTGAATGTTACTTATACACCACTGACTATGACTCACACTATACTTGACATTAGAGCGGCTCAATTTCCAAAGCGTCTATCTCCTGTTCTTGGGAGGGGGGCCTTTTGTATCACCGATGGCCCCATGGGCCAACACATTGCACCACACACGCATACAAAAGGGTAGATCACGTAGCGAGCGCCGGGCTGTGACATTCTCCTCAAGAGCAATCTTCTGTCTGACTTCCTATAGTTTGTTAGATTTTTTCGTAGGCATTGATTTGAGCCATTCCTTTCAGTATGGTATGAAAGGTGCTTGGATCTATTATATATAAAGTCCATGTTTTCTGTGAGTGTGTCTGGACAAATATGCTCATTATGACATTATGAAGTGAAAGTTGATTATAAAAATAAACTTAGGGATGGCAATGAGTAACTCAGTAGTTCTCAGAAGGTTCAATCCCCGACGCCCCTGTGTTAGTGTCAAAGTGTCATTGAGCTAGACCAAGGGGATAGGCAACCTTAGGCACAGGGGAGGGTGATCACTGGCACACTGGCAGAAGTGCGAGAGATGATTTATATATTAAAATCAAAAGATTTTAAACGTGGTTAATTAAATTTAGTCACCTAATTTGCAGCTAATTACATCCTGCACATGCTTCTACATTCATTAAAATTCAGAATTTTGACTGGGGAGAGACAGTCAGGGAGATAGGTGGTTTATTGCTGATTGAGTCTAATAATCATTACAACAATGTCCTGACAATCAAAATGTCAGACTTTTGATGGGGTGACATTAAATTGTATGTTGACATCATGGCACACTGACTATCTAGAAAATAAAAAATCACACCCAATGTGAAGTGAGCGGTGGTCGTGCTTGCATAACGTCTTCAATTGGTAATTGGTGATGTAATACAGGCTATTGGTAATTGGTGATGTAATACAGGCTACACACACACACATTGCTATGGCAAAACGCTGAGGAAAAAGACTAGGATATAGGTCTAGGATGTAATTGGTGATGTAATATGGCTACACACACACACATATTGCTATGGCAAAACGCTGAGGAAAACACATTTGTAGAAAAGATATACGACCTTATTCGGAGACAATGCGATATGACATCGTGATTCGTGATGTCATACACGACATCACAATTGACTATAAGAAGGGCCTACTCTCTCAGACCAGACGAGTTTGGATTAAACCATATTATTTCTAAAGGAAATAGCAAATCCAAAACAGACAATGTCCGCCGGCAATCAGAAGCAAACTCTGCAGGAGTCCCTCAGCCAGCTCCGGCAGTTCAGAAACCGAGTGGACCCGACAGAGGCCCTGGGCCTAAATCCGACAGCATGCAGGGAGGCAGCTCGTCACTACATCCTGACTCTGAACGACCCAGGACTCAGGACTCGAAGCTACATCTTCCTCCTGTTCAGGGCTGTATCAATGCTATGACTTACTGATCCTTGAAACTCTGATTCAGATACTCCTTACCGCCGGCTTTACCGATCCAGGAAGTATAGCCCAAGTTGCAATCACGCAATCTGTGTCCACCGCCACTCTGATTCAGCTTGACTTCCCACCCGGAGGTATGTTGACCATTAGGGGCAATGCCAGCCCAGCTGCCACTGCTCATATTGCCCAAGTGAACCAGCAGTGCACTGCCGGATTTGCATTGCTCATGGCCCAGAACGTGTGCACATTCCAAGAGCCTGGCATACTCATTGCTTGCCAGGTGAGCCATGAAGTCGTGCTCGCAGGATTCCTTGCCACTCTCTATGCGCAGGCCATCAAAGGGATGACCAATGTCGGAGCAGCCAATGAGAATGCCAAGATAAGACTTCAATCCTTAACGAACAACGGTGACGGTACCGGAATCTTACCGCCTTATGCCGGGATAGATGAATCTGTCGGACCACTCTTGATGTCAGCAGTCCGCTCCAACATCCCACTTTGTTACCAAATGGTCGTGACATACTTTTCCTGCAGGAACATTACCGAGGTCCCATGGGCCTACGTCACAAGATACCTGGGGGGATACCTGGAAGAGACTGGGCTAGCAGCCTACACCCAGGTGCGAGACCACATTGTTGCTCCAGCCTCTGCAATCCTCAGAATGCCACCTTTCTACAATGACTTGGTGAACTTCCTTGAGGCGTTAGAGGTGTCAAAGGCCCTTGGAGTATGGGCCCCCTTTGTAAGATCCCTCCATATGCCTGAAGCAAAATATTTTGAAGCTGGGAGGTTCAGAAACTTGTTACAAATCGCAACGTGCCATCCGATCGCCATGACCGAACGACAGCAACAGGACACCTGAGGTATAGAGGCCTTCCAACATGGCCTGGTCACGCACGGCGACCTCCTAAAGTTTGAGCAGAGCATTCTAGACGTGGTTTCACCCTGCACCCAGACACCGGTACTCGCATCCGGCATTGTTCAGGAGCGCCGTGAGATCAACCATGATCAAGCTCTGATACGCTGAGCCGCCTACCACCATTCTACCACCTCCGAAGAGATGGTAGAATGTTACATCACTCCCGCGGCAGGCCCTCATGTAATGAGGCCCTCAACCGCGTTGTGGTAATCGGCTGGACCATGGAAATACCCCACACATCGATGGCTAACCTCGATATGGGGGGAGAGACGGCGGCCATTAATCTCGAGCGTCAGCCATAGCCGATTTCCTTGTCCAGACATTACCCTTCCTAAACCGGACCTCAGCCGGACGTGGCCGAACTAATCAAGCAGTAGAGATATCACCAAGAACTGCATACCATCAGAAACAGTATTCCAGATGACCTGGAATCTTAAAGACGGCATTCAAAGGGAATCACCTTACGGTCTTCCATGAGATCAACTGACCTACATAGTAGGCTTTACGTAGTGTATTTGCAATTCTTATCCGGAATACTTACGTACTTACAACTATACCTCAAATCACTATACGTCTCACTTACTAAGTGTCTGATAGGTAAGTGTTTGAGAAGAATATACCTCGAATCACTATATGTCTCATATAGGTTGTGATAAGTAAGTGTTTGAGAAGAAAGAAAGTGAGATTTTAGTAATCAACAGCTATTCTATACCTCAAATCACTATACGTCTCACCTACTAGGTGTCTGATAGTTTGAGAGGAATATACCTCAAGTCTCTATACGTCTCACTTACTAAGTGTCTGATAGGTAAGTGTTTGAGAAGAAGATAGCTGGTGCAAAAGAAAATCACTCAGTATCTTGCCACCGAGATAAGTAAGTCTAACTCAGTGTGCCTTCATCGTTGTTGTTGCAGATTTTTAGTAAATCCACCTCAGTGAGCCTCGACCACAAGCTTTAAGTAAGCTTACTCGACGCATAGCCTCGACCACACGCTTTTAGTAAGCTTGCTCGACGCATATAGCAGTGAGTCTTCCTCCTGCATTCACAGCGTATCCACAGTGCACACAGCGCTTACCTACCAGTGGCCAATGGTAACCTCAGTTGGAGTAGCCTCATAGCTATCGTAGCTATTGTGTGGGATTCTCCCATCTGGATCCCAGCTAGACGTGATCAAATCACCTAGCTGAACAAAGTGCAAAGTGGAAACTTTGTTATTGCAAAGATAGAAGCCTATCAAAAGCCTTCAAATCTAAAGATCTCATTCAAGAGATCATTCAAGACTCAAGACGTCGATGAAACCGACGAAGATCTAAGCTGGAATGGTATCAGGCATTAGGACCAGGGGATTCGAGTATCACCGTAGCCCTCATCACCCTGATGATCTTTCCTGCCCATTACAACAGTCTAACTACAATCCACCAGCCTCCCTACAGGTACACTGACATTACCACTGGAGGAGGTATTTTCCCAGTCACTCCCAGTCACCGTAAATCTAATCCCAGTTACCATAAGGAAGAAGAGAGTGGACTTTAAAACAGATAACAGATGGAATGACAGATCCCTTACTCTGGACCCATCCAGGACAAACTGTGCCCTCAAGCCAGCGCCCGACGTCTCAGCAGTACCTCTCTACTTTTCTCCACGGGACGCCGTGCAGAGAAGCAGAGAAACTACTGCGTAAACCGGAGTGTCTCTTCATTCTCTCTCACGGGACGCCGTGGAGGAGAATGTAGAAGTCACCCTATATACGGCGCGGCTGCATGAGCGTAGATTACCTACCACAACCACCAGAATAGAATCATGAAGATTCCAGAAAGGAAGATAGCAAGTACGAATTCGGTCTTATTATCTTTTGAATAGATAGTGAAATCTAATGGTTTCACGGGGGGAGTGTAGAAAAGATATACGACCTTATTCGGAGACAATGCGATATGACATCGTGATGTCATACACGACATCACAATTGACTATAAGAAGGGCCTACTCTCTCAGACCAGACGAGTTTTTGCATTAATCCATATTAGAGATCAGATCAGAGAGAGCTCAAGGAACCAGGCCTGGGCCCCCAAGCCTTATGTAGGTGACTGTTGTTGAACGACACATGGCACATGGCTCTTATACTTAATAATTACAACCTTGGCAGGCGAGTAGCGCGCCTATTCCAATATAATAAACCCTACATATTGGATTCTTCGCTACAACATTGCTATGGCAAAACGCTGAGGAAAAGTGGCTACAGATAGGTCTAGGATGTAACTGGTGATGTAATGTGATGTAATATGGCTACACACACACACACACACACATATTGCTATGGCAAAACGCTGAGGAAAACACATTGCTATGGCAAAACGCGCCACTCTATGGAGTGGTTTACCACCGCTCAAAAAACATGGCACTTCATTTCAAAAAGGTTGCTGACCCCTGAGCTAGACATTGAACCCCTAACTGCTCCCGATGAGCAGGTTGGTGCCTTGAATGGTTGCCTCCGCCGTCGGTGTGTGAATGGGTGAATATAAATGCACCATTTACTTCCTTGGCCTCTGGCAGCGTGCACAAAAATGAATGCGCAGATTGGTCCAGTGGTTTGTGTGATTTCACCCCCCAGACAGACAGACAGACAGACAGACAGACAGACAGACCCTCTTACAGATGGCTCTGCCTCAGAGTCGAAGATAACTGAAAGAGAGTCTTGCATGTCACAGTGTGTACTGTATAACAGTGTAATAATTGATTTATTAGAACATGGAGTTGTACGCATACAGCTTCATAGCAGTGGTGTCTTAGTATTTCACTATACACCACGGGCGGCATAGCTCAGGGGTAGAGAAACCGTTATTAGAGCACAAAGGGTTCCCAGTTAGAATCGTGGCTCCCCCTGAGTTAATGTCAAAGAGTTCTTGAGCAAGACTCTGAACCCCTGGTTGCTCCCGGTGAGCAGGTTGGTGCCTTGCATGGTTTCCTCCGCCACCGTTGTATGAATGTGTGTGTGAATGGGTGAATGTAATGCACAATCTATGTAAAGCGCCTTGGATAAAATCGCTATATAAATGCACCATTTACCATTTACTATTGTGGCCAAATCAACTCTGTTTGTTGTTTGTCCTAGTTTCTGGCAGGGTTGCCAACAGAATTCATTGTTCTGGTGAATCTTTGGAGTTTGATACCAAATCCAGGAGAAATGACACGTGTTGCCACGGAAATCCCCCAATCCAGGAGAAATTCAGGAGAATTCGGAATTCAGGAGCATGGCAGGAGATGGGGTAAAAAATTCAGGAGACTCCTGCCGAATTCAGGAGTGTTGGCAACCCTGGTTTCTGGTGATGTTTTGCATCTGATATACCGGCATGAAAATGATAGTTTTTCCATTGACACTTCCATTTCCTCCATTCTGCACGAAATAATAACGGATGCTCATATCATGATGCTCAGATGTTCTTTTGTGATTTCATTTCCACAGAACACACAAAGCTGAAACAGCTCTTTATATTCATCAATTGGTTTTCTCTCAAGTCCTTTGTCTCTCTGAAAACAGGCTTCTTTCAATTGAGAATCACCAAACTGCTGCTGCTGCTGCTTCTTCTTCTTCTTCTTTCGTGTATCATCGTCCTTGATGATTGGTTGGCTCACAAACAGATTAAAAAGCTTCTGATAAATGTGTTCTTATTCAGAAGCCTTACCCATGCTTGTAATTGTAATTAAGAACAGACGCATTAATTTGGTCTAGGACTGTTTCTCAGCCCCCTCCTACTACATTTCCTCAAGTCTTGGGTGGCCTTGTAGAAATTAAACTAAACCACCCAACCTTGTAGTATATAGATTAAGTCTATAATAGTTTGCCTTTGCGCACACACACACTGAACAGCCAATCTTTGGGTCAATAAACCTACTGTATAAAGGAAATTGTATCCCCTTAAATTATAGTTTTAACTTTCATTGACCTGTTTCTTGCTTTTAGGCTGTGTAAATTATCGTGTCGATTTCCTTAAACAAATGGTGCCAGTATCACACGGCTGGTACCAAGGAAAGAAGTGTGTGTGTGTGTGTGTGCGTGTGCATGTGCGTGTGTGTGCGTGCGTGCGTGCGTGCGTGTGTGTGTGTGCGCGCGTGCATGCGTGCGTGCGTGTCTAGCTATACTTATGGGGACTAAACGCATGTTCACACAGTCACCTGCAGGGGACCTCTGACAGTATGGGGACAAAATAGTAGGTCCCCACAACGGTTAGGGTAAGGCCACTGGACTAGGGATGTCAAAAATGGACCTTTATCAAAATCGATTATTCTATAGCAATAATCGAATATTATTCGAAAATCGATAATTAATTATTATTTTATTTTTTTTATAAAAAAAAAAAAAAAACATTTTTTTTTCTTCTGTTTTTCTTTTTTTTTTTTACTGGATTTCAATGCACATATGTACAACATGGCTCTTCAGGTAATTGGTAGCCTAACTACTACTCTTCATCTTTCTTTTTAGTGTGCCAGTGTACTGTTCACCTAATCTCTCAAGAACAGATTCTGTGATGCTTTACAATACAGAGGACGCTGTTTTCCCTTTTCTTTGATGATGGCCACCAAGTACCAAACAATCAAGCCTGAATCAATCACACCTGTGTCTGAGACAGGGGGGGAGGGGAGTGTGTAGCAGGCAGCTGCCACTCTGCTGTGCTCCTTCACTCTGTCTACACAGTTTACAGTTGGTGCTGGTGTGAATAATAAATCAATGGCCATTTACTATTATCATTAATACTATTGTTAGCCTATATTCTATATATTGGTTGAAACTAACTAACTAAGCCAAAAAATAGTATTTAAAAAAAAAAAAAAAAAAAATATTAATATTTTTTCGATTTTCGATTATGAAATATTAAAATCGAATATTGATTAATCTAACGAATATTCGAAAATCGATTATTCGGTGACATCCCTACACTGGACTTGCATAAAAATGAATGGAAGTCTATGTAATGTCCCCACAAGTGATGTAAATATTGTGTGTGTGTGTGTGTGTGTGTGTGTGTGTGTGTGTGTGTGTGTGTGTGTGTGTGTGTGTGTGTGTGTGTGTGTGTGTGTGTGTGTGTGTGTGTGTGTGTGTGTGTGTGTGTGTGTGTGTGTGTGTGTGTGTGCAGTGCTAAGCAGATGAAGGGAGATGTAAAGACAATACATCTTATTGATTGTATGAGGTAGAGTAGACGTCTAATCTGGCCACTTAGATTGCGGTGGCAGGCCTGCCCACCGTGCCCAGGGATGGGAGTGGAAACTGTGTAGACCAGGGGTCTTCAACGTTTTCAGGCCAAGGACCCCTTAGTTGAGAGACAGATGAAGCAGTGTCCCCCACAACCTTTTTTCATGGCTTTTTTCGAGGCGTTGTGAGCTTGTAGATCTGCTACTTTTGGCTCCAGTTCTAAGAATATGGACACTAGGGTTCAAGTTGTTAACATAAACATTTTTGGAAGATTTGGAGGACCCCCTATAGTAACTCTGAGGACCCCCTAGGGGTCCCGGACACCCTGTTGAAGACCCCTGGTGTAGACCATGATGATGACAACTGCTTCCTGGTGATTCTCTCTTGCTGGACCCCCAAGCTTTTCATTTGTCAGTGTCCTACGGCTACGTCTATACGCAAAGCCTCCTGCGTAAAAACAAACCAGCTAGCTCTGGCAAAACAAACAAAAAAATGAATCGATGTGCTGCTGCATTGTGTCGTACAGCACCGTTATCCCTGTTCCCTGTTGTAAAGGAAGGCTTGGTCCTTGTTTGGAAATGTTTACTTCCAGGTGGATAACTGATGGTTTAACCAGTGGTTTTCAACCTTTTTCATATCAAGGTAAATTCTTTTATTCTGCCGGCGTTGAGCCGACCACCGTTTGATGAGATTTAGCCTCTCAGATGCAAAACTGAGACTGTTCTGTTATTGTTGGATAAGACTTTGTCCCCAGTTCCATGCTGTATTGATGTGGTGCCTTAGGAGAGATAACAGGCAAACGTTGATCAAAATAACAATTCTTCTACATTCTCCAATTGTCTCAAATTAAGTAATGATGTTTAATAATGTAACAAAGTTACAAGGTCCATTTGGTTCCATTGTACGCTCTCAAAAGTTGATCTATAAGGGTCCATTTGGTGGAACCCGAACTCCATCATTTAGCTGGGGACCACCTGGAACCCCCTCAAGGATCAGTAGTCCCCGGACTGGTTGAGAACCACTGACTTAAACCATCAATGGCCAAAACGCAAAACCTCCTAACAAATTCACTTTGTTGGGGAAATGAAAAAGAAAATTTCTGTTCAACATTAACACCTATCTACTATTTCTAGTCAATGACATTTTTGGCAAAATGAGGGGCAGAACGATCTTGCAGACAGACTGACTATGTGCAGCATAGCCTGTTTTCCTTTAAGTGAAATCCAAAAATCATGAAATTTGCAGATAGGAGGTTTTGCGTTTTGGCCATCGATATATACTTTCTCTGAATGTTAGACCTATCAAGGTGCTATAGGGTTCACGTGGTTAAGTGGAACTCACTGTTATTGTGCTGATTGCTCCAAGGCCACCGAAACAGAGCGGTGGGTCGATGCCCTTCAGAGCAGTCTGTCTGCCCGTCTGCCGGCTGTACCCCCAGCTGCCTCAGTGGAACGCCACGCCACCGAGGTCAAGTGGGGCGCCATGAATTACAAATCCCCTGCCGGTTTGTAAATTGTCAGGACATTGATTTACAAGGCCCAGCTAAGGATTGAAATCCTCCGGCAGCATGAGGATGGCAGCGTGCAGGGGGAGTGTAATCACACAGCAGATTGCTCTTGAGGAGAAGGTCAAAGCCCGCTCTCTATGTGATTAAAAGCTTTTTATATGTGTGTAGTGCAATTTCTTGGCCCATGGGGCCATAGGTGATACAAAAGGGACTGTCAGTGCTCACTGCCCCCTCCCACGAATAGACCCTGATTGCGCCACAGGAGAAAGTTTGTTAATCACTTTTTCCCAATTGTTTGGAGAGGAAAGTTTGTCCTGATTGCTTAATTATGATTGTTTTTGAATTGACAAGTGACAACCAAAGCAGTTTTGTTTGCACCCTGCTGTGATTGCCTAAGCTGACAACTCGTGCATGCTGCAAACATTCATTTGGAAATAGTTTTTTTCATGAACCAGCAATGCATGCCAGATCTATTACGTGTTAGATGTATAAAGTGCCTTTAACCTATTTTGGAACCTTATCGACATATGCATTACTCTTGAAAGTAGGCTATTCTGACATCAGTTCATTTAAGAAGAAAATGAGAGACAGCAGGTGACAATAAAAAAATGGGAGACAAATGCATTTATCAAAGGTTATGGGCCTGACTGAATTCATAGTTTTCTTAATCTATTTCACAGGTGAAATAAACAGAGCAAAAAAACTAAACAAAAGAAAAAACACTTATAGGCAGTAATACAGTGAGTGAACTTGATTTGTATTTTGCATTCACTAATCTTCTCTTTACAGCATTTCGCCACGGTCTGGAGTATTTGTATGCATTACAAAATACAATGTACTTTACATACGTCATGGATTTAATTTAAGATTGTCAGAGAGATTACTAAGGGATTAAAACAACTATACAAACAATTTGCAGGGAAAATTGTGCTAAATATGTGGCATGTCAGATGTCATAATTTCATACTTAATCTGCCAGGATTGAACTAAGATGAGATGATTTGTGTTGCGTCCGTTCTGTCACTCACTGCAGCCCTGCAAGTTTTTCTGAAAGGACTGACGCTTTGCATAAAGGTTTATTGGCAGAGAAGGCTGCTGCCTGTGTGCCCGCTGCGTGCTTGTCCTGACTCTGGCTCTTTTCTTCTGTCTTCTAGTAGCCGACTGTCGGATCTTAGAGGGCTTGCAGAGATATGCCTCCATCCCCACCTACCTGCCCGTCAACTACCAGGTGTTCAACGCTGACTCTGCGTTCTTCCTGAAGGAGGCCAACCAGGAATTCATGAGGAACTCTAGTCTGCTGTCACGGACCGAACCCTTCTTCATCTACCAGGCCCGCAGCTTGCCCTCGGTCAACGCCAGCTATGGGCCTCTGTCCGTGGAGCAGCCCGTCCCGCTGGAGCTCTTGCAGAACCCGGGGACGTTCCCCACCTCCTCCATATTCACGTTCAACTGGAAGGTGCAGACCTTCATCATCAACAACAAGATCCACCTAGCCAAGCCCAAGGTGCAGGTGCTGTTCTACGTCGCAGGCAGGGACTGGGACGACTACAGCGCCATCGACAAGCTGCCCTGCGTGCGCATGTTCGCCTTCCACGAGACCCAGGAGGTGCGCGGCAACTGCCAGCTCAGGGGCGAGCTGGGAATCTGCGTGGCGGAGCTGGAGCCGCTGGCGAGCTGGTTCAGTCCACCCAGCGTCGTGCCTGGGCGCCAGAGGGTCCCGGAGGCGTCTGAGGGCACCCCGGTGGAGCTCTACTACATGTTGCAGTCCACAGAGGCCGGCGGGGAGTGCCACTCGGAGGAGGTCAGGAGAGACAACTTCATCCGCTCTGGCCAGGAAAGCCTGTTTGGTACCTCCACCACCACCCCGCTGAGGCGGATCGGCAGCGTGAGGCTGTATCAGAGCCCCGCTCCTCCACCGCTGGCCGAGCACCGGCTGGACAGCAACTTCATGGTCATGGTGCCTGCTACACCCATGAGACAGAGGGACACCATCTCTGCCTTCATCACCGTGTCGGCCTACTCTCCTGTGGAGGTGTTTACGCTCAGGTAAGAGCACACTTCTCAGGCTGTTTTTGTATCAACCGAGGTTGCGAGGTATGCATCCTCCCCATTAAGCACGTCAGGACCTGGACCAATCAGTGACGTCTCGATTGTGGCCAGATCACAGCCCACATGGGGATGACATTTTTGTTTGACAGGATTATTGTTATTGTTTTTAATGTTAGTTGAAATATGAGCTTATAAGGTTATATGCTGGGACATATCTAACCAGTTATGATATTTATCTGGCCTAGAATATCACCTGATTTCAACCAATATAAATCCTGTCAAACAAAAAAGTCCATATGACGTCCTGGTAATGACGTCAAGATCATCCCCATATGGACTGTGATCTGGCCCCAATCCAGACGTCACTGATTGGTCCAGATCCTGACCATGCTTGCTGGGTCGGTGTGGTTATGAAGATAAACATATAGGAGAGTTCAGGTGCTGGTATGAATGGCTTTGTTTTTGAGAATGGTAAATGGTAAAAAGAATGCTGTGGTGGGTTCTGGCCTTTGCTGTCAGGCACCAAGGGTGGCAGTGGAAGTGGAAGGTTGGTTTGTGGTTACTCTCTACTGTAGTATGATGTGTATGAAATATGTAGTAGGCTACTATGTACTGTAGTTTAGTTGCTGAAATACAAACCACAGTATTTTATTGACATACTGTACAAAGAACCTAATCAGTTCAAGGTTCCAAGGTTTTTGTTGTCACATTCACATACTATACAGTTGGTAGCAGCACTATATAGGCAGTGAAATTATTGTACTTCAAGCTTCTTGAAAAACAGGAAGTACAGAATTTCTGTACAGTATGTGATACTGACAATGAACACCTTCGACCTTGACCCTAGTGTTAAGCTTGTGTATGACTTTGAAGAAATTGTGACGTTGTCGTTTTTGCCTGGCCCATTCTACAGTGAAAGCACATATTTATCTATTGGAATAGGCTACGTTCACTAAAGCTTCGGATTGGTATTAATTAGACTCCGGGGATGAGACTAAGTAATTTAGATAATTAACACACAATGCAAATGAAGATGTCATTAATTAGAATGCATGTCCATTAGTGTAATGGCCAGCCTGATCCTAATAATGCTGGTTTAGAACACATTTTTCGAAACCACGTTGACATGAGGGTTCTGGACAGTTTGTCAACCCTTTTAAATGAATGTAAACCTGCTGAATAGGTGAGTTTAGCTGTTTTGGAATGTAAAGTACTGTATAGCCTGGGTTAGTAATTATAATCTGCTTGTCTAGACACAGGGAAAATAATTTCATAGGTACTGTTTCTAAAAACAGCCAAGAAGCATGTGTGTATTGTGTAAGGCATTCCCTAGTCAATATTAAAACGTGCTTGTTATAATGAATATTTTCTGCGCTGGAAATAATTGTAAAATAATTAAATACATTTGCAAACAAGCTAGCGGGAATCACATGTAAAGATGCTCAACTCAATTTGGAAGCGTTATTAGGCGTGTGCCATGCCGTTTTCTGCTGGTGAAAAATGCCTCAGTGGACGCAGCCCTTATCGGTTTTCATCAGGTGAAATTCATGCCTCATTCAGGAAAACATAAATTTAGCTTTGCTTATAGTCGCTGCTGTGCTGCTCCTCCCAGAGGACAGTACTGATTGCCAAGGAGCAATCCAGGCATTTCATTGTTCTTCATTCCATTTCATGAACTTGACTATGATGGAAAAGTGTGTCTAACTGTATGACAAACTAATAGACATCACCCTGCTCAAAGCCCAGTGCAAAAAAGTGTTCCTTGAACTCAAGCTGAAGGAAGATTAAAACGAGGACACAATCAACTTGACAGAGCTCACAAAATTGAACACATTGTTTGTGGCATTCTCCGAGGTGATGGAAGTTATTTCAGATGGCTGCAACCGTACCACTCTCAACTGCATCACGAGAGGTACACCGTGAGTGATGACAGATTCATCTCATGCTAATGGCTGTGAAACTGTCAAATCTCAGACTGACATTGGCGATTTGAAACCTTGTTCTTACCCATCGATGGGTTGATTGCCTGTGGTTGCATTCTAGTTCATGTTGAACAGAACATGGAATGCTATTATATTTTAATATCTTTATATACTTTCAGACCTCTTTTAGGCTGATGTGTTGAGATTTTCTAAGTATTATTAGGCTTTGATATTATTAGTATTGGCCACGAGGCCAGAACGGCCGAAGGCGAGGGATTATGTTTTCGCTCCTGTGAGTCTGTCTGTCAGTTGTCGTATGATCAAGACCCTATATGTCATAATTCCATTCTGAATGACTACGATTGGCTTTATACATCTGCGGGAGCGGCCCGTTTTGCACAAATTGCCTGCACGAATCATGAAACCAGCATCCAATTGCTGTGAAAATTTGCATGCACACTCTCAGTAGCCACCCACCAATTTTGTCAAATTTTGTCCTATAACTCTTAAACCTTATAGGTCAAATACAAAATACATCTTTCCCTGAAAGATGTATTAGTCAGATTTAGCAGATCCCATTCCAATTGACTTTTGACTGCCTTTCAAATGTTGTAGGGTCTGGGTAGGTAACACGGCCTGGCTGTAGGGCAGGGGTATAAATCTTTGTGTGATAGAAACGTTTTTCTCCCTTTTTATATTAACCACTTAGCATTCATATTCTGAGAACTTTAGCCAAAAATAGCAGATCTACAAGCTCACAGCGCCTTGTTGCGCTGCATCTTGTAGATCGGCTATTTTTGGCAAAGAGGTTTGGTGTTGAGGTGAAAAAGACCAGACTAAGTACAGAGTGAAAATTAAGTATTGACGGTTCAAGTGGTTAAATTTCTGAAAACACAAATTGACATGAAACCAAAATACACTGATGATCGTGCTGTCAAACAATGAAACTATATGGAATCTCTGAAAAGGTTGTGGGGGTCCCTGCTTCATCTCTCTCTTGAACGTTGAAGACCCCTGCTGTTGGGGATATACTTTTCTAGTTAATCTTTTATTCTCTCTGTGTTTGGATTTGAACTGTTTGTGTAGTATAATAATAATAATATTATAATATGGATGTAATCAGTCAAATCCATTAAGCTGCTCACTAAGACAGACAGCCTTGCTTTGTTTAGTTTGTTTCAACTGAAACAGGCATGACAACAGGAAGAAAAATACAAAAAATGTTTTTCGGTGAAATCCCCACAGACTAAAATAACCTTTCTCTCCTACACTCTGACTCTTGCACTGTTCATGGTGCATATCAGAGAGAGGGTCAGTTATTGATTTGCACTTTGTGTAGCCTACAGATTACAGAATTCATCATTGTAGAAGGGTGCGACCGCATGAATGCTTAAGGCATCGCAAGCCATTTATGTACACCTTTAGTGTTTTCAAATGTATAGGTTGTAAATGTATAATTGGGATATTCAAGTGAGTAATTTTCTAGGCACTTTTTCTTGGTTCACCAGAATTAATTATTTTGATTGATTGATTGAAGACTTAGGAGTTTGCATATAGGAAAGGTACAGTTTCATGACGGTACAGTTCACTGGTACAAGGTCTACTAAAAGGAGATCCTAGAAAAGACTAAGCTTATTTCCACAGGAAACCATTTAAGTATCTCATATAACATTGAATGACAGACGAATAGAACACAGTACTATGCAGTAGATATAGTCGGTAAAAAAAAGAAAGAACAAAAAAACAGTAAGTCTATACAAACAGTAAGTATATACAAAGAAGGGCAGGGGAGGGTAGGGCTGGGCTAGGTTTGTTTTACCAGTTGCGAAGGGCTGCTGCCTGTAAGTGGTTTTTCAGGGCGATTAATATTCTCATTGCTTCTCATTGCTTCTGATATTTCTAATTTCCATTGACAACGACAACAGATAAGCTGACCTGTTTTCAGCTTGTTAGTGCTTAGATTTGCGCTGCAAGCTGTTTTGGGCTAGGTTTATTTTATCGAAGTACTCATTTGACAGTGTTGTTAATTGAGATTATTTCAAATTAGCACATACACAAGATATTGAGTCTAGTTTATTCAAAGCAATCCATTTATTATAGTTGTTTAGCAATAACAATCAAATTTTCCAAACGTATTTTCATCCCGTGGAACATTTAATTACCCGCTGTTTGTCGTGGTGCGATAAGGCAATCCCCTCCTGAACTGAGAAACTCAAACTAATCTCTTTCATCAGTGAAATGAACAGGCCAGGCTGGCCACATTACCAGTGCCCGTGGTGTTTTTATTTGGCAGTTGTGGTCATCTCAGGGCCCTGGCTGGCCAGCTGAGAGCTACTGATATGGATGTGTGTGGTCCTAGGTGATAAGCCTGTCTCCGTGTGTCCATCTGTTTGGATGCTTAATCACCCAGCCATGAATACTCTGATCTCTATATTCACAACGGCATTATCTTTTTGTGTACTGCAGCCCGCCGGGTTTTGGACATTATTGTCTGTACACCTGCAGTATGAATACAGGATTTGTTTATCAATACTTGTTTACCATCGCTGCTAGCCCTTTATTTTGGTGTTGTTAATTTGATTTCATCAGTCTGCACACTTAATGAGTGCAGGGGCAGCCTCCATACTGTGTTTTTGACATGTTTTCCCTTTATTCAACGTGAACGTGGGTCACCACCAGTCACCACATATGAACATTCTATCCCTCTTTGATACAGAAGATCTGAACCCCAGTCCGCCTCCCCAGCTCAATTTTCTCCTACCTCAAAACCATTATGCTCAGAGGCTTTTGATGTGACACATTATCTGCAATGAGAGCTAATTTGACATGTTTTTAATAACCAGTCATCTAGGCAATTTTGTTCGTTTACTGATGCCCAGCATGTTGCAGCTTGCTGGCATATAGATAGATAGATACTGTTGATAGCCGTTTATTGATCCACAGGGAAATGCAGGTGTCATAGCAGTAGGCATGAAATGCAGATAAAAATGAAGTAGGGAAGGTAACTCAAAATAAGGTAACACACGCACGCACGCACGCATGCACGCACACACGCACACACATAACTTGGCAAGTTGGCATGTGTGTTACAGATGACTTGAGGGTCTTGCCGAGAGGCATTTCGGTTGGACAAATGGTTTTCAAGAAACAAAACAAAACAAAAAACTGTCTCTGTGGAGAACACTCCAAATCTCTGTGTGTGTGGGAGTAGTGTACTGTAGGCTTCCTTCATTGGCCAACTCGACCGGTCGGCTGGACTGGACTCTGTAGTGGGTACAGTGTATATTTTTTGACATGAAGTGCCATGTTTTCATTGTATTGATAGTCTGTGTGCCATATCAACATATTATGTTTAATTGTGTAGATGTGAACTGAATTGATTCAACTTTTTTATATATTTCATTTTAAAAGAAAACACCTCTCTCTCACACACTGCCAGTGTGCCAGTGATCACCCTCCTCTGTGCCAATGTTGGCACCTGTGCCTAAGGTTGGCTACCCCTGACCTAGACGATCCCTAGACCAACTTTGCAAGCTGGTTAGTTAATTGTTATGTTAATTGTTAGCACTGTAGTAACGGGTACCACGCTGAGTACTGTACTCTGATATCAGTTGCAACGGGTATTGCATAACCGTACGGGGCATGGATTCCCAACTTGCATCGTTCCTACTTTCATCATTCACTGACTAGGCCAGCACCGGTCTAGTATATATAATTATGCTGTTAACTGTGTGGGATTGAATTCCAATTTGATATTCATTAATTATTATAACTTATGTATGACCCTGACAGATCTCTCTCTTAACCCTCTAATCTTTTTTTGATGTGGCAGCATCAATTCCACCATTCCAAGTCACATACTTATATTGTAGCAAGCTGTTAACTGACGAGGTTAGGAATTTATTTTGAACTGTATGGGGCAATTCATGTAGAAAATAAATAATATATGCACTTTGAGGCACTCTGTATCAAAATCTCCACCAGAGGGAAGGGAATATCTCTTTGGTTCATGAATTTTGATGCAAAGGGTTGTACAGTAGCTACGGCACAAGCCATATGTCATCTTTCCAGCACTACTAGTACTATTATAGTATGGTTAAGTAAAACCACACTCATTTTACGATTTTGCTTGACCTATGACAGTCCAATTAGTATTTTTGAGTACAGTGTTTGGCAACTTCTCTACAACTCTAAGGCAAAGATTTAAGACTCAACCTTTGCTGTTATACATTACCAGTGTGCAACCTGGGGCTTCCCCATGGATGAATGAGAGATGTACTTACTGCCTGGGGTTTGCCCCATAGACACAAGAGAGATGTACTGCCTGGGGTTGCCCCATAGACGCATGAGAGACTGACCTTTATCCGATTATTTTCTAACTTCAACAGCCCAACAAGCTTTAAAATAAAACACAGTGCTATTTCTGAGCTTTAGGAAAACTTTCAGTGTAATGTAGCTGTTCATAGGACAGAAAGAAATCTCCCTTTTTCTGGCTTGAAACGGCTGTAGCAACTTATTCACAAAGGAACTCTCCTGGTATAGGGATTAGGGCTGCACAATTATGTATAACATTATAATGCAGATATGTATGTATGTATGTGGGTATGTATGTACTGTATGTACAGGTATGTATAATATACTGAATGCCTCAGATCTATTATGATATATGCCCCTCTATCAGTACTATAATCTTTTGTAAATGGTATTAGTTATTATTAGTGCGGTTGCCCCTGCAGGACAACCAGACTATATTACTTGTCCGACTTTATTCCATCTTCCATCGTCTCCTAAGTAAACTTTTTTTTTTGCCGCGTTATTCCTCCCAGGTTAGCTGTCTTGGCCATCTGTCTTGGCCATATGGATTCTGTCATCTGACATCATACATACAATCCCTTTTATACCCATATATGGAGATCCCTTTTATGCCCATAAATGGAGATCCCTGCTCTGAGTATCTGACATCATTGTGATGTCACCTGTGATGTCACAGAGATTTGTCAGGGGAATCACAGTGTCAGGCGTTGCAGACAGACAGACAGACAGAGATACGGTCAAGCTGTGACGGTTCACAGACTAAACTGTGACCTATGGTCGCAATAAATGTATTTGTAATATTGTTGACATCAGGGATCTCCATACTGTATATGGGCATAAAAGGGACAAGGACTGATACAGAAATCTTCATATATGATGGCCATTAATTTATTTGTGAATTCATTTTCCCCATTGATTTGAATGGAGAATATTCAAATGGTAAGACGAAATTAATTTGTGAAATTCGCGTCACGGCAACCACATTTCCAATTTCCAATTGCATCGTTCTAGTTGTATTGTGCACCTGTGAGTGTGGTGGATGTGAAGGTTGTTGTACAGTGGTCTGCTTATCAACCCTTGTGTAACAGTGAGGAGACAAGCGTAAGGGGCAACAGCTGACCAAAAAAGGTGTTCGTTACACGATTATAAAATTGCTGAAAGCTGAAATCTCCTGAGATCTGCATGTTTTCCCGTCTTCAACAGCTTTCATGCTATAAAGTATTTTAATGACCCGTGCTTTGCTCACGTGAAGACGTAGCCATGACAACTGCTTTTAGGAATAACTATTTTATTTGCAGTGACAGCTTGCAAAAACACCAGCTCAAAACCACATACAGAGAAAATGTAGAGGAGTTGATCAAAACAAACATACCTGACAGTCATATGTGTCACACCAAAACACATGTCAAATGAACCAAATGAACACCATGGCATAACATTACACATACAGCTTCATAACACTATCCCCCAGGGGTTAAAGTTCTCAGTCCTGGGGACTGATTTCAGTCTTGAAGATTCCATAGGTGCCGTTTCTGAGATCAGTGCAGATCAGCAATCTGTAGCGATGAATGACAAAGTCGTGAAAACGCTAGTCAAGTGATCTCCAAACTAAAAAGCAGTTATAATTTCAAGATAAGACTATTTGAATTGGCCAGACTAGCATAGAATACAAATGAACTTCAGAAGATACTTCGTTAAAATGAAACATGGATTGGCACACACACATTCAGTGAAGGTAGTTCAGAACATCAAGGAAACACCCCAAATATTGGTGTTCAAAAATCACATATTGGGACATGGTCTAAAAATAAATTTCAGTCTTGCGATTTTGTTTGGCTTTAACCCCTGCAATCCCCCAATGCATTCCCATATTCAAATAACATCAACATGATAAAAGACAAGAACACGTACTTCTTCCGCCCCAGGGAATACAGGGAAATCTAATTCCCCCACAGTATGTTCAGCGTGTTGTTGTTTTAGAGATCTCCTCTATTTAGTCTGTGTTGTCACAAAGTCACTACAGCAAACACTACAGAAAGAGCTTCTTCCTTCAGGCTATCGGAGCCCTGAACAATGACCAAACTGCCAGGTCAACTGTCTTTTAATCTGTAGATACTCGCTCACGACAGAGAGATCATTATTGTTTTTATTCTTTACGCAGAGGCGCTGTAAGAGGCTAGCCGTTCCGCCGTGTATTGTAAACGCATTCTGGTGCAGCTTCCCGCCAACGACCAACATTTAACACACATGAGCGTGACAAATAAAGCGGTTGAATCTGGAATCTAAGCCTACACTATATTGTCGATGTCGGGTGAAAACCTTGTATGTCCAAAACCGTTCGTTTCTAGTGAAAACAGCAGATCTACAAGCACACAACGCCTTGCGGGTGAAAACAGACGATCTACAAGCACACAATGCCTCCCGCGAGGCGTTGTGTGCTTGTAGATCTGCTGTTTTCACTATTTTTTGTGCGACTGCCTTGTATGATGAAGCAGGGCTTTACTTTGCGAAAGAACGTACACATTTGAAACTTGGAGATACGAGGTTTCTGCCCGACAACGGCGATATGTAATGAGTGGGTGTCACAATACAGTAGCTTGTCCTGATCTGCAAAGTCAGTCACACAATGAAAATGTGTAGATGTATACAGTACTGTTTCCTCTGGTAATTAAAATATGTCTTAAAATGATTTGAGCACGTCTTTCTGTGATTGTGGTCCAGAGGATGACGGTGGACCAAATTGGATTAGGCAGGATTAGGGCTTTTAATCAGTGTGTTCCTGCATTTGGATTCTAATTTGATATTTCCCTGCTGTGTCGCATGAAGGATGGTGACAGTGTGTTCCCACTCACGACTGTATGCCTTATCAAGTCTAATTACTCCTTTTAATGTCCTCCGAGAATAGAGAGCTTTCTGCATTCCCACATATCTCCTCCTCCTATCTCAAAGGAATCACACGAAGGAGAAAAAAAAGTACTTTGGAAAGGCACTTATGAGTTTCAAGAGCATTAAAAATGACTATGCAAATAATGTATAAGCTGATGTCATTAGCATAATTAGTTTTCTGGTATCATTGTGCTAGCAATTAGGCTGGTTACATATCATTGATAATTCATTATTAGGTCTTGCTATTAGACGGTTTATATGCAAATGAAGAAAGGCAATGAAGTAACTTTTTAAGGATATGCACATCTAATCAAGGCCGGGTCCAGAGCTAAATCACTAACGGTGTATCTGAAATTATTAGGGGTACCATGAGCTATAGTGCACACTATGCACACTATGCAGGCAAGCATTTTATTACTGAGGGGGCACAATGTAAATATGAGGGTGCAGTGCCCCACCTCATACCCGGCCCTGTATTAAAAGTGTTTAAAAGAAACGGTACTGAAAAGAAAATCACCTTACTACTGTAACTACTCTAACTGCAGCAGAGTGTTTGTAGGCTACATGTGTCGCTCTCCCTGATCACAAGAAAAAAAATACATCACTTTGAAAATAGGTGGTGAATACGTAACACAACATTTTTAGAAAAGGGAGAAATGCCTTCTAGCGTATTTCTTTCTTTCTTGCTTTGTAACTTTCTCCCCACACAAAATGTTCACTCTGTTCTGTGTGGATCGATAAGCAGTGAATAAAGAAGAGTGCACAACACCAGCACTGATGGGGGTGCAGGCCAAGAGAGAGTACAATCACTGAATAAGTCAAATAACTGCGGTCGCACCCCACTAGCTCTAAATATGACAAAGAAAACTCATAATGTAGGCTATTGATGGTCGACATTAGCTGCTTTCAACTGCAAAGCCTTGCTGTAGGTACCGGTGGATGAACATGTTTTTATTTCTTCTCAGATCATTATCTGCTCAATGTCACAAACAACAGTTTTATGGCGATCAGTAGCCTCGTTTCTGGCATCAGATTTGTGTTCATAATCATAAGTGTCTCTAAAGACTCCTCCATATGATCTTGCATTCTTGTATGGTGTCCGACCTCCCCTTAAGATATTGCAGTGAAATGATGACAGATTGCACTAGGACCACAATGATTGAGTGCTGCTTTGTCATTGTTATGAAGACAATTTCATCGCTATAATGCTACTGTATGATGACATTCACAGTGCCGGCTTTTCACAGACGTGTGTATTGGTGTTTGTATGGCACCATTTTTGGTGCTAGTATGTGGGTGGGGTGCATGCACACGCATGTACACACACACAGATAATCGCTGCTGATTCTGTTTGTTATTTGTTTAATAATAGCCTCCTACTGAGAACATTCTAATATTTGTCTATACACATTTTGCACACTTCAATGAAATTGTCTGTGGGCAAGCTTGATCGTGTGTTTGTGCATGTGTACTACTACTGTTTGCCAGGCACTAAGTGAATACCAAAAGCTAGAGCTACTGTTGAAGAATCAATTTGCTCCACGTTTTAAAGGCAGTGCATCAGTGAACAGATTATCTGCCATTACGCTTCATTATGTGTTCCAACAATGGACACAATTAATGTATGCAACCAGTGATGGCCTGAAAAACCTAAAGGTGTGGAAAAGTGTACATGAAAAGAATTGTCCACACGTGATGCTGTCACTTGGGCTACAGCATTATTGATGGCGCACAGCACAGTGTGATATACTGTATACGTGCAGTAAAAAAACCCATGGGGGTTAGAGAGACACACTGCACATCTCTGCAGGGGCGTCACCAGGGGTAGGAAAGTGGGACTGAGTTACCAGGGCCCAAGGTGGAGGGGCCCTAGTAACTTTAGCTACAGTATTGAAAAATAGCAGATATACAAGCTCACAGCGCGGCACCGAGTGCCACGCTGTGAGCTTGTAGATCTGCTATTTTTGAAAAGTCATGAAAATGTGTGCAAATCTTTGAATATGTATTTTTTAAGCTGACATTTGTAACTCAAATTTTGCTTCCGGGGGGGGGGGGGGGGGGGGGGGTGTCCCTGGAACTAAATATTTTGAGTTGGGGGTCCGTGGCCAAATTCATATCATTTTGGGAGTCCTTCACATGAAAAAGTTTGAGCATCACTGACATAAACATGGGTTTCTTGCACACTTTTTCACAATTTTTCAAAAATAGCAGATCTACAAGCTTGCAGGCTGTGAGATTGTATATCTGCTATTTTTCAATAGTTAACATTCATGGGGGGCCCGCAGTGAATCCTTGTACCCAGGGCCCAGAATTTGGTGTGACGCCCCTGATCTCTGGCATGGCCCCTCTAGCCCTGCTGGACAGTTTAGTGGTCAGACCCAGCCAACTGAGGTGTAATGTAGTGGAAGAGACAAGGTTAAGGGGTGCACTTTAGTTGCGTGCATTCTCTTCCGCAGATTTGACTTTTGAATTCGCTGGAGTCTGCTGTAATGGTTGGATTATTTAAACTCTGAATAATACATTGATGTCATCTGTGTGTGTGTTTGTGTGTGTGTGTGTGTGTGTGTGTGTGTGTGTGTGTGTGTGCGTGTGCGTGTGTGTGTGCGTGTGCGTGTGTGTGTGTTAGAGATGTGCCGATTGATTGGTGAGTGATCGTGCTCGGCCGATTATGACTCTATCGGCTTTGATCGGTATCGCCGTTTGCTTCTATCGGCTTTGCAGATCTACAAGCTAGATCGGCTATTTTCACAATATTCATCTGTGGGGCTGAATGTAACCTCAGCTTCAACTCCTACGAGTTGAATTGGACACTAAAGGACCTCAGCCTGCAATCTCCTAATGTTTATACTTAATATACCATGTCAATGTTTTGTAAGAAGAATCATTAAATATATAAATGCTGCTACAGTAACACAATAAATAGAAGAATGTATGGATTTGACGCTGTGATCGGGAATATCGGTATCGGCAGATACTGATTCCAGTTGATCGGTGATCGATATAAACCACAACAATCGCAATCAGGGCACCTCTAGTGTGTGTGTGTGTGTGTGTGGGGGGGGGGGGGTGTATTTTACTTATTTATTTCATAGAACTGTTTGATTATATTACTGTAAATGTTGGATTAACATGGCAGCCGTAGTTTCATAATAATAGCCACCATGGGTGCGCGACGCAGACCCCTCAACTAATTGATAATGCTTTTATAACACTGATTTACCTAATAGTATAATTGTATTAATATTACCTGCACATTTGAACGATTCGCTGTGCCCCTGTATGGCTCATAATGCGTACTGCTCATCAGCATGTACCTGCGTTGAGTGACTGATGATCCAGTGCCCTGCTGCAGGTGAGTGACTTTTACTGCGAGGCCCGGGCCTGATATAGTACCGTGCTTTAAACTCGGGACCGATTTATTGCTTGCTCGCAGTTTATAGAGCTTTCTTTGATTTTATGTGCCTGTGTATGTGTGGTGGGGGGGGGGTCTTACTGTGCAGAAAGAGACCCAGACTTAAAGTTCAATCCCCTACACAGCTTAAATCTTGTCTCCTTCTAAAGCAACACAGAACAGCTATAACATGCCCCCATAAAGGTATTAATAGAATTAGATAGCGAACTGTTCGTGGTGCAGTAGTATGGACAGCAGTGCATTTACTCCCGTACACTAGCACAGTGTTGCTCAACCTTTTTTTCTGCATGGGCACACTTTTCATGCCCCAAGAATCCATGGGCACACCAACATAATACGGGGGTGTAAATGTTGTCACTGTTGGGAAGAAACCTTGTATCTCCAAGTTTCAGATTTGTACGTTTCTTCGCAAAGTAAAGCCCTGCTTCATCATAAGGCTGTCGCACAACAATAGTGAAAACAGCAGATCTACAAGCAGATCGGCTGTTTTCACAAGTTTAAATCATTTTTAAAATGATAAATACAATACTGGCTTTCAAGCAGTTTCAAGGGACACACTTGACCCTTCTCAGGGGCACACCAAAGGTCCCCAGGCACAGTGGTTGAGAAACACTGCACTAGCCGGCTCGTGCCAAGCGAGCGAGCACCCTTATCAGATACTGTACATAAGACCACAACATAAAGATCACTCTCTGTGGTCTTTGACACTCATACCCAATCCATTATGGTGCAATCTCATTTGAAAGCCATCATCATTGACTATAAACAGGGACTGAATCAGCAGCTATTGGCCTGACTCTACGGGGAGGAATAATGTGATGAAAGACCCACAAAATGCCTACTCATTTATTGGCTGCCATTGGAGCCGTGCATTCATTTTATGAAATAGCCGTTCAAGTCGGATAGATTCACCATGGAAACTGGACAATTAACTAAATAAGTGTCTGATAGTGATTAAAATATGTATCAAACCAGATTCTCGTCAAATGACCTCCGTGTAGACATAAGTCATTTCGCTCTAGCTTGTTGATATTTAAACTACGAACCGTATCCGTATGAGTATGATTTGGCAACCAGCAATGTAATGATTATGCAATTTCCAAATCAAACCGGCCCCCCCCCCCCCCCCCCCCCCCCCCGTTCCATTAAAATATCAGACAGTTACAGTATCTTGGATGAGTTTGAATTACTGCCAGGCTCTGCAAGCCGTGCAACAACTCTGGGGCAGTAGAATCAGCGATTCCTTTCCATTTTCTATCCTTCGATTGCAATTTCCATGAACACATTTAGGTCATGGAGATTGGCGCTGAAACGCGGCGAACATTGCAGAGTTACTTTTTTTTAGGTCCGGGTTCAGAATTCTTCTCACGTTTTCAATAAAGCAAGCTTGTGGCGCACACCACAAGGTATCAAACCCGTGCCATCTTTTCTGCTGAGCTTGCCTATTGGAATTTATCCCGTTATGTTCTCACTTTTTTATTAGCTGGCAGATTGGATCAGAGGCGCATCTGTGGCCCTCGCAAGCAGGTGACTGAGGCCCTGTTAACAAACACTCCTGCCAAGAGTTGGACTCGGAGAGAAATGGCACGTGCAAAGGAAAGCGGAAAGCATGAGAAGTGCACCGATAGATCTCTCTGCACACATCAGCCCTGCTGAGCTCCATGGGGGGGGTCTTATCACCTGCCTCGTACCTACTAGTTGGGGCTCTCTGTGAAAAGATTGCATCTGAAGGGGTGGGGGGCGCCAGGGACGTGCTGGGCCCCTGATTCAGCCCGGGAAAAAGAGTTGGAGAGGCCCTCATTGCGCGCTATAGAGAGAGATCTCTCTCTATAGCGCTGCTGCTACTCAAAGATTTGCCATTTCAGATCATGACAAGTGACAAGCCAGGGGCCAATTACATGAGTTATATTTTGTCGTTGTCAGGTGGAAACTTGTATATCCAAACCGTTTGTTTTGTATTTATCATTTAAAAAATGATTTAAACTAGTGAAAACAGCCAATCTACAAGCACACAAGGCGTTGTGTGCTTGTAGATCTGCTGTTTTCACTACTTTTGTGCGACGGCCTTGTATGATGAAGCAGGGCTTTGCTTTGCGAAGAAATCTACAAATTTGAAACTTGGAGATACAAGGTTTCTGCCCGACAGTGACGATTTACTTTGTTGGCCACCCAGCCCCCAAAATGGAACGAAGGCCGACATTTTTTTATTTTTATTTTTTCCTGATGGCCGGCCTGGACAGGCCGGGAATTAACCGGCCGTTCGGGAGTTGTCCTGCTTTTCCCAATGGCCAGCATGTCCCTGGGGGGCGCTCTATCCATTCATCATTAGATGGCAAGAGAGCCTAAAGCCTCGATCAGAGTCGGGTCCGCGGTGGAAGGCTATCCACCGCGGTGTAGTGCGGTGTAGTCTTTTTGAGTCATAAAACTACAACGTTAACGCTCAAAAAGACTACACCGCACTACACCGCGGACCTGACTCGAGGCTATACAGTACACCATTGGCTCTCAAAGTGGGTCCTTGAGGGAGTTTCAGGGGGTCCCCAGTTAAATGATATTTAGGAACCATAGTTCTAAATGATAGTTAGGTTCTATTTGTACACTCCCAGAGTTTAATTGTCTCCACCAGCCGAAGGCTGAGGGAGAGTATGTTTTCCCCTCCGTCCGTCCGTGCGTCCGTGCGTCCGTGCGTGCGTCCGTCCGTGCGTCCGTCCGTGCGTCCGTCCGTGCGTCCGTCCGTGCGTCCTCGCAGTTTGTGAGCAGCTAATCTCCGGCGCCGTTGGCCCGGTCGCTGCCAAAATTAGCACACACACTCCCTGGATGCCAATTCAGAACCTCTGCCCCACATTTTTCAAATCAGCCTCATGGTGGCGCTATAACAGGCCGATTTGTGTGGCCTGGTTGTTACCAGCTAATCTCCGGCGCCGTTGGCCCGATCGCTGCCAAACTGAGCGCACACACTCCCTGGATGCCAAATCAGAACATCTGCCCCACATTTTTCAAATCAGCCTCATGGTGGCGCTATAACAGGCCGATTTGTGTGGCCTGGTGGAGACCTGTGCTCGGAAGAGCACTGCTTCTAGTTAACATTGATTTTATAATATACTCAGGGATTGAAATGCTATTAAATGGGGGTCTGTAGTCTAATCCCTAATTCAAATTGGGGGGTCCCTTGAAAATAAAATGGTTGGGAATCACTGCTAGAGCCGTGAAAATCTTCTCTTATGGGGGTCCTTGGCCTATCTTTTCAAATGGGATCCGCGGGCTATAGTAGGCCTAAGTGTCAATTTGGGGGGTGCTTGACATGAAAATGTTTGAGAACCACTGCAGTACACCATACTTGCCTTTTTAGATTTTCCATTGGACAAAGGTTACCATGTACCATGTCACCCTGTCGCTACAATAAATGAACGTGCAGACCAGTTGAGTGCTCCATCTTTTTTCATCTGGGTAGTCATCTTTGAAGTGCCCAGGTAATAAGTATTTTTGTTACCATGTACTGTACTTATCATCTCTGTCCAGATTCCAAGCTGAGGTGATACCAAAAGGTGATGTGAAACACTGCAGACTACTGATTGATGACAGGGAGAATCATCAGTAGCATCATTGCATCACAACCAACTCGGGGCAGACCTCCATTCAGAAATACCCCCACTTAGAAACATCCCCATTCAGAAATACCCCCACTGAGGTTAGGGTTTAGGTTAGGTTTAGGTGACACCTCCATTTAGAATAATGGAAGTCAATCCAGACTCCCTCCCCTATTGCAGTGACTCTCAATCTTTTTTCATTTCAAGGACCCCTAGTTTGATGTGCATTTGGCCACCGACCACCAAAGGATTTCATTTTCTTCTTCTTTCTGGGACCTCAATCTACACTGTAAAATCCTCAGTGTTAATTTAACTCAGAGTGTACAATCTTGGAGTTACAGACTGGTAAAGGTCCATTTGGTTCCTTTTACGCAGGTACCGCCTGGAAAATGATAAATGGTGCATTTTATACAGTATAGCACCTCCATCCAAAGTGCTTTGCAGTGTGCATTACATTCACCCACACACCAACGGTGGAGGAGCCCATGCAGGACACCAACCTGCCCATCAGGAGCAGTACGGGGTTCAGTGTCTTGCTCAAGGACACCCAGAGGGTAGTGTGGTGTGCAGGGGTGTCGCACCAAATTCTGGGCGCTGGGTACTTTAACTATTGAAAAATAGCAGATCTATTAAGCTCACAGCTTATAGACTTGTAGATCTGCTATTTTTGGAAAATCATGAGTTGTCCTGGTTGTTTGAAAAACCTGTGTTTCTATATCACTGGTGCTCAAACCTTTTCATGTCAAGGACCCACAAAATGATATGTATTTGACCACGGACCCCCATCTCAAAATATTTATTTCCAGGGACCCCCCAGAAGCAAGATTTGAGTTACAAATGTTTGCTTAAAAAATGCACATATTTATTTTATTTTATGTATTTTTATTGTGTTGTTATGTAGGTGGTGGGTTTTTGTACGTGTTAAAAAAAGATGTAAATTTATAGAAAAGAAAAGAAAATAAT
Organism: Nannobrachium achirus; assembly: GCF_963921795.1. Classification (NCBI taxonomy): domain Eukaryota; kingdom Metazoa; phylum Chordata; class Actinopteri; order Myctophiformes; family Myctophidae; genus Nannobrachium; species Nannobrachium achirus. The sequence continues at coordinate 23,028,309 of NC_137832.1, read as the reverse complement.
TGCAACTATGGATATAAAATGTGAAATATGAAATGTAAGAATTGAAATCATTGCAATAAAAAGTATTAAAAAAAAATGCACATATTCAAAGATGTGCACACGCTGCGACCTTGTATATCTGCTATTTTTCAATAGCTAAAGTATAAAATAATTAAGGCCCCTCCACCTTGGGTCCTAGTAACTCAGTCCCACTTTCCCCCCCCTTGTGACGCCCCTGGCCACAATGTAGTGTGGGGACCTTCCGATTCCCAAGCGGCTGCTCTACCTCTTGAGCCACTGTCACCCTTGTTTACCTATGTGATGGCCATTAATTCTATTTGGAGCTTTGCTGCTACAGTGAATGAAAGATCAGTATGTTAATTAAGCATTCACCATGATTTGGCAACTCGCATCTCACATGCATATGCTCTCCTTCAAGTTAATGGAGGTCACCCTCTCTCGCTACTGATGAAAATACAGACAAGAATAGAGCTTCCAAGATCACAGAACACATTTCCCATCCCCATATGATATATGCAGGATTAATTATTTATTGGAAGAATGACTGAATTAAATCATGATAATTCATTTTTATCATTATGGAGAGCTAATTAATAGATTGGATATTCAATCTATTCTTTTACTTATCTTTAGCTCCTTAGCTCCTTTTATTCTCAGCTAATCATAAACATGATCAAAGCATTTCTCTTACAATTAGCTGCAGTCTCTAAGCTAGAGCCCTGCGCGTACTAGTCACACTGTAATTATAATTTTAGCTAATTATTTTACTGCCTATACAAGGCCAACACATTCTTGTCCCTGTTGAATCATGACACTGCTCATAGCGTCGCTTTACACATTGGTTTCAGGTCCTCCGTGTAAGGAAAGAGTGCAATCCTTTCCACAAATGACATGTTTATGAAGTTAATGCAGTTAACAGTTATAAAAACATTTTCAAGGCCTTCATAGTCCACTTAAAATGTACAAGTAGCATGCTTGTATTATTTTGTATTTGTTGGTCTGACAGCCATAGAGGCGATAATATTGCCAAGGACTCGGGTACAGTACATCCATAGGATGTTTAGCAATAAGTAAGTAGGTGATAGGGCATTAACGACTTGTGATTTTTGCAAGTTTGATGACATCATCACATCACACACGACACCCCAATTATTTTGGAGGGTCCCCAGATGATTAACTTAATGTGCAACATTGTTTTCTCACTCGACTGTAAACAAACCAACATAAAGTTTAAGTATATAGAGGGTATCTTCACATTTCTAAAGTGCCAATTTAAGGACTTTTTAATACCTCTAAAATGACAAATTGTCAAATATATAGAGGCAGAAATTGTGAAAATAGCCGATTTACATGCTCACAACGCCTCGCATCGCAAGGTGTTGTGAGCATGTAGATCTGCTATTTTCACAATAGAACCATGTTATACCAAATGTAATGTAGCACTCAGGGGTTAAAGTTCTCAGTCCTGGGGACTGATTTCAGTCTTGAGGATTCCATAGGAGCTATTCTGAGATCAGTGCAGATCTGCAAAATAATAAACTATAACTAAAATGTTATAATTTCAAGACATGAGTATTTGCATTGGCCATAGAATACAACAGAACTTAAGAAGATACTTCTATAAAATGAAGCATGGATTGACACATTCACATTTAGTGAAGGCTGTTTAAAACTTCAGGGAATATTAGTACGGTGTGCGTATCCACGTTTCAAAAGTTACATATTGGGACATGGTCTGAAAATACATTTCAGTCATGGGATTTCTTTTGGCTTTAACCCCTGAGCACTGTAATATTGGATCATTCCGTTCTTGACAATAAGCAATCCTACTGTTTGAATGCTGTACAGATGCACACATGGAGCAAAAATAATGACAGAAAAAAACTTCGACTTTCGACTTTCTCTGGTGGGAGTCGACTTGACGACTTGTGTAATGAAGTCGACTCAGTCTACCGCTCTAATGGTATTGTGATGTGCATGATGGCACCATAGTTGGCATGCACCAAAGAGCCAGCTACTGTATTTGCAGCAGGGACCCTAAAGCATCGTATGCAAAATGGAACAGAGCAACTATTCATCCATGTAAATATGAATAAAGTAAACAGAATGGGTGTTCACTGAACCAAAGGTAAAGCCTGTTCAGATTGAAAGAGCAAACATGTACTGGCCATTAACCAGCCAAATAGACTGCACGGAACAAATCACCTTTCCTTGAGATGCTTTATGGGGTAGTGGAGAAAGTACTTATTTTCCCCAGCAATACTTTGTGAAATCACATTCAAGAACACTGTCACACACTCAAAGAGATAATAGTATCTGTTGAACAACAGCTTGTTTGTAAATAGGGATGGGACGATAATATGAATATTTCATATCACGATTATGGTGACCAAAGAAATTGCGATTTACGATATTATCGCGATAATCAAAATTCAAAATCCATTATTCTGGGGCGGAACATTTGCCAAAAAATAGCAGATCTACAAGTTCACAACGTTGTGAGCTTGTAGATTGGCTATTTTTTCGCAAAGTCATACTCATTTCATAGATGGGGGGAAAAGACGAGTACGTATATTATAACTTCCTTTTACCAATTATGGAGGGTTTAAATGGTACCGGATATGCAGCTCAGCAAATAAAAGGTGAATTGATCCCAGTGCATGACGGAGGACGATTTCACGATAAATTAAATCTCCACGATACGATTATCATACATGTGTGTTTTTTATCACGATAAGCGATAACATCGCTTATCGTCCCATCCCCATGTCACACACTCAAAGTAAAACAAGTATCTGTTGAACAACAGCTTGCTTGTAAATGTATCTGTTAAAATCCAGCTCTGAGGATACAGTCCTTCTATGCATGCCGTCCACTTGTTTATTGGCCATCTGCTCCTTACGAGAACAATCAAGGATTTGAAAGAAAACATCCTTAGGTCATACATACTTTGGAGCATAGAATGAGAGTGACTGATTCAATGTCTTAAGCAGACGGGAAGATGCTGACATTTGACGGTGGGCATTTACCTTGGACAAAATGTGTCAATTGTTTTTGGTTTTGCTTTGGCACTGCTTTGTGCCTTTGAATGGACAGAGATTGAAGCATACATGCTATTACATGTAGGTTTATTTACTCTATTTTGAATTCCTACAGCTACAGATTGTCTGAGGGGGAGTAATATACAGTTCTATACAGACAAGATTTACGTGTTCTTGATCTATAAAATATGAATAAAAATCACTCCAGAGTGAACTGAGTGGTAGTGTCCATTAATTTCAAGGCTGTGTGTGTGTGTGTGTGTGTGTGTGTGTGTGTGTGTGTGTGTGTGTGTGTGTGCGCGTGTGCGTGTGCGTGTGTGTGTGTGTGTGTGTGTGTGTGTGTGTGCGTGTGCGTGTGTGTGTGTATGTGTGCACGCAAAACTCTCTGTACCTTTGTCAATCATCATTACCATGGCAGTGTGGTTTCAATGATATTTAAACAATGCACGTGTGTATCACCCGGGATTTGAACCCATGATCCCCCCGCATGAGATGGGACACTAAAACCACTTTAGTGTCCAGGTAACTCAGGCAGTAGAGCACTCGCCTTGCAAAGGCGAGTGCAAAGGCCAGGTTCCTTCAACTCAGAGTATGAGTAGCACGGCTTGGGGGCGGCAAGTCGTGCGGTACTTACTGGAGTCACGCTCTACCTCAGCAATCCATCTGTCAGGGGTCTAGTGTATTGAAACAGGGATAGACTCCCACGTTCTTGGCATATACCAACTAAAAGCCTCTCCAACCCTACTTATTTACTTTCTTACTTAACCTCTAACGGACCTAAAGGGAAATTCTTCCTTGGCCGGGGGAGAATAGTCTTCTAGTCTTCAGGGCTCTTATTCACTCTTCCACACACAGAAAATGTAGACCAACAATCAGTTTCAGAATATGCCACAGTAATTTAATTTATCTGTCACAAGTTCCTGTTATTTGTATTCAAAATACTTTAGTTAAATACGTTTGAAAAAAAGAGGACCTCTAACCACCCAATTCTATTTGAAACATTGTTGTTTGAATCGTTGCAGTCTTTGTCACAGAGGTTAGCCCTGTTTGAAACAGCCCAAGGACACACCCCCTACTGGGAGCCCACATAATCACTGTTTGCTCTGTTTCTCTATTGATTCCAAAAGGAATGTACTGGACCTCCAGCCAAAGGCAAAAAGTGATGCATTTAATTCATTTATCCATCCTTAACGTGACCTTGTTGAGAACTCCGCTCAGGCGATTGTAAAAAATGATTTTTCATTGGCATTATAAATCTGGAGTCTTCAACGTTTTCAGGCCAAGGACCCCCTTAGTTGAGAGAGAGATGAAGCAGGGACCCCCACAACCTTTCATTGTTTGACAGCACAATCATCAGTGTATTTTGGATTCTTGTCAATTTGTGCTTTCAGATATTTAACCACTTGAACCGTCAATACTTGCAATAAACTTGACCGTTCACTCTGTACTTAGTCTGCTATTTTTCCCCTATACACCAAACCTCTTTGCCGAAAATAGCCGATCTACAAGCTCACAGCGGCGTTGTGAGCTTTTTCGGCTATTTTTGGCTAACGTTCTCAGAATATGGACGCTCGGGTTCAAGTGGTTAATATAAAAAAGAAAAAAGTTTCTACCACTTTTTCGAGTCACGTGTTCAAATACTGGATTCTGATTGGCTAAATTCCGGAGGTTATGAGAGGACAACTGCCGCAAAGTTGTGTGGGGACTTGTCCGAGATCAATGCGCCTCAGTGTACATCCGGGGACTTCAGGAGGTAGTCGGAACACCTTTCCCCCAACCAACAAATGAAGGTCGCAGCGGTCCTATGTTTACTAACGTGCGTACTATCGTCGCCGATTTATTTGGATCCAATGCAATCCGCCAACTTTAAAGCCCCTTTTCTCTGAACCTATGCCTTTCTGGAAGCGAACAGCCTCTATTTACGGCCGGAACGGTGCTTTTAACTGACGTTAGCTTAGCTGTAAGCTAGACGCATGGATTAGTATGGAGTTGGCGCCATCTGTTGGTGAGTAGAAGATGTTGTTGGTGGAACTATCTGCTGTCTCGCGGAAGTTTTATAGGCAATAATGATTGTAACTTAAGATCCTTGCAAGTTACAACTATGTGTTTTCTTTCATGTATAAGGGAAAAAGTGGTAGAAAAGCTATTTACCACTCGGGGTCGGACATTATGCTCTGATAATGTCCTGTGTTAGGGTGTTATCGGACTCGGCTTCGCCTCGTCCGATAACACCCTAACACAGGACATTATCAGAGCATAATGTCCTCTCACTCGGGGTAAATTGCTTACTTCTATCACTCGAAGATTTGGAGGACTCCCTGTAGTAACTCTTGAGGCCCCCCTAGGGGTCCCGGACCCGCTGTTGAAGACCCTTGCATTAAACGTTTTTTCTGCGTGGAAACCTGCGTGACCCGTCTAGTTTCATCTAGTTCTGTCATACAGCAGAGCCGTATGTGCTTCTCTTTTGATGGTCCTTAAGCATCACTATCTCCGGCCTACAGGCCAATCCCACACTTTTTATCCTGGATCTCTGGCTCCCCGTTTCTGATGACCTCTGTCTAGAGCCCGTTGGAAACAGTCTTCAAATGTGGGAATGGTCTGGTTCATCCCCTATAGTGTTTATCTCAGTCGTTCAACCTTTAATCCTTGGAGACCCCCTTCTTACACCTGATAAATCCTGAGACCCCCATATGCGCACAACGTGGACACACACACACACACACACACACACAAACACACACACACACACACACACACACACACACACACACACACACACACACACACACACACACACACACACACACACACACACACACACAGTCTAGTCTAGAGTTCTTCAGATGTCACCTTGAGGGCAAAGAGAGATTATGGATTTATTTGATCACTTCCTATGCTAGGAGTCCATGGCATGGCGAAGCATCAACATTCTCCAGGCAACGTTCAGCGGTCGTCACACTGAATTACAATAAGCACGAAAGCCTGCCTTCAGATGTATTAATGTTTATGGGACCATTTTGGAAGGACAGGAGTAAGGCATCAACAACAACTCGGCACAGAGCAAAACAAGTTGAGAGCAAACGCAAAGTCAGAGCATCTTAAATGTATGGAGAAAGAAGCAAGGGACACTACTAGGCCTATCAGCACTAAATTAGGAAGTTTAAATTTAAATTAAGTTTAAATCAGCCAATACAGGGATGCTGACAGAACCCTCGCTAAAAACCCCAGGACGAAAATCCACTCATCCTAGACAATTCGCTCTCCTGGCCCCCAAACTGTGTGACAGACAGAAAGACACACAAAACAATCAATCTCCAGCCCTGCCTTTGATTTCAGTGGATGGGGGCATGCATACCTAAATATATCTTTTTAGACACAATAAGCCGGATTTCTTTATTAAAATTTAGAGTAACACTACTGCCCCCATAAGTCACATACGCCTATGAAAGATTGCGGTGCATCTTGGGAATGGGCTTATTATGTCTAAAAATACATATTTAGCCACTTGTACGCATGCCCCATCCACTGAAATAAAAATCATTCAAATTGCTAAAACGATAGAAAGCAGTAAATGAAAACATTTTAACACGCATCTTTTCTATTCTCTAATTACCTTTTTAAGAACCCTTGTTGTAAAAAAACAAAGTTGTCCTATCCACAACTTTCCCACATCCCGTCGTGCATTGCGCAGAAGGTGTGCGGAAGCTTCCGGCGCCGCAGCCGAGTGTGATCTACAAGCTCACAACGGTTGCATCTGCGACGCGACGTGAGCTTGTATGTCAGCTGTTAACCGGAAGTGTCCTACAGATAATGCTACAGTAAATTGTCGCGGAAACACGTGGATAAGTAATCAGCTACTGACAGGTAGTATTTAGTAATCACAATTAGTAATCTCAATTAGACAATAATTGATCAATATTGGCTAAAAAGATCCCTCTATAGATGAGAAGATAATTAAAATGGAACAATGGCAAATAACATTCTGGTTATCTCACGATAGTGTGGATATTCTGCTATGGTAATTGTGACTCCTTCTGAGTGTATGCTGATTAATGTTTCGATTATGTAGATGGTTGTTAAATATTATTGCTCTTGAACTTGGGCTCAGCCACTTTTGACTCTTTGTCTTGTCTTAAAAGAGAACTTTGCCACTTTTTGTGGATATGCAATAATTACCATGCAGTAAAAGGAAGCAATAAAATCCACACTGCATGCTATATTGGCAGATAAATCAGAGTCGTCCTGCTCACAGAGCTTTATCCACAGTGCCTACATGTACCAACCCAATTCCCTCAGCCCATTCCCAGAGCATCCTGCATATTTGGTACTTACTGAGTGGTCTGTCTATTTCAGGGGTTTTCAAAGTGGGTGACGGGGCACCCTGGGGTGCCGCGACGGCAGTCCAGGGGTGCCGCGAGATCATTTGATAATATTTTGAACTTTTTGAACACTTGAAAAAATATTTAGTATCCTTTTAAACTTGAAGTACTAAGTTATTTTCAGTCAGTTCTAACCAAAATGGCTATTATCTCAAAGTTTTCCTAACAACATAATCACTAAAATATCGTCACTGTCGGGCAGACACCTCGTATCTCCAAGTTTCAAATGTGTACGTCTTTTGGTAAAGCACAACTGTCGCACAAAACAAGTGAAAACAGCCGATCTACAAGCACACAACGCCTCGCGATGCTTGTAGATCTGCTGTTCTCACTAGTTTAGTACATTTTATAGATGCTTTCATGCTTTCAAGCATGAAAACATATAATTTTTAAAGTTTGATTATTATTCTTGTGTCTGATTTTGCCCTCGATGTTGGCCACTAGGACAGCCCCAACCAGAGCCACACTGCGCAATGCACATGTGTGGACAAACGAATACTACACAGTAGCTACTGTACAGCGCAAGCACCACCCATTAAGAAGATGGGTGTTGATATGCACACGAGTGAGGAAAAGCAGAAATGCATATACAGTACAGTAGCTGCAGAAAGCAGAACCAATGTGAAGGAACGTCTGCAGTCAGTCATACGACTTTAAATCAATATCATGATTATTTCAACTTGCCTCGATTATTATTGTTATTTAATTTTGAAAATTATAGATTGGCTATTTTTGTACCTACACCACCACATCATACCACAAGGTATAACACTAGTGGTTAATCTGACTAAATCGATTTTGTCTTTGATAAAAATCTGTTTGAACTTTTTGTGTTGATTTGTTGGTATAACAAAGAAAACGTAATAATAAATCCATTATTCGATTAAAAGTCTGTTGGTTAATTATTTTTGGTTAATTGCCGATCTCTAGTCGGTCAGTTGACGCTCCTCCATCCAGTGTCTTCACTTAGAATGCAGTAAAATAGGCTGTTTCAGCTATACAGTATGTAGCTGCAGTGATAGAGCACATTGGAAAGTATTGTGGACATTATACGGTAGACTGCTGTCACACTGACTAATAAATAGAAATAAAGTTGATTGGGGGGGGGGGGGCAGCTGATGCTTAATGTACAACATTGTTTTCTCACTCAAACGTTAAACAAACCAACATGTATACGTGTATTAGGCCTACAGGGTATCTGCACATTTCTAAAGTTACAATAATTGTATACTGTACCTCTAAAATTAAATTAAATTAAATAAGACCATTACTGCGTCAAAAGTAATCAACTATACTATACTATAAATCAAGGTTCCCCAATTAGTTTTCCCCAAGGGCCGAATTATGTCTAGGGTACCAAGCCGAGGGCAACAACATTGCAGGGGGCGACGGTGGCGTTCCCGCTACTCCAGCGAGAGTTCAGATATCGTTGTTGTCTGGTGAAAATCTTGTATATCCAAAAACCGTTCGTTTTGCATTATCATTTTAAAAATGATTTAAACTAGTGAAATCAGCCGATCTACAAGCACACAACGCCTCGCACCGTGAGGCGTTGTGTGCTTGTAGATCTGCTGTTTTCACTACTTTTGTGCGACGGCCTTGTATGATTTGCAGAACGTACACATTTGGAGATACGAGATTTCCACCTGACAACGACGATATACTAGTGTTGTCTTGTTGCTGCTCTTATACCACCATTATTACTGGGGTTGGTGGGGGCCAGACAGTAGCCCCCCGCGGGCCGCAAATGGCCCGCGGGCCGCCTATTGGGGAACCCTGCTATAAATACTTGTCCAACTTGTCAAATAAGAAAATAGCCGATCTACAAGCATGTCGATTATACTGTATCAAATGGATGGTCTTGGCCTGAAAAGGTTGAGAACCACTGCTTTAACCACCCCGTCCCATCTGTTTCAAATTAGATTCTGGACATCACAACTGTTCTTTCAGCTTGTGAGTTTCTATTTAGAGGACTAGGTGAAGAACTAGTAGCCGTTACTTTAATCAGCAGGATTCTTTTAGCCAGTAGTCACTCTTTTTCTCTAACAAGACCTACAGAGTAAGGACGAAATGGGTTTTGGAGTGTTTTAAAAGCGGGGGTTCCACACAGAGCTGTAATTTTTCATCTCCTTTACCCAGTGTAAAATAATGAAGAATGACGACAGATCTCCCCCACCAGGGGAGGTTTGCTGAGCCCGCATGCTCTTTTTCAGCAACATCCTGCTTCACATTCATGGAGCTTGACACATTCACACTTAAAACTGGCACATTCACACTTGAAACTGGCCCGACACAGTTTTCTCCTGTTGGCATCCCAATATAAACAGTCCACGCTGTCCACATACCAACTGTGACCAGAAGAGTTGAAGCCTGACCAAACACTTGCCTATTAGTTAAGCCGGTGATTTGCCAGTTGGGGAAGCTGATGCTACCAACAGTAGGATATTCAAATAATCGTGATATTCGTGATTTTTCAGTTTTCGGCACTGTATACCTCAGGGTTATATGAGACACACACGCCAAGTTTGAGACCTCTACGGCCAAGACAGGGTGACAGACACACACACACACAGAGTCAATAAATTATAGATGTGTTAAGCTGTTTGCACACTGCTGCGTCTTTCGTTGCGAAATGCGTTTTTCAGGGTAAGGAGGGAGAGAGAGATGGAGAGAGCAAGGGACCCAGTGGTCCGAGAATAAATACGAAACGGGCGGCAGTGTGCAAACGTGATTGACATAACATGAGGTTGATTTCTTTTCTTTTTTACGTGCTCCGAAATTCACTCCTATATTCGGCCGAAAAAACGCAGCAGTGTGCAAAGACCTTTACTCTGTATACATGGTTTCCCTTAAAGGGGAAGACCACCCATTTTCAATATTGAACTATGTCATTAACAATTTTGCTGCCATTTTAAACATAGCTCTAGTAAGCAGCTGCCAAATTGTCCTTACCTTTTAACGTGGGCACGCGCACGCATCGTGCACAATCTGTGCGCGACTCATCTAGTAGACTGTAGACTCGGTGACAAGCTTTCGAATAAAAAAAACCCCATTGAAATAGACATATCCGTTGCCACGCTGTGTCCCTGCTTATCCGCCAGTGTTTACATGAAAAAACATTGAAAAAAGCCAACTGTGCGCTATGGTAACAAGTGGACACGTTCGCGCACAAAACGCACGATATGTGCGGGGATCATAATCCAGGCGTGTAGAGACTGGATCAAAGTTTCCAAACGCAAAAATCCGATTGAAAAACGAGTGTTCCATCGCCGAGTAGCTTTCTCTTTTGTTACACTGTAAACCAACGGAGGCGGGACTATGGCCCAGGCTCAGACCGGATACGGAAAGCTAGATCCGGTCCAGACCGGAAATGACCGGATACAGTTAGGGGGCGGGCCTAAAGAGCCAGAATCAGCGAAAATCTGCGATAATAATTTTAATCCTTTCATAATGATTAAAGCTAATTAAACTTCCGGGTTCGACGGGCATGGCACCGCGGTACAGCGGGAAATCTACGGTTTCTACGGGCATCGCCCAGAATGAGTTAATATACCTTAGAGGAGTTGTGTGGAAATAGAAAAAAAGTTCCCCCTCTTCTGTGTTGTCTAGAACTGGAGTATTGATTTTGGGGTTTGTATTGTAAATTACAACTTGATGACATCACACATTGTAATTTACAATACAAACCCCAAAATCAATCCTCCAGTTCTAGGCAACACAGAAGGGGGGGAACTTTTTTTCTATTTCCACACAACTCCTCTAAGGTATATTAATGACATAGTTCAATTTTGAAAATGGGTGGTCTTCCCCTTTAAGGTACGCGCACACTACAAGATAATTGGGGGTACCAGTAAGACTCCCTAATCGGGAGATAAGCGACCGTAGGTGGCTTATCTCCACAAATAGGGCAAAGGGGGTATTATGGGTGGGGGGGAGGGGTTCCCGTTCCTTACCCCAGTTTAGGTAGGGAGCGATTGTCGGGCAAGATCTACATTTTTGTATGAGTGGTTCAAAGATCCAATCTTGAGTTGATGCTTACACCTCACAGGTCCGTCGGGCCACTCCGATCATTTTCAAACATGCTTGAATGCACTGCGTTCCATGTGAAAATGACTTGGCTGGCCGGGTGTCACATGCCACAGAGAGAAAGACGGTTTACAAGGAGAAGTGATTGAGAGGACTTTCGGCATGCCGACCGGTCCAAGCAACCTCTGGTGTGTTGGACAGCTGAGGCACAGAGGCAGGTGCATACAGTATTAGGGCAAGAACACTGCCTATAACGGGTCTTCTCAAACATATCCCAAATGCTCGTCAACACTAGAGCCCGACCGATATATCGGTCAATTCGATATATCGGTCGTTTTGGAGCAATCGGAAGGGTATCGAACATCTGTGAATTATTCCACCGATATCCGATATATTAATTGTATAATAAATAAATAGATAAAAGACACATATTAATTCATAAACGAGACAAAACACAGCAGAACCCCCAAATTAAAAGAGTATTATTATCCAACAAGCAATAGAAATTGATAACTGCGACCAAACTCAACAAAGTTTTGACAAAAATGCAATAATCTGACCATTTATCCGAGGGGCGAGCAGTCAATTAACACCTCCAGAAATGTATTAGGCATGATCGCGATCGCGAAATTGCATGTTTAACCCCCATACCAACCCATTCTTTCAAACATGGCAGCCATGTTTGTTTACATCTGAAGAAAACATAATGGCCCATAAATCATGAATGCCTGAACGGATTTCCAAGCGGATTTTTTTGTTTGAAAGCTGTGAACAGCATCTACACACGTGGTGCATCATCTAGGCATGGGCGTGCACTTTTTACACAATTGCACAATTACATGGAAGTCTATGGTAACCATGGCAACGCGAGACATTGAAGAGAAAAAATCATTGCAACATAAGTGTTAAATGATCTTAAATGAATAAAAAAAGATTTTTACAAAACATCGGTATCGATATCGGTATCGGTGCTCTAGCACTCTCCAACATCGGATATCGGTATCGGTCGAAAAAATGGTATCGGTCGGGCTCTAGTCAACACTGCAAGAATTATTGAATGCTTTAACCAGTGAAAAATAGCAGATATACAAGCTCACAGCGCCGCGCTGCGAGCTTGTAGATCTGCTATTTTTGAAAAAGTCATGAAAATGTGTGCAAATCTTTGAATATATGTATTATATGTATTCTGGGTGGTCCCTGGAACTAAATATTTTGAGATCGGGGTCCGTGGCCAAATAAATATCATTTTGGGGGTCCTTCACATGAAAAGGTTTGAGAGCCACTGACATAGTAGTCTCTCAAGAACAGACTAACTCAGCTCCATTTAAGTGAAAAGGACCTTTTCTTTGACGATGGCGAGCCAGAGTGCTGACATATAGAAACATAGGTTTTTCAAAAAATCTTAGAAGGATTCAAAAGACACTTATAGAATCGGGTCAAAATTCTAATTTTCAGGTTACAGGGAATACAATTATTCATATTTATCATTATTAATATATTATTTTTTTTTCTTTTGTCTATAGTCTATAACTCCAAATGTAAACAGATAACTTGGGAGCTTCTCCGCATAAGGAGAGGTAGATTTTCCACTCAATCACCCCGGAAGCTATAATAATAGGTGATTACCTGCAGTTCATCGAGAGGAGGATGAGCATAGGTACCTGGGGTGCACTGGGGGAGGGAGGGGGTGGGTTGGATGGGGAGTTTTTGTATTATTGTTTTGTCCTGTGTTATTTGTTTGGGGGGGTGGAGGGGTGGACTGGCCCTGGGGGTGGGAGATCGATTATTATGTTTTTCTCTAATTTACTTTTTGTGTACTATTTCTGCATCTATAGGTTAAAATGGTGCGCTTTTACTGTTATGATAGGTCTCACATTATTTAAAATACACGTTAATTTAAATGTCACACATTCCATCAATGCCTACAATGGAGGTCTCTGGTCTTCCTGTTAGGATTATTACCTGGAATGTTCGAGGTCTGGGGGGACAGGTTAAGCGCGCAAAAGTACTTTCACACCTTAAAACTCTTTCTGCCGACATCGCCTTTATTCAGGAGACACACCTTCGCACTGTGGACCACGGTAGGCTCCGCAAACCTTGGGTCGGGCAAATATTTCACTCTAATTTCAATAGCAGGTCTAGAGGCACTGCCATACTGATTCACAAACGTCTCAAATTCATCTCAGATCTACAATTTTCCGACCCTGGTGGTCGCTACGTCATAGTCTCAGGCATCCTACATCAAACTCCAGTCGTACTGGTTAACGTATATGCACCAAACTGTGACAATCCTAGCTTTGTGTCAACCCTGATTTTGCGGCTGCCAAACTTGGATACTCATCATCTAATACTTGGTGGCGACCACAATTGCGTGGTCAGCCCACGTGTCGACCGTTCTAACCCCAAATCTTTAACTCCATCAGCTATGGCTAGAACTCTCTCTGACCTCATGTCGCATTTAGGCTGCATTGATCCATGGCGTTTTCTGCACCCTACTGCAAAAGACTTTTCCTACTTTTCTACAGTACACAATGCATTTTCACGCATCGATTATTTTTTCATTGATAAAGCCCTTTTGTCCTTCGTTAAGTCATCAGATTATTCTGCCATTGTAATCTCGGACCATGCCCCACACATACTGGATCTCAGCCTTCCTTCCCGCTCCCAACGACATCAGGGGGGATGGAAATTAAACCCAGGACTACTGTCCAATACAGAGTTCTGCGACTACGTTAAAGATAACATAAACTTTTTTTTAGAAACAAACAGGTGTGATCATGTACCACCGTCCCTCTTATGGGAAACATTTAAAGCTTTTATTCGTGGACGTATTATTTCGTTTAATGCACACCTGGTAAAAAGCAGCAGAGAGAGACAACAACATCTCCTGGATGCTATCCTAGATGTGGACAGAAGGCAGGCAGTTTCATCGAGTCCAGACCTTACAGCTAAACGTTTACAGTTACAAACTGAATTTGATCTACTAACAACGGGCAGAGCAGAATATCAGTTACAACAGACCAGAGCTACTTATTATGAGCATGGGGACAGGTCGAGCCGTCTCTTATCCTCCCAATTAAAACATCAACAAGCCTCACATTTAATCTCACAAATATGCGACTCATCCCACAATTTGACCACCGACCCAGCCCAAGTCACATCCCCCTCCCAACTCTGAGGCTATGGACTCTTTTCTTAACAATTTGAACATACCAACAATAACTCCGGCTTCAGCCCAGCAACTAGATATGCCTCTGTCCTTGTCTGAAATTACATCCTGCATCTTACAGATGCAGAGTAACAAAGCCCCTGGCCCCGATGGTTTCCCTGCTGCTTTTTATAAAAAGTTTCACTTACAACTAGCCCCTTTACTCTTAGAGGTTTTTAACCACGCATTAGAACTGGGTACTTTACCCCCTACTTTAAACCAGGCTTTGATCTCTGTTATCTTAAAGAAAGACAAGGATCCAAAACTCTGTAGTAGCTACAGACCTATTAGTCTGTTGAATAATGATGTGAAGTTACTAGCAAAGGTTCTGGCCAGCCGACTTGACCCATGCCTTCCTAGTGTTATTTCTCAGGACCAAACTGGTTTTGTCTCAGGCCGGCAGCTGTCATCTAGTGTTCGCAGGCTTCTGAACGTTGTCCTGTCTCCCTCAACCTCCAATGTACCTGAGATAATAATATCGCTTGATGCGGAAAAGGCATTCGACCGTGTCGAGTGGCAATATTTATTCTCAATCTTAAAGCGATTCGGCTTTGGTCACAAATTTATCTCCTGGATTCGCCTTTTGTATTCTGCCCCCTTAGCTAGCGTTAAAACCAACAAAGATATCTCTCCTCCCTTTGCTCTTACACGTGGCACACGACAAGGCTGTCCTTTATCACCTTTACTGTTTGCACTAGCTATTGAACCTTTGTCAATAGCCTTGGAAAGGTCCACGCTATTCTCAGGTATTGTTAGAGGAGGGATCGAACACAAAGTAGCACTGTATGCTGATGACTTACTTTTATTTATCCAGGATCCAGTCAATTGCGCGCACAACATTTTAAGTCTATTAAAGACCTATGGAGAATTTTCCGGTTACAAACTGAACATTCCAAAAAGTGTATGTTTTCCTGTTAACAGTCCAGCTAAATCCATCCTCCCTGGTACACTACCATTCCACCTCTCTCAGAGCTTTAAATATTTAGGTGTTGTCATCTCCCATTCTCTCAGCTCAATCCATAAGGAGAACTACGGTAAACTCCTTGACCAAATTAAAATTGATGCTCAGAGGTGGAATAAGTTGCCCCTCTCACTGGTGGGCCGAATTGAAACAGTCAAAATGAACATTTTACCACGTCTTCTTTTTCTTTTCCAGACTCTCCCTCTCTTTTTGCCCAAATCCTTTTTTAAGTCTCTGGACTCAACCTTACTATCCTTCATTTGGGCCGGTAAGATACCGAGGATCTCAAAAATAACTCTCCAAAGACCCAAACAAGATGGTGGCTTTGCGTTACCAAATATGTTACTTTATTATTGGGCTGCAAACCTGCAAATGATCAAAAAATGGTGCCACTCTCCTGATATAAATTGGTGTAATATGGAATCTCACTCCTGCACCACATCCTCTCTTCCCGCACTACTTTTTGCCCCATTACCAACACGCTACTCTCAGTTCACCAATAACCCTGTAGTTCTCTCCTCTTTAAAGATCTGGAACCAATTCAGACTACATTTTGATTTGAAATCTCCCTCGGTCCTTACCCCTATCTGTAACAATCACCTGTTTCTTCCCTCCACCTCTGACTCGACCTATACCAAATGGAAAGAAAAGGGCCTTGTCTCCTTTAGTAACTTATACAGCAATCAACTGTTCAGATCACTGGGTGATACTGCTTCTGCATTCGATTTACAACATTTTAGTTTTTTCAGGTTTTTCCAACTACGCAATTTTGCAAACACTCACTTTGCGTCCTTCCCTAGCCTACCTGCAAAAACCTTACTAGAATCTATAATGTCACCCTCAGACTCTGTGAACAACATCTCTTCCATCTACAGTTCTCTTATTTCCTCTAAAACATCCACACTCCCCGAGCTGAGACATACATGGGAGAGGGAACTCGGCATAGAGCTAAACGAGGACTGGTGGAATACAGCGCTAACCAGGATAAACTCTTCTTGCGTATGCGCCCGCATGTGTCTTATCCAATTCAAAGTGGTCCATAGGACACACTACACCAAGGCCAAGTTGAGTAGAATGTTCCCAGACACCAACGACTCCTGCTACAGGTGTCTCCACTCGCCTGCAGACCATGCACATACATTCTACTCCTGCCCTAAACTTGACTCTTTTTGGAAACACTACTTTGATACACTTTCTGCAGTTTTTGGCATGGTGGTGCCTCCGTGTCCTCTAGTCGCTATCTTCGGTGTACCTCCTGAGGTGGGCAGGTTCACTCGTTACCAGGCAGATGTAGTTGCGTTCTCCTCTCTTATAGCAAGGCGTCGTATATTGCTACATTGGAAAAGCCCTACCCCCCCGTCCACGACCTCCTGGCTAAAAGACCTGTCATCTTTCATATACCTAGAAAAAATAAAATACACAACTAGAGACTGTCTAAACAACTTTTTCAGAACTTGGGATCCTTTCCTACTACATATCAATTCGTTAACTGAAATTTTATAATTCCCCTCTCGATCTTTTATTTTTCATTATTATGCTTTCTTTACTTACCTAGAGGCTAAATATCTACACAAATGTTAAAACAATGTGTTTATACGCACATGTATATGCATGCGTGTATGTATATATGTACAAACGTATGTGTAGACACATGTTGTCCTTTTTTTTTCTCTTTTCTTATTATTTCATTATCTTATATACCATGTTTTCGGTCTCTCCCCCAAGGGCCAGTGGGTGGGTGGGTATATGTTAGGGTTTGTTTTGTCATGTTTTGTTTTGTTTTGCCTTGTTTCGTTTTGTATTGTTTTGTTTTGCATTGCTCTGTCACTTTTTGTTTTTTGTTGTGTTGTGTTTTGTCATCCCTGTATGTCCTGTATTTTAAAATGGGAAAAAAAACTCAATAAAAATATAATTTAAAAAAAAATTCTAATTTTCACAATTTTTCAAAAATTGCAGATCTACAAGCTTGCAGCGCGGCACTCGGTGCCACGCTGTGAGCTTGTATATCTGCTATTTTTCAATAGTTAAAGCATAAAATAATGATACACAATAATGTGTACCCGTTCTAAATGGGTTAACCGGTCCAGCTCTGTCTGTTATTTACACCCGGCTGCTACCACTTCTGCACGTGAGATGCTGCGTTTGGGCATGCTTGAGAATCTTATTAAAATCCTGTAGTGTAGAGCGTTATGCCCCATTATTTTTAAATCTTGTAGTGTGTGCATGTACTGTATGTGTGCACTGCAGGCGCCCTTAGAGTAACTGAAGTCCCGACATCAAACCCACGCCCCCTGGGTCGTGAAGATTAAAAATCCCATTTTCAAATCCCGTAATAAGAACTGTGTTCCAATTCCCCCCAAAACAAGCTAGTCTGGTGATTCTGTCAGGGAGGTGGCTCTGTATCATGTTTGATATTTAGTTATATTTGATACTGTGAGAAAAAAAAGCAGTTGATGGTTCATATCATAACCATATGAGTAAAATCACCGCACTCAATTTATTTTCTTGATTGTGATAAATAAAAAAACTATGGGATTTTGCATGGGAAGGTTCCCCCCCCCCCCCCCCCCCCATGTTTTTCTCTGTCGAGCTCTTTTAAGTCATGCAGTTGCAAGCACTTTTCTCTAATCATGTGTATTTGATGTAAACTTGGAACATAATGTGAAACCAATTGTTTCTCTCTTTTGTCAACTAAACAGTTTTGATGAAACATTTTTTGCACATTGGGACAATGTTTACAGTATGTGTGTTGTTATCAAAATGCAACCCTCTCTGCTTTACATTTGATTTCATTCTCTTCTTCCGGTAATAATCTTAAGGAGAAACTGTTATTAACCTGAGGAGACCCTCTTCCAGTAAGGGAATTCAGAGGAGGAACGTGAAATGACTTCATGATTAGATTTCATGCCAGGATGTGGTTTGGGATATATGTATATATCGTCATTGTCGGGTGGAAACCTCGTATCTCCGAGTTTCAAATTTGTACGTTCTTTCACAAAGTATAGCCCTGTTTCATCATACAAGGCCGTTGCACAAAAGTAGTGAAAACAGCAGATCTACAAGCACACAACGCCTCGCGGTGCGAGGCGTTGTGTGCTTGTAGATCGGCTGTTTTCACTAGTTTAAATACTTTTTTTTTTTTTTTTAATCAAATTTTTTATTGAGTTTACACAAAAATGTGTGACAGAAAAGTATTAATATACATAATATACAAACTACAATAAAACAAAATAAAGACATCAAACGGAAACAAGAACAAAAAAAAATGAAAAATACAAACAAACAAAAATACGGGCGAACAGCACAATACAATATTCATACAGTTATCCATACTTATCCATACACAGTCAATTATTCCGAGTGGTATCATCTCCACACAAGGGGCAAATTAAAAGGTAAATGTTTAAATACTTTTTAAAATGATAAATACAAAACGAACGGTTTTGGACATACAAGGTCTCCATTCGACAACGACAATATATTTGGCTCATGGTTAAAGCATGATGCGAGCGAGGTTCTTGTTTCAATAGCTGGTTTGATAGAATTGTTGCGCACACCACCTTGAATGTCAAATTGGATTATTGTTGGTATCAGCCAAAGCAGCGGGGTCGTCAATTACAAAGCACTAGACCTGGGATGTGAGGTGGAGCAACCACGCCTGTCAGCTCCCAGTACTTACTGCATGTCTTAGTTACTCAAAGCAAACCCAGAACCTTGTGATTGATATCGTCGTTGTCGGGTGGAAACCTGGTATGTGCAAAACCGTTTGTTTTGTACCTATCATTTTTTAAATGATTTAAACTAGTGAAAACAGCCGATCTACAAGCACACAACGCCTCGCACCGCGAGGCGTTGTGTGCTTGTAGATCAGCTGTTTTCACTACTTTTGTGCAATGGCCTGGTATGAAAAAATGTACAAACTTGAAACTTGGAGATACGAGGTTTCTGCCCGACCGTGACGATATGCAAGTACTCCTCCGGCTGAGCTACCCGGATACGAACTTGAACGAATCATAGGTGAATAAATATAGCGTGTTATGCACACTATTATCAGGGAACAGAGGCAATATAGTTGTATAATCTTGTTGGAGATTGGATCTACTGAATGTTTCCAAAGCTTATCTTAGTATATTACGGTAACACCTTGGGGATTTGACTACTCGGAAGTGCTGAACTGTGACATTTTGCCTGCACCTACACATTTGGTTGTATTTAACTAGTTGGCATTTCCAAAGGTCACAACCTTTTTCTTGTTCATTTGCTGCTTTGGATGTAAATGCTTCTGCGTTCAACATGAGTTTTTTCGGGGCAAATGTCACAGGCCCGAGCCTTGTTAAGGGCTGCAGCGGGGCCTGATCAGCAGGATCAATTGATTAGCAGCTACCCTCCCTGTGTGATCTTTTCTGCTTGTCACTCCTTGCTTGATCTCACAGACCTAATCGATACTCTGAACCCAGAGACTCAACGAGCTACTGCGCAGTTCTAGCAGAGGCAGTGCAAAGTAGTGACGCCATGCTGTACACCAGGGTTCGAAATTTACACTTATTAGCCTGCGGACCCCCATTTTAAAAGATAAGCCTGGGACTCCCATATAAGAAAATATTTTTACAGTGACGCTCAACCATTTGGTTCCTAACTATCATTTAGCCTGGACCCCCTGGAACTCCCTCAAGGACCCCCCCAGACCCCACTTTAAGAACCAATGCTGCACATGACACCTGCTGGCTCCAGAATAACTGATAAACAACATACTTTTAAAACCCCAGATGGCACAGGCGTATGGTTCTTGCTCACCACCTCGGTGGGCACTGTGGTGCGTGCAGCTTGGCTTGGCACTCCAATAAAAAAAAATACAATTGTCCCTGTTCTCCGGTGGGAACCCAGGGGTTCCCAGTTCCCACCTCTGTCGCTTGCACCAGTGACTCCTACAGGTTGGTCATGGTGCCTGTTCTTCTCTGCAAAACTGATCACTGTGAAAAGAAGCACCTATAGCGACTTTATCTGTATTAGAGAAGACACGCTCCGTCATGTGTCTACACCCTCCCACATGACCACCAACTTTAGGGATTAGTGGTGACTGGGACTACATGTGGGGGGAAAGAAATGGGTATTGGCTTTACTAAATCACTGAATGGGCTGAATGCATATACGATTATACGCCATTTTGTTCTACTTCCGGGTTTCTTTCGACTTCCTTCACAGGTGTTACCAATGATACTAAGTAAGGGTCTGTTCCATTTATTGTACAGTGTTTTTATTTTATTTTATTTCCAGGACCCCCTTAACTCTGAGAGTGCACAAATGGAAGCAAATGGACCCGGAAGGGTCCATTTGCTTCCATTGGTACACTGTCAGAGTTACACACCCATATGGGGACATTTGGAACCCTCAAGGACACTTTGAGACCCACTGGTGCAGCAGAGTGTTTCCAGTGAGCCAACATGCACAACAGCAGCACCCTGACTCTGTTTGACCAGAATGGAACAGATCCTTCATTAGTATCATCAGTAACACCTGTGAAGGAAGTCGAAAGAAACCCGGAAGTAGAACAAAATGGCATACATGCATAGAGCCCATTGGGAGAAAACAGGAACACTTGACAGTTTAGAACAGTGTCCCAAACTGTCAAGTTTGCAATTCTAGTCTTGATTCCAGCTTCAATGTGGCAGGGTCCTTTAGAAATGCACTTCTTTGTTTGTGTGGTATACC
Organism: Nannobrachium achirus; assembly: GCF_963921795.1. Taxonomy (NCBI): domain Eukaryota; kingdom Metazoa; phylum Chordata; class Actinopteri; order Myctophiformes; family Myctophidae; genus Nannobrachium; species Nannobrachium achirus. The sequence goes on along the minus strand of NC_137832.1, from coordinate 23,006,985 downwards.
TTCAGAAAATAATAGTGTCCTGTATGTCTTGATGAATTGAATACATAGAACCACAATGGAGGCTTTTTGTGTTATTCTTTTAGCGTAATTTTACAGTACCACTGTGCAAATTGCAAACTGTTAGTGGGATTTCTATTTCACGTTAGATTTTTTCTTTTTGGTAATTTTAACTAATTTACTGCCCCAACCAGAGAATCCAGAGAAAAAGCCATTGGTCCAGACTCCAGGCCGCTTCGCCCGAGAAACCAGAGAATTTAATTTGATTTCATTTATAAAAAAATAATCCAAAATCGGATCGCTGCTCCGGGGTTACTAAGTAATGTAGAGGTAGTGCTTCAACTGGGCCGGAAACCCATCAAAGATTCATCAACGTTCTGGTGACTCATATTGTCCTCCTACGTGAGCAGGCTGTGTTTTTTCAATTACTTTTAATATATATTTTTTATTGGATTTAATTTTGTTCATTTCCCCCCAAAAATATAAAAAATGAATAAAAAAAGTAATTGTAAAAACATGGCCTGCTCACATATCCAGAGGGAAGCATGAGTCACCAGAACCAAGGACGGGTGTTGTCGATGAATCTATCATGGTTAAAGTTACACGCCCCCTTCCTTTGTATAGGAATGGGGCGTGTCTGATAAAATGAATATCAAATATCGAAATACTGAATCGAGCGACATAAAAACACACCCGTGTGCTCACAAAAGCCTGAGTAGAAAAAAATGTAGTATTCAATCAATCAAAAAATGAAAAAAGCGCAGGTAGAGGACAGTACTGTACATGGGACAGCCTTTCCTGGGGCATGAATCAGTATCTGGGGAGGTGCTGAGAGGTGCAGGGAGGAATTTTCTGAGAACTGCGAAAGCTTGAACCTGCCTGACCTGCTCTGGAGCCCCTCCTGCAGCCCGGCAGGTTTAGGGATTCATCATTGATCAGGATTTCAGGACATTCGCGCGCGTGTGTGTGTGTGTGTGTGCGCGCGCGCGTGTGCGTGAGATCGGGGTGGTTGCCCTAGCACAGGGCTAAATGGAAGACTAATGGGCAGAGGGAGCAGCCCTGACGGGCTCTGAGGAGCTCTGTTCACTCTCCCTCCACCTGTCATCCATCACACTTCCAGCTGATACTGGGAGATAGCTGTCACACACTGGAGGAGGAGGGGACTCTGGGAGCGGGCAGGGCGAGCCAACAGCTGGCTCAATCACGGGGCCAGAGCGACCCAGGCACCCCATTATGGTGCATACTGTAGGTGCTCCATAGCATATGCACCAAACCAGAGAGGAGCCTGTCTGTTTGGCTCAGTGTAACACCTTTTAGCCATATGCTTGCTTAGTCCTTCAAGTGTCCCCACCAGGCTCAGCATACTGTATACTGTAGCTAGCCATCTGTATGATTCAATGCACATTATTTCAACTAATGATTACATTTTTTTTAGATCTGCTATTTCCACAATACTGTGTTAAACAAAATGTAATGCGTCAAGTCTTACAACTCCAAGTGCTCGTCAGGGTGGGAGGGGTCCCCAGTTAAAATATGATTATTTTGGGGGTCGCGGCCTGAAAAGGTTGAGAACCACTGGCCTAAGGCATGTCAAACAAGCCCCCAGAACCCATGGCTAGAGTTGAAGCAAAAGGACATGTGGCCAAAGCTGCATCTGCAGGCGGGGTAAAAAATAGATGCACGAGCAAAAGAGCGCCGCTGGGGTCTACAATAGGGTTCAATGGACTTTGAGTGACGTTTGTGACGTAATTACGTCTCGACGTAACACATTTTGGCAACTGCACAGTTGCCAATTTCCCCCTCAATGCACCTGGATTCACCCACAATGCACCGGAATTCAGCTACTTCCGCATATGCTTCAAAACGCCACTGAGCACATGCTTTGAAATGAATAGCTGAGGGCGGGGCTATCCGTTCTCTATTATATATACTAGAAGCTCGGCTGCCCGAGCTTGACCATCTGTTTGCCTGTGTCGATTTATGCTCATATATGGATTATGGAGATATCTGTATCTGTCTGTCTGCATCCATTTTATGCCCATATATGGAGATCTCTGTATCTATTTGTCTGTGTCCCTTTATGCCCATTATGGAGATCTCTGTATCTGTCTGTGCCTCCGACTGTGTTGCAGACACAGTGCCGGTTCCCCCTTTAATGCAAACCCCATTATACCTGTTGTCATAGGACCCGTTTTGACCATCTGTTTGCCTGTGTCCATTTATGCCCATTGACTCATGTGGTGTACGTGATGTCAGAGCCTTTTATGAAGTGATGTCACAATGAGTCAGCGCTTGCGCCGATTTCCTCCGGAACAGCCTGATGTCAACAATCAGCTCTGCATAAGGAGATTCCGAACGTTTTGCACCGGTTTCGGAAAACCGCACGTCGGGTCGGGTCGAGGCCCGGCACTGCACTCCGCGCCGCGACGGGGAACGCACATGCCGAATCTGAAGCCGGTGGGACGGTTCTCGAGATACGCGGATTACACACACACACACACACACACACACACACACACACACACACACACACACACACACACACACACACACACACACAGACAGACAGAGATTTGTCGCATTTATAGATAGATACTCTATGATGTCAAACTGGGGGTCCTTGAAATTAAAATGGTTGAGCATCACTGCTGGAGCTGTAAAGATCTTCTCTTATATGGGAGTCCCTGGCATATCTTTTCAAATGGGGGTCTGCAGGCTAATAAGTGTCAATGTTGAACCACTGGTGTACAGTATGGCCACATAATGCATAGGATGGTTGGTACAATCATTGTCTCCACCAGCCGAAGGCATGGGGGAGAGTATGTTTTCCCCTTCGTCCGTCCGTGTGTCCGTCCGTCCGTGCGTCCGTCCGTCCGTGTGTCCTCGCAGTTTGTGTGCACCTAATCTCAGTCGCCGTTGGCCCGGTCGCTGCCAAAGTGAGCACACACATTCCCTGGATGCCTACATTTTTCAAATGGGCCTTTTCTAGCGCCACCTAGTGGCCGATGTCCGCAAAACACATTTCTGTGCACTACTCTTACAGATTTTGTCCAAAAATCCTACAAATCGGTAGGCATTATCTCGACAGTCATGTGATCGACACGGATGTTTCCGATTTTGCATATTCCATCCTGATTGGCTAAGATTGGCTTCCAAAGTTTGTAGGATTGAGCCGTTTTGAACAAAATGCCTCAAATTCCAAACGCAAAGTGCAATTATCATGAAATCGCGCACACACGTTCCCACTAGGTCGAGGAAGAAATGCCACTTCAAATTTTTTAAATCAGCCTCATGGTGGCGCTATAACAGGCCGATTTGTGGTTTTACCTATAACTCCACCGATCAGTTTCAAACTTTGTATGCGCACTCCCTAGAGGCCAAGGATAAACCTTTGCCCTGCATTTTTCACATCAGCCTTTTATAGCGCCACCTGGGCCGACTTATGTAAAACACATTTTTGGATATTACTCCTTCAGATTTTCTCCAAAAATAACACAAATCAGTACACAGTATCTCTATAGTCATGTGATCAAGTCTGATCCGTCTGATATTTCATATTCCATCCTGATTGGCTAATATTAGCTTCCAAAGTTTGCAGGATTACTCCGTTTTTGAACAAAATGCCTCAAATCATCAACGCAGCTTGCAATTACCGTGAAATTTGCCACACATATTCCCACTATGTCAAGGAACAAATGCTACCCTTTTCACATTGGCCTGTTATAGCGCCACCAGCAGGTAGACTTTAGCAAAATACATTTTTTGGAACACAATGCTTCAAATTATGCATGCAGCGTCCGATTGCCATGAAAGGTCTCTAAGGTGAAGAACATATGCCACCCTTTTTACATTGGCCTATTATACAGTAGCACCACCAGGATGCACGGCCTGGTGGAGACCTGTGCTCGGAAGAGCACTGCTTCTAGTTGCCATTGCTTCAGAAAGCAGAGGAATGTGCACTGACCACTGGGATGACTGTGTTTTATTATATGCCTTTGTTTTAGCAGCCTATGGACCCAAGCCAAAGACAAAAGGCTTTATTAGACCTACTGTAATGCCATGCACAGTATTATGGTGAAGACTCGGTTGTTTTTATTCTTGTGAGCTGGCATTGGGAGGACATGTTGCACAAAAATAATTGCCTTTATGCCTTTACTTAGCCTCTGTGCAAAGAAAGTAAGGGAAAAGGAAGAGGTAGCATTGGTGAGCATTTGTAATTTTCTCTCAGCTCTGTCTATAGTTCTTCGGATATCATCTTCAGGGCAAAGAAGAGTATATTATTGATTTATTTGATCACTTCCTAGACGAGGAGTCTAGGAGAGAGAGAAACATCAACATTATTCAGGAACAACAGACGTTGAATTACAAGTCCATTAGCCTTCCTTCAAATATTAGTTTGTGGGACCATTTGCGGAAGGACGGGAGTAAAGCATCATCATCAACTTAACACAGAGCAAAAGAAATATGATTGTGAACAGATTGAATGGGAAGTCAAAACATCCTTATTGTATGATGGTAGAAGCAATTGGGACAACAGGGCTATCAGTCTCTTAATAGAAAGTACACAAACACCTGCATATGAGTGCATACATACAATTTCAGTATACACACAAGTCTCAAACTCTGATCACGCACGCACGGCACACGCACGGCGCACGCACGGCGCACACCGGCGCACGCACGCCACACGCACGCACGCACGCACGGCGCACGCACGCACGCACGCACGCACGCACGCACGCACGCACGCACGCACACACGCACGCACACACACACACACCTGTCTAAATTGGAGGTTTTGATAGTAACTGCGACTTGGCGGTCGCAATCAGTTGAAGGGAAGAAAAAGGCACAAATTGCTGGAATAGGTGTAAAATTGCTTCCATGTGAGAAAAGAACATGCTGTGATTCTGCTTCACGCAGATCCTCCCTCTGAAATCTTTTCCAACTTCACCCTGGCGCCTGCCCTCCATTCCTCTCAGGCTCCCTTCTCTCTTAGCTATATCTGCGGATGATTTTCAGTGGCTAGCGACACTTTTGTGTGGGCTACTGTGGCTGTTAAAATGCAAATCTCATAGCAGCCAGCAGCTTTCTTGTGCAGTCTGCAATTTGCTGTGATGTTACCCCCTTTCCTTACTGCTGAGCAGAGGACGTGAGTGTCAGCTATATCTATCCTCCAGAGCTTTGGTAAAGTGCCGCAGCACAGCGTAGTCACAAATACAGTTGAAAGCAGCCGGCTGTCAAGTCTCCAAAGTTTGAGACCCTGACAGTGTTTGCACGTCTTTTTGTATGTTTTATAGCAGATGGCAGCCAAAAAGGAAACCATCGAGCTGTGCTGCTCCTTCACCACAGATGAAGATAGCTTCAGAAATATTGAGTAAACATTGGGGAAATTATTTCAAGCTGCTCTGCTCTTGACGTTCAGCTGGATTCAAATTTAAACAAAAGATAGTACAGGAGTTTTTCCCTTGATACACTTTTAGCAGGCATGTCACCATCACCATCATCTTCAACTTCAATGAAATCCAATATACTGTATGTATTTGTTATTACATTTTTTGTATGTGTTTTTAATCACTTATTTAAACTGCTTTCTAGCCTATACTGCTTTCTAACCTATACTACAATTTTAAATCATTCAATCTATTGATTGATTATTGCTGTATTGATGTGGTACCATTATAGGAGAGATAACAGGCAAATCTGCATTCCCTATTTGTGTAGACTTCTGGTAAATTAAGTAATGCAGATGTTTAACAATAATGGAACTCTTGAGAGTGTAAAATGAAACCAAATGGACCCTTAATGTCTTGAATGAAAGTTGACTTACTGTCCCGGACAAGACAAGCTTCTTGGTCGTTGGAAACAAATTCGTCACCAAGGCGTTGTCTATAGCAGGGGTTTTCAAAGTGGGTGACGGGGCACCCTGGGGTGCCGCGACTGCAGTCCAGGGGTGCCGCGAGATAATTTGATAATATTTGGAAGTTATTTGGACACAAAAATATTTAGTATCATTTTAAACTTGAAGTACAAAGTTATTTTCAGTCAGTTCTAACCAAAATGGCTATTATCTCAACGTTTTCCTCGCAACATAATCACAAAATATCGTCACTGTCTGGTAGAAACCTCGTATCTCCAAGTGTCAAATGTGTACGTCTTTTGGTAAAGCAAAGCCCTGCTTCATCATACAAGACTGTCGCACAAAACTAGTGAAAACAGCCGATCTATGTGTGCTTGTAGATCTGCTGTATTCACTAGTTTAGTACAATGTATAGGTGATAAATACAAAATGAACGGTTTTGGACATGCAAGGTTTACACCCGATAACGACGATATGCTATAAATATAAGGTGCTGGGAGTGAAAATTATAATGTAGGGGTGCCTCGGATTAAAAAATATATATTTATGGGGTGCCCTGAGACAAAGAAGTTTGGGAACCCCTGGTCTATCCTGCATGGGGCAGGACTTCCTTGGGAAGAACATTGCAAACAATCCTTCGGTCAAATGTTCCTTTGTCAGTCTTAAACTTTAAAAACTGCTTTCCCTATTATTTAGAACAAGAAGTAATCAAACGTAACAAAATATGTTTTGTACTCACTAATCTCTGGCCAGACGCCTATCCCAGAATTCATTGCATTTTTAATATCTGAGGCTGCAAGGTGAAGAAAAGCTCCCTTTGTGTGTGCCGGAGGCAGGCAATTGTGGTCTGTCTGGCCATAATGAGTAAGGAGGATGCGAGTCTTTGTTGTGGCTCCCATTACATTTTTCCCCCAGCAAAAGTCAGAGATGTTTTTAACAACAACAATAGAACTTTGCACCTAAAAGTCCATAATCTGTCTCTTGTTCACTTTAACGATAGACCCCTAATAAATGTTTTTACGTAGACGTAGTTAAAAAAAAACATATCCCTTGGGGCTCCGCTGCATGACCTAGTGGTTAAGAGGGTTAATAGGGGGTTAATAGGCTCTAATGCAGATTGACAGCGAGTCATGGTGTCGAGTCCCAAGCTGACCACCTTTGCTGTCTCTCCCAGTTTCCTATGTACAGTATCTCTACTGCAGGGGTCTTCAACGTTTTCAGGCCGAGGACCCCTTAGCAGAGAGAGAGATGACGCAGGGACCCCCTCTACATACTGTATAAATGTGTGATGGAGATTCTCATCAATTTCATAGAAAGATTCATAGACTTGTTTGACACTTAACCACTTAAAATCTTAAATCGTCAATACTTAGTAAACTTGATCTTTCACTCGATCTACAAGCTCTCAACACCTCGTTGAGAGCTTGTAGATGTGCTATTTTTGGCTAAAGTTCTCCTCAAGAGTATGCAAGTTGTTCATTAAAAATGATTATCTTATCACACAAGGATTTGGCAGCCCCCCTGTGGTATCTCTGAGGACCCCCTGTTGAAGATGACGCCTGCTCTACTGTGTACTATCAAAAAAGGACAAAAGAAAAACACATAGGCCTATCCCAAATAATATTTTGGGCGAAAAAGAAACTTGATATTTTTTATCGATTAAGTGGTTAATATATTTTTATTCGATCTGACTCGTTGACAGAAAAGATGGTTATTCTTACTATATGATTCAATGAAAGACCAACTTTAGCCGATATGATCAGCTGAATTTACTAAACAACAATGTAAGTGTCTGTTCTGTGGCTGTACCCGGAAGTAGTGTTGACGTATCTGAATGGTGAATGCTGAATGGTGAGAGAGCCTGCCTGGGGAACAGTTGTACCATTCCAGGCCTGGCCAGCAAGGTGTTGAATATGACTGGTCGAAGTGTCCTTGAGCAAAACACCTAACCCCCTAACTACTCCGTGCCCCTTGTGGTCAGCGATCAGCAGGGTTGAACGGAAACCGAATTTCCCAGTAAAATCAACGACTTTGTTTATTTGTATTTTTTTCCTTACATGAAGTGATGTTTAAAATGTCTATGGGATTTAGAATGGGGAAAATAACTCCTCAGGAGTTCCCAGCCAGCAAAATTGGTATGTGGGAGTGAGCCATCACATGAGAGAGAGAGAGAGAGAGGCAGGCACACAACAACACATAATCATATTGTATATGACTGTATATGATCGTACAGCGCAGCAGGAGGGCCACAGTTCTTAGAATAGGATTATCCATAGCCTCTGTCTGATTAGGAAAATGACTGCTGCCACTGCCAACATCTTAGCGCAGAGATTTCACCGTCTACATCGCAAGCTCTGTGTAAACAAGTGGAATTAATTGTCAGAGTATCATTAACGCTCAGTCTAAGCCGCGTAAACAGCCTCAGTCAAGGTGAAGCCGAGCATACGGCGATTAGCGGGGAGATGGGAGTCTGTGCATGTGTGTATACAATCTGTTGACTCCCAGGTCACTCTCTGGTGGTGACAGAGATGACAGTTAAGAGTTCGTTTGAGTGTGTATGTGTGTGGGGGGGGGGGGGGGGGAGTGTATAAATAAGAAAGAAAGAAAGAAAGACCAGAGAAACAAGATTCAAGAGATTTGTCACGCTCATACAAGTAGGTGTGAAACGTTGATACACCAGACTGTGCTAACAATATATTAATTAAGCAAGATAATAAGTACAAACTAATAAGAGGAGCAAACAGAAGAGAGAGACAGATGGTTAACCCCTGAAACCAAAAGTGTGAGAAAGTTGAGAGACATGAAACTAGAAAAGAGAGAAGACCAAGAAGTTTAACACAGAGACACGTTTCTCTTATCATCATCGTCCCCTTTTGCTACCCTCCTCCATTCCTCCCTCCTTCTCATCCTCCTGTCTTAGGGAGGAGAGAGAGAACTAAGATAGGAGAATAAACATCCAGAGGCCTTCTTTATCGGTGTTGGTGACTTCAAGCATCTATATGTAAAGCATCACCAAATACTCCCAGCACGTTGATGTTAAAGCTGTACTGTGGAAGCTGCTCAACTAGTGGTCAGTAGCGGTATTGCTTTTTTCGGCCGGAGTCGCCGCGGACCACCGGAACGGGGGTCCGCGGACCCCCGCGGCCGTCGCGAGCACCTCCGCCTCGCCGATACGATTCCGTAGAGCCGTCTCCCATCATTTTTAGACCAGGATTGAGGGAGTAGCAAGCAAGATTCCTTCACCAATGTAAACACAGTTGCTGAGGGAAGCTACTTCCTTTAGAGACAGCAAGACTCGCTGTGATTGGCCGGTGGTGTATGATCGACGCTGTGATTGGCCGGTAGTGTATCATGTGGGAGATGACATCATTTTGCCGGGAAATTCTCCCCCCCTCACAACTCATAGAAAACATATAAAGAGAAGGCTTCAGAAGCTGAAAATAACAGAGTGGGGGTTCTAAAACTTTAACGATTTAACAGTTAGGGCAATTTTAAGATTTGTTTTATAAAAAAAGTTACATGGTATAACTTTAACACAAGGGGGAATACAAGTTTAAATCACTGTTGTACTCTGTTCTGCAATGCTTACAAATCCCTCCTTCACCGAGCATTCAGAAAATCTGATGATTCACCCCTTACTCGAACGAACAAAGCCGAACAAAAATACGTTTTACTCTTAGGTACCTGTACAAAAGACGTTAACAATAAAGTACAACCTTGAACCTTGATACTCCTCCCTGTTTACAAGCAGAAGCTAAAACAGACAGTGGCGGTCGTGAAGACAATCCACTGATGGTCTGATGAGTCTGATTATATATTACAAGACAAAGTTGATTGGGCTGCTTTCCGTGACACAGCGGGAGGCGCAATCAAATGTACGCGGACACTGTTTGGACTGTGATCATCACTGTTGTTGTTCCCACTTTAACCCATTTAGGCCTAGGAGTATTGACTACTTTAACCATTGAAAAATAGCAGATCTACAAGCTCGCAGCGCGGCACCGAGTGCCGCGCTGCGAGCTTGTAGATCTGCTATTTTTGAAAAATCATGTTTTTTTTTTGCAAGTCTTTGAATATATCTATTTAAAAGCTAACATTTGTAAATCAAATATTTGCTTCTGGGGGGTCCCTGGAACAACATATTTTGAGATGGGGGTCCGTGGCTAAATACCTGTAATTTTGGGGGTCCTTGACATGAAAAAGTTTGAGAACCACTGATTTAGAAGAAGGATTTAGAAGTCGGGTCAAAGATCGGGTCAAAGATATTCATAGACTTGCACACATTTTCACGATTTTTCAAAGGTTAAAGCATACAATAGTGGTTAAAGTGGTTAAAATCTAACGCGACTCGGGCGCATTCCAGGTATTTGAGAGTTTAACTGTCTGGGTTTACCCAAACCAGAAGCCGTCGTTAAACAGCTCCTATTCAATGCGAGCTCAGGCTGCCTTTGAATCCAGTGGATGAGTTAGGTTGTGTTAGTAGTTTCTGAGTATGTTTGCTTTGTTTATAATGACAGTGAGATACTTGTTGCACTAACTAGCATTGACTGCTAGGGTCTCTTTGGACTCTGGATCTCTGTGGACACTGTACTATTTTGATAGTTGTGCCCTAAGACACTTTATGTATATATATATATTTATATATTATTCGCCCCCCCTCTTTTGATGCACCTTCTCTTTACTGTAACAGTACTGTTCTTGTTTCTTCCTACCTTTTTCCTACTTCTCTGTAACTTTGTAAATAACTGTATACTGCTGTGCTACCCACTGGGCAACTGAGTTTCCCCCTTGGTATAATAAAGGTATCTATCTATCTATCTAGAATACAGAATAGTGGTGAGCCTCACATCCTCAGAAGTGCGCTCAATGCAGCCAAGTCAGTTTGTTGAGATGGTTCAGTCTCAACCTGAGTGGCAGGCAAACCCACCCAGCATTTGGAAAGTATTATACATGATGATATCCGACTTCAGAACAAAGTGCAGCTGTCACTGTCCCGGTAACATCTTTTGAGATCATAAGACAATCAGCTGTCTCTGCTGCTTATGCTGCATTCACACTACAGATATATAGTTGAACGTTTTGCTTGCTTGGTCAATGTTATCTCAATGGAAACCAGCTTTAAAGATACAGGACACACACCAAACGAAGGTTTGGAAGCTTTAAAGCTGGTTTCCATTGAGATAACATTGACCAAGCAAGCAAAACGTTCAACTATATATCTGCAGTGTGAATGCAGCATTAGACCCGTCCCGTATGTGGGCTGAACGTGACATCACCCTCGGTGCTCAAAGAGGAGCAGAGAACGACGGCATTGCAGATGAGTCCAGTATGTGATTGTGTCCCAAGGGTGACGTCACTGCTGCTGCCTCAGGAGGCTTTGAGGATGACGTCACTACTCACTACACCGATTATTGCAGAGTCTGGTAAGCACGATGTGCATGGTCCTCAAGCATGTAAAAAAACACGCAAAGCAGCAGGGCCAGATGGGATTCCAGGGTGGGTGTTCATAGCATGCGCGACACAACTGGAGTATTCCCAGACAGTTTACAGTTTACAGTTTAGGCATTTAGCAGACGCTTTTAATCCAAAGCAACTTACAATAAGCAGATAATACATCACTATAATAAACAAGACTAGAAGCTCGGCCGCCCTTCGGGCGGCCGAGCGTCTAGTCGGCGCCCTGGCCAACTCGGGAACAATGTAAATAGGGAATGAATGCCCCGCCCTTAAATGCAAACCCCATTATACCTGTTGTCATAGTATCTGTTTTGACAATCTCTTTGCGTATGTCCATTTATGCCCATATATGGAGATATCTGTCTGTCTACGTCCATTTTATGCCCATATATGGAGATGGGCGGCAGAGCGTCTAGTGTAAATAGGGAATGAATGCCCCGCCCTTTAATGCAAACCCCATTATACCTGTTGTCATAGGATCTGTTTTGATCATCTGTTTGCGTGTGTCCATTTATGCCCATATATGGAGATATCTGTCTGTCCACGTCCATTTTATGCCCATATATGGAGATGGGCGGCCGAGCGTCTAGTCGGCGCCCTGGCCAACTCGGGAACAATGTAAATAGGGAATGAATGCCCCGCCCTTTAATGCAAACCCCATTATACCTGTTGTCATAGGATCCATTTTGACCATCTGTTTGCGTGTGTCCATTTATGCCCATATATGGAGATATCTGTCTGTCTACGTCCATTTTATGCCCATATATGGAGATCTCTGTAGGACCCTGTGTCCATTTATGCCCATATATGGAGTTATCTGTAGGACCCGTATTGACCATCTGTTTGCCTGTGTCCATTTATACTCATATATGGAGATATCTGTATCTGTCTGTCTGCATCCATTTTATGCCCAAATGGAGATCTCTGTATCTGTTTGTCTGTGTCCCTTTATGCCCATTATGGAGATCTCTGTATCTGTCTGTGCCTCTGACTGTGTTGCAGACAGTGCCGGTTCCCCCTTTAATGCAAACCCCATTATACCTGTTGTCATAGGACCCGTTTTGACCATCTGTTTGCCTGTGTCCATTTATGCCCATTGACTCATGTGGTGTACGTGATGTCAGAGCCTTTTATGAAGTGATGTCACAATGAGTCAGCGCTTGCGCCGATTTCCTCCGGAACAGCCTGATGTCAACAATCAGCTCTGCATAAGGAGATTCCGAAGACTTAATGAGATGTGTCGGGTGTCTCCATATATGGGTTTCAACATTCAATACGTAACCATACGCAACCTGTCAACTGCCCGTATGACGTGAGAGCAAGTGAGAGCCTTCGTAACTCACCCCTTACTTTACTTACAGAGCGCCCCGGAGTTCCCTAGCCCCTGGGCTCCTTATTCCCCTTTATTATTTAAGTTTAGCGTGAGAGGGAACTGCCCGGGCTTATCCACATTATTCACCTGGTTCTCTTAAAGGCACAGCCCGCTCATTCCCCTGAACCCAACCGCTCTGAAGAGCACCCTGAACTTTGCTCACCTCGAAGTGAGAAAGAAAGACTTTAGTTTATGCCACACTCCGAGAGATTTTTTGTTGAGTCATCCAGCGTATGTGATGTCAGAGCCTTTTATGAAGTGATGTCACAATGAGTCAGCGCTTGCTCCGGAACAGCCCGATGTCAGTCATCTCCGCATACGGAGATTCCAAACCTTTCGTGCCGGATCCGAAAAACTGTGTATCGGGTCGGGTCCAGGCCTAGCTAAGAACGTAGGCAAAGGTCTGAGCTGTCTGTGTGCGAAATTTGGAGTCTGTAGCACCAACCATGTGCTGTCAGGGCTCATCCATGCGATTCGGGCCAATTCGGATTCGGCTTCCATTAGCTTCAATTAGTAGTCAGGACTCCGCATATGGAGATTCCGAACCTTTTGCGTTGGTTCCGGAAAACCGCATATCGGGTCGGGTCGAGGCCTAGCTAAGAACGTAGGCAAAGGTCTGAGCTATCTGCGTGCGAAATTTGGAGTCTGTAGAACCAACCATGTGCTGTCAGGGCTCATCCATGCGATTCGGGCCAATTCGGCCTCGGCTTCAATTATTAGTCACGATAACATGTCAGAACATCATCAACAATATAGCAATTTCATATGAATATCAAAAAACAATATAACCAGTAAAGAAAAGGATTCTAAAAAACCTAAAAACAAATGCTAATTAGCTTCATGTATGGTCATTGAGTGTTTCAGTAGTGCTATGGGTTTACTGTAGGTGGAGTCTGAAAAGGTGAGTCTTCAGTCCACGGTGAAAGCTAGCGAGTGAGTCCGTTGTTCTAAGTGCGACAGGGAGTTCATTCCACAGCTTGGGGGCCAGGAGGGCAAACTGTCTCGGACGAGTGGATTTTTGTCCTGGAGTTTTTAGCGAATCAGGATGGAACATTCACAGACAGACACTTGGACATTCACAGACAAACACTTAGAACCATTCAGTCAGCCGTCATTGTCCCGGTGCCCAAAAAAAGCTGGCATCCCATTGCACCCCACTCCATAGTGAGTAAATGCTTTGAGAAGCGTGTCAAGGACATAATCAATAGCAGGATCACACTCACCCTGAACCCCCCCATCAATTCTCTTACTAACGGAACAGATCCACAGATGATAGATCCCAGAATCCCACCCTCACCCACCTGGAGAATTATTACTCCAAGCGGGAATGCTGTTTAGAGACCGCAGTTCAGCATTCAACGCTATACAGTACCGTAGTCCTCTGCAGACTTGACACCAAGCCTCACCCTGTGCATCGTGGACTTTCTGTCTGATGGGCTCCAACACCTCTGTCCCTCACAGGCACCACCCAGCACTGCATTCTGAGCAACCTCCTCTCTCTCTCTCTCTCTCTCTCTCTCTCTCTCTCTCTCTCTCTCTCTCTCTCTCTCTCTCTCTCTCTCTCTCTCTAAATCAGGGATCTTTAATGTTTTCAGGCCAAGGACCCCTTAGTCGAGAGAGAGAGATGAAGCAGGGTCCACCCACAACCCATAGATACCATATAGTTTCATCGTTTGACAGCACAATCAGTGTATTTTGGGTTCGCACAATCAGTGTATTTTGGGTTCATGTATAAATTTGTGTTTCCACTGATATTTAACCACTCGAACCGTCAATACTTAATAGACTCTGTACTTAGTCTTCTCTTTTTCCCCTCTACACGAAACCTCTTCTGCGAGGCGTTGTGAACTTGTAGATCTGCTATTTTTGGCTAAAGTTCTCAGAATGTGGATGCTATGGTTCAAGTGGTTAATAAAAAAAGCTTCTATCACACAAAGATTTGGAGGACCCCCTGTAGTAACTCTGAGGACCACCGAGGGGTCCCGGACCCCCTGTTGAAGACCCCTGCTTTAGATTGATTGACTGATTGATTAGTCTCGCGTAGCCAGACAACTATTCCACAATCTCTGAATGCTATATAGAGTCTGGAACAACAGCTCCTGAACGGCGAGTAATGGAAACTGGCATTACCGTTCAAGAAAATATATTTTAAAATGTCATTTCTGCTAAGCAGCAAGCTAAACATGCTTCAATGATTTTTATTTATATAATGATAAATGTGCGCGATGTGAGACGGAAACGAAAGTGAGGAGGAGGCGTCACTTCCGCTCTAACCGGTTATTCATCATTCTTCTTCCGTTGCCCCAGACTGTATGACGGGAGCATTTCCAAATCGCGGAGTCAACAGTCTGGCCGCGCGAGACTTCTGATTGATTGACGATCCATTGCTGCTACAATGTTGGGTAATTTTAATTCTTTTCAGTTTTTTTGTGAGAATATGTAAAAAAAATATATATCTTGAAAAGGCAAGATGGAAAAGGTATAACAGAACAGAGGTTCCTGCCTGGCAATATTTGACTCTTCTCATGTGTTGGTGCCTTCCCTCTGCCGCATCCTGACATTGAGTCATCACAGCGCGTGGAAGAGGGGCTGGGCCGCCCGCCCGCCATAAATCAGCCTCTTTATTAACACATCGCTGTCAATGGAGGAACTAGCCATGAAATAAGTATCAATTAATGCCGCGTGCTTAATCCCCATAGAACACGACATCCATTTACTAACGTTCTGCATCGACTGCTGGACGCCTTTTCTAGCCTGCGTTTCCTCCTGCGTATGGCACGGGAGACTGATGATTGAAGGAACGCAGCGGAAAAACCCTGAGTGCTCGTTTAACTGGGAGAGTTAACTCTCAGCTCTCCCAGAGCTCCTGCAGATACAGTGCCCAGTGGCGTCGGTTCAGAAAAAGCTAAGGTATGGCAACATGACTGGTGGCGCGTGTGCAAGACACCAGTCATGTTGCCATACCTAATACCTTAGCAACAGGCATGATACATTTATCTTAAGTACATTTTATTTTTTCCCCTAGTTTCTACGGTTTCTTGGATATGGCAGCCTGGAACGGTTGTTCGAGTGCAGCTAAACTTGGCATGTTACCCCCCGGCTCCACCGTGCGTGTCGAGCGCAGCGTCAACGTCAACGCTGGGAACGTTCCCGTTTTAATTAATGAAGGGTGCTCCACTGCTGACATCAACATCAACATCTGACGCTCAAAATCGCCCCGGTTCATTTTTTACGCCGTCCAACGCCGGCACACCGCCGTCTTTTTGGTGGAGCCCTAGCCTTACTAAACGTACCACAATTAACAATAATGAATTGCACCTGTGCAGCTGACCTGCGGAACCTGGGTATATACCATCTTGTCAAGATGGGGAGAATAAAAGTGTGGAGAATATAATTATAATACCTTGTGTTCTGCCCCTACCCTGTAGAGGTCAATCTTTAGTTTCTTAATGTGAAATAGCACCACCCTGTGGTTTCTTATATAGGGTGTATTTTCTTGATTGCCATATGTGTCTGCATACTGTACACCTGTGCTGCCTCCAATGATTAGAATATATAACACCTGCCTTGCCTGCAGTTAGTCAGTCAGTCATGCCAGCTCCTGTCTACGGCTGTTTGTCTGTTCCTTTCTCTGCTTGCAGTCTACAAAGCAATGTCTGTAAGTAGCAAATGTTTTGATTTCATGATAGCAGGTTATCTTTATGTTTTGTCATGTTGCATTTGTATAATAATTATAATTGGCAGCAACTCAGTTATGTGCTTGTAGATCGGCTCTTTTTCACATGTTGTGTGTATGTAGATCGGCTCTTTTTCACACATGCTTTTTTGTATTTTGTTTTATGCTTGTTGTTGCAGTTTCACAAATTCCTGATATAAACTTCCTTGAGACCATAAGCTTTCTCCGTGGAGTTTGTTCTGGAGTGTTTAGCTGGTGGGCTAGCTCGCAGCGAGGCCTACACAGTGAAAAGACAGCATCACAGCCTGCGGTGGAGAACCAGACAGCCATCAAACGGAGCTACACAACCCCAACAGCTAAGTGGCAGACAAAAGGACATTCTGTAGTCGTCACGCCAACAATCTTTCTGCCATTCCTAACACATCTTCATTATGGAAGAATTCACCAATTCAATCAAAAGAAGTGAAGATGTTCGCTCTGTAGGCTCGCGATCAAATCGCACAACGTTTAGTACAAAAGCTAATCTGGCAATCGCCATGGCAAATGCAAGAGCTGAAGCAGCGCAAGCCAGAGCAGCACATTCAGAAAAGGCTGTTGAACTAAAAGTTGAATCTGCACGCATTCAAGCCATGATTGAAGCATTAGACGACGAAAAAGAAAGAGATGCTGCTATAGCAGAGGCAAAGTCATTACAAGCTGGTTTATTGGAAATGGATTTTGAAGTACGCAGTAAGGTATCCGGATCGCTAAAAAGCAACCAATACCAGCGCACCGCTGCCTATGTGGAAGAGCAGGCCAGCAGGATGAGTACAGGACAACTGTCTGACCCAGACTCAGACAACGCTGTCCCAAAGGCCCCCCCACCGAGCGATGTGTCAATTATGCAAACCAAATCCAAATCAAATCTGCACAATACCAACCAAACGCAAGACGCTGCCACTGCTCAAGTTACACTCAGTCACACAGCGCATGCTCTTCAGCACAGTCAAGGTGCTGCCTCATCGTACATTACACCTCGTCAAGCAATGTATGCCTTTCTGAATAACCAAATGCAAGGTGCTGCCTCTGTGTACACTACATCTCAGCATGCACAACATGTTCCTCAGCATAGCCAAATGCAAGGTGCTGCCTCTGCTAATGCTACACCTCGTCATGCACAACATGTCCCTCAGTCTAGCCATGTGCAAGCTGCTACTCCTGTCACCACTACACCCCATTATGCATCTCAGACTACTCAGCAAAAATGGGTACCGCTACAACAGAGCTTCAATCAGCAGTCCCCATCTCCTACACAGTATGGAACTCCCAATGTAGCAACCTATGACCCTTTTCAAACCAGTGGCCTTGCAAGATATCTCGCCCGCAGCAACCTGGTGACCTCAGGACTCACTGCATACGACGACCAGCCGATGAACTACTGGGCGTGGAAAGCATCGTTTCACAGTGCCATCGCCGGTTTAGACCTGTCTGCTGAAGAGGAACTTGACCTGTTAGCCAAGTACCTAGGGAAGGACTCTAAAGAACAGGTCAAAAGAATCAAAGCAGTCAATATCAGACATCCGCATATTGGACTGAAGATGGCATGGGATCGACTCGACGAAACATATGGAGCACCTGAGGCAGTTGAGCAGGCTCTCTTCAGTAAGCTTGAGAGCTTCCCCAGGGTTACAATGAAAGAGCCACAGAAACTGCGTGATCTGGCAGACCTGCTGTCAGAATTGGAAGCTGCCAAGCAAGACGGATATCTGCCAGGGCTGTCATACCTTGACACCCCCAGAGGGGTTAATCCAGTCATTGAGAAACTCCCGTACAATATTCAAGAAAAGTGGATCAGTTTCGGGTCAAGATTCAAGCGTGAACATCATGTCAGCTACCCTCCGTTTTCTGTGTTCGTTGAGTTCATTCAAACAGAAGCGAAATCTCGCACAGATCCCAGCTTCAACTTCTCCACTCAAGCTTCAACAGAGAGAAAGAACAAGTGGGAGAGGCCTGTGAAGATGCCTGTGAATGTTCACAAGACTCAAGTGTCTTCAACAGAAAAACCTGAAGCTGAAGAAGCTAAAAAACCCGCAGAACCCAACAAACACTGCCCCATACATAAAAAACCTCATCCCCTTAAGAAATGCAGAGGCTTTCGGGAAAAGAGTATTGAAGAGCGCAAACAGCTCTTGAGAGAACACTCCATCTGCTTCCGATGCTGCTCCTCTACTGAGCATCTCGCCAAGAACTGCTCAGCTGAGGTTAAATGTGTGGAATGTGGGAGCCCTGGCCATGTAGCGGCGCTCCACCCAGGACCAGCCACCTGGAAGTCTAAGTCGTCCCCTCCCCTTTCAGACCATGGCGGGGAGGAGGACAAAGCAGAGTCCCAGGAGGTCACCTCAAGGTGCACACAAGTGTGTGGTGAAGGACTTAGTGCGAAAGCATGTTCTAAGATCTGCCTCGTTAGTGTGTATCCAACCGGTCGCAGAGAGGAGTCCAAGAGAATGTACGCTATATTGGACGAGCAGAGCAACCGCTCTCTTGCACGGTCCGACTTCTTCAACGTCTTCAAGATCTCAGGGTGTCCCTACCCATACACGCTGAAGACGTGCGCTGGACTCAAAGAGACTGCGGGGAGAAGAGCCTGTGGTTACACTGTGGAGTCAGTGGACCAAAAGCTAAGCTTTCCTCTACCTACACTGCTCGAGTGCAACCAAGTCCCTAACAATCGCGCCGAGATACCTACCCCGAATGCAGCACGCCATCATACTCACCTGAAGCGCATTGCAGATGAAATACCACCGCTCGATCCGGACGCCAACATACTCCTCCTACTGGGCAGAGATATCCTGAGGGTACACAAAGTCCGTGATCAGATAAGTGGTCCGGACAATGCACCGTTCGCCCAAAGGCTCGACCTAGGATGGGTCGTCGTTGGTGACGTATGCCTTGGAGGTGCCCACAGACCGCTACAGGTGAGCAGTTACAAGACGAGCATCCTAGAGAATGGGCGTACAAGTCTTCTAGAGCCGTGCAGCAACCAAATTAAAGTGAAGGAGATGTTCAGTCAAGCACCCAAGCATCAACACCATCCAGCTCTAACCTCCACACACAGCTCGATGGCGCTTGTGGGAGACAGCCTGGGCCAGACGATCTTCACTCGTACTGCTGAAGATAACAAACTTGCACCTTCGATGGAGGACATAAGATTTCTTCAGATCATGGAAGCTGAGTTCCAGCAGGACAGCTCCAACAACTGGGTCGGACCTTTACCCTTCCGGTCGCCTAGACAACGGCTGCCTAACAACCGGAAACAAGCTCACGACCGCCTTGTCTCACTCCGGCGCACACTGGATAAACGACCGCAGATGAAGGCCCACTTTCTAGAGTTCATGGAGAACATGCTAAGGAGAGAGCATGCAGAGGTCGCACCACCTCTTCAGCAAGGACAAGAGTGCTGGTACCTGCCCCTGTTCGGTGTGTACCACCCCAGGAAGCCGGATAAGATCCGAGTGGTCTTCGACTCCAGTGCGCAATGTGGAGGAGTGTCACTAAATGATGTCCTGCTCACAGGCCCTGACCTTAATAACAGCTTGCTAGGAGTGCTCATGAGGTTCAGGAAAGAACGAGTAGCCATCACCGCTGACATCGAGCACATGTTCCACTGCTTTGTGGTGAAGGAGGACCACCGAGATTTCCTACGTTTCCTGTGGTATAGGAACAATGACCTTACCTGTGATGTTGTGGAGTACAGGATGCGAGTCCACCTCTTCGGGAACAGTCCCTCTCCTGCCGTCGCTATATACGGTATGCGGAGAGCAGCTAAAGAAGCAGAGGCCGACTATGGCAGCGACGCAAGGCAATTCATCGACCGCGAGTTCTACGTTGATGACGGTCTGAAGTCCTTCGACACCGAGGAAGAGGCCATCAGTGTTCTCGGACGAGCACAGAAGATGCTTGCAGCTTCTAACCTCAGGTTACACAAGATTGCTTCAAATCGACCTGCAGTCATCGAGGCATTCCCACCTGAGGACCGCTCCAAGGACATTGAAGACTTGGATCTCTTTGCGGATGACCTGCCCATCCAACGTAGCCTTGGCTTGTCCTGGAATATGCGTACAGACACCTTCACGTTCCAGATTGCTGATGACCAGAAGCCTTTCACGCGCAGAGGGGTTTTGTCAGCTGTGAATAGCCTCTACGACCCCCTTGGGTTCCTCGCACCTGTCTCTGTCCAAGGAAGGCTAATACTCAGAGAGCTTACCACTCAAGCAGAGGATTGGGACACACCACTTCCTAAAGACACGGAAATGGAGTGGACCAGATGGAGAGAGTCACTTCAAGACTTGCAAGAACTCCAGCTACCACGCCCTTACACATCCTTCTCAACCACGGGTGCCCAAAGAAGAGAACTCTATGTCTTCGCAGACGCATCAGTGAAAGCGATTGCAGCTGTAGCCTACATGAAGGTGACAAGCCACGAAGGACAGTCCGAAGTCGGCTTCGTCTTTGGGAAAACGAAGTTGGCTCCTCAGCCTGATCTAACCATCCCAAGACTGGAACTGTGCGCGGCTGTACTCGCTGTGGAGATCACTGAGCTGATTGTTGCAGAGATGGATGTGACTTTTCATCACCACGAAGCTGTTAAACACCAGGGACGGCATCTGACCGAAGGTGCCATACGTGCTGCTGGATTCTGGCTGGTGGGAGCTAAACGCTGTATCAGCAGTCTACTCTTCAAATGCGTCACCTGCAGGAAGCTAAGGGCGAAAACGGAACATCAGCAGATGGCAGACCTACCTGCTGAACGTCTCCAAGTAGCACCGCCCTTCACCTACGTGGGTGTCGACGTCTTTGGCCCGTGGGATGTCATCTCCCGCCGCACAAGAGGAGGACACTCCAACTCCAAACGTTGGGCTGTGATGTTTTCCTGCATGTGCTCGCGGGCAGTGCATATTGAAGTGATCGAGACAATGAGTGCCAGCAGCTTCATCAATGCCTTAAGAAGGTTCTTCGCAGTCAGGGGACCTGCAAAACAGATAAGGTCTGACTGTGGAACGAACTTTGTCGGCGCTTCCCGAGAGCTCGGGATGGACACAACAGTGTCGAAGTACCTGGACGCACAGAACTGCACCTGGGTCTTCAATCCCCCCCACGCGTCCCACATGGGTGGCGCGTGGGAACGCATGATTGGCATTGCCCGGCGTATTCTGGACTGCATGCTGCTCGAACAGAGAAGAACCCATCTGACACATGAAGTCCTGACAACACTCATGGCTGAGGTAGCTGCAGTCATGAACGCAAGACCCCTCATCCCTGTGTCCTCGGATCCAGACTCGCCACTAATCCTCACCCCAGCAATGCTCCTTACCCTCAAAACAAGCTCTGCACCTCCGCCCCCTCCAGGCAAGTTCGAGGAAGCAGATCTCTTAAAGGAGGAATGGAAACAGGTTCAAAGCCTGGCTGACACCTTTTGGAACAGGTGGAGGTCTGAATACCTCAAAACTTTGCAGCTTCGCCACAAGTGGCAAGGGAAAAGGCCATGCCTCCAAGAAGGGGACATCATTCTACTGAAAGACAAGCAAGCGAAGAGAAATGAGTGGCCCATGGCCATCATCACGAAAACCTTTCCAGGAGGAGATGGACTCGTACGAAAGGTCGAAGCGGAAGTCATCAAGGACGGAACTAAGAAGACTTTCTCTCGTCCTATTACAGAAGTAGTCCTGCTTCTGTCTCCAAAGACTGATTCTGTTAAGTAGTGTTTAGTGTGGGATCTTTGAAGACCCCAAGCGGGGAGTGTTCTGCCCCTACCCTGTAGAGGTCAATCTTTAGTTTCTTAATGTGAAATAGCACCACCCTGTGGTTTCTTATATAGGGTGTATTTTCTTGATTGCCATATGTGTCTGCATACTGTACACCTGTGCTGCCTCCAATGATTAGAATATATAACACCTGCCTTGCCTGCAGTTAGTCAGTCAGTCATGCCAGCTCCTGTCTACGGCTGTTTGTCTGTTCCTTTCTCTGCTTGCAGTCTACAAAGCAATGTCTGTAAGTAGCAAATGTTTTGATTTCATGATAGCAGGTTATCTTTATGTTTTGTCATGTTGCATTTGTATAATAATTATAATTGGCAGCAACTCAGTTATGTGCTTGTAGATCGGCTCTTTTTCACATGTTGTGTGTATGTAGATCGGCTCTTTTTCACACATGCTTTTTTGTATTTTGTTTTATGCTTGTTGTTGCAGTTTCACAAATTCCTGATATAAACTTCCTTGAGACCATAAGCTTTCTCCGTGGAGTTTGTTCTGGAGTGTTTAGCTGGTGGGCTAGCTCGCAGCGAGGCCTACACACCTTGTTAAAGTGACCACTTTGTTAAATTTTGCATTTGTAGTTATTTTACTGTAATTTAAACAACATAATAACCAGCACAGATAGACACAGAGACATTCATGGATTTATATTTAAAAGTAACTTTTATTTTCCCCCTTGGACCCAGGGTATGGCAGCTGCATACCCCTGCCATACCCAATTGACGCCCCTGCTCTCAGCTCCCGGAGCTAACTGAAGATACAGTGCCACGATGTGAAATGTATGAGCGGGAGGAGTGCTGTCTGGCTGAGTTCAGCATGGAGTTGTCTGCAATGATGAAGTCAGAGGGCTGGCACTGCTCCGCACTGGAGTTCGTTTTCTCTGTGCTGTGGCAGGGAGTGACTCAGTGTAGCGCCTACTACACGGTCAAATATGTTCATTTTACTCTGAGAGTGTAGGCAGGGGCGTCACAAGGGGAGGGAAAGTGGGACTGAGTTACTAGGGCCCAAGGTGGAGGGGCCTTAATTATTTTATACTTTAGCTATTGAAAAATAGCAGATATACAAGCTCACAGCGCGGCACCGAGTGCCGCGCTGCGAGCTTGTAGATCTGCTATTTTTGAAAAGTCGTGAAAATGTGGCCAAATACACATCATTTTGGGGGTCCTTCAAATGAAAAGGTTTGAGCACCACTGACATAGAAACAGTTTTCTTAAAAAAAACAGATCTACAAGCTCGCAGCGTGGCACTCGGTGCCGCGCTGTGAGCTTGTATATCTGCTATTTTTCAATAGTTAAAGCACAAAATAATGCGTAAAGATGTGTTCCCAGTCTACATGGGTTAAACCCCCTCCCCCTATGAAGAACATTCACAGGGGGGCCGCAGTGAATCCTTGTACCCAGGGCCCAGAATTTGGTGTGACACCCCAGAGTGTAGGCAACATGAGTCTTATGCACACCTGATTAAAGCTTAGCGAGGGGTGCGTAGGCAGGGGTCAGCGCAATTTCAAACATGCACAAGATGTACTGTATACAGCACCCGCACACCATCTTCCACTTGCCAAAAGAAAAACTCTTTTTATTAGAAATGCAAGGTTTCTGTCAAAGACCTTCCTCAGACAATCTTTTACTTTCTTTATCCTATTTTCTATTGTTGTTTTGGGTGAAAATGCAATCCTTTTACCATTGTTGTATATTTGATGTACGTACAAAAGAAGCTGCTACTCATATTATTGTACCACGTTTATTTCTTTAAATGCTTCAAGTGAAAATCAATAAACGAAGTAAAAAAGAGACCTTCAGGCATCTGCAGATGCCTGATGCCTGAAGAAGGTCTTTGACCGAAACGTACGTTGCATTCCTAATAAAATTTTTTTTTTTTTTGGGGCAAGTGGAAGATGATGTGTGCGGGTCCTGTGTACATCTTGTGCATGTTTGAAATGACTCTGAGAGTGTACACATTTGTAATGTTAAGGTATTAGCTGCGTGATCCTTGATGACTGCGGTCGATATAAGTTAGCTTGCAAGTAATTAAGATTACACGTTACGTTAGGCTAACGTTAACTTAAATCAATTCACAATCTGCCCCAGCCAATCAGGTGCAAGGGTATGGGGTTTACAGCCCTTGGCGTGCGTGGGGGGGCACACACACACACACACACACACACACACACACACTCACACACACATACACACACACACACACACACACACACACACACACACACACACACACACACACACACACACACACACACACACACGTGTTGTCTACATCTCAATTTATTATGTGTGCAAGTAAACAGACATCTGGTAATGGGGGGGGGGACAACTGAATAATTCTGATTACAGAATGCTGCATTTATCCTGCGGTGAGGACAAATGACATAAGTGATGCATGAGAGTTTGATGGCACTCGCTGTTCAGAAAATGATAAAATAAAAGTTCAAAAAGTAATATGTATGCAGATGTATAAATGTATTACCTAACCACAACATTAATAAACACAATAGCAGGCTTACGGTGATTTTGATAACATAATGAAAATGTACACAAAGTCGAAACCTCATTCTGTATGTCCAAAACGGTTACTTTCCATACAGTATATCTTAATTCATAGCCAATAAAATAGCCACAATGCAACGCGTTTTGAGCGTACTGTAAGTAAGACATTCATTTATTGAAAATAATGATAATAATAATATGGAGATATTAGGCGTCTGCATCTTATCTCTGTATGTACAGGAAGCGTAGAAGAAGAAAATAAAATACAATACAATGCTTTTCTTACTAATACCATATAGCCTACTATATCATAATAATTTCAATATATTACAACCCAAAACAAAAGATTCAGGATGGCAGCTTGTTCCCTTAACCCATCTAGGCGTAGAATTATTGAATGCTTTAACCAGTGAAAAATAGCAGATATACAAGCTCACCACTGACATAGTAGTCTCTTAAGAACAGACTAACTGAGCTCCAGTTAAGTGAACCTTTTCTTTGACGATGGCTGGCCACATTGCTGACACAGAAACATAGGGTTTTTCAAAAAATCTTAGAATGATTCAAAAGACACTAATAGAATCGGGTCAAAATTCAAATTTTCACGATTTTTCAAAAATAGCGGATCTACAAGCTCGATTGCCGCGCTGTGAGCTTGTATATCTGCTATTTTTCATTAGTTAAAGCATAAAATAATGATACACAATATGTGTACCCGTTCTGCATGGGTTAAATAATGTATTGGTATCATTGTGTTTGGGAGGTATACCTCCCTCCTCAGGGTACGTGAACCCTGAGGAAGTTGGTACGCTCACTACGCTGTGCCTGTGAAATGTTGCTACCAATAAATTATTGAAGGGAACAAGCTGCCGTCCTGAACCTTTTGTTTTTGTTTGTAATTTATTATGATTCCAAGGACTGAGCACCCCTTCAGCGATCTTATTAAGTTATTATGTATGATTGAAGTGCCAGCAACTCTTCGCAATATTTTGTTGGGACTTCATCACAATATAACTTTTGGATATCACCCAAGCCTACGTACTATAGGTGTGTGTTTGTGTGTCTGTGCGTGTGTGTGTGTGTGTGTGTGTGTGTGCGTGCGTGTGTGTGAGTGCGCCCGACTACATGCTTGTCTCTGTGTGTGTGTTTGAGCATGCGCGGTGTGTATACACATACTGTATATCCTACATTTGAGTGTGTGTGTGTGTGTGTGTGTGTGTGTGTGTGTGTGTGTGTGTGTGTGTGTGTGTGTGTGTGTGTGTGTGTGTGTGTGTGTGTGTGTGTGTGTGTGTGTGTGTGTCCATGTTTGTGCCCGACTACTGCTTGTCTCTGTGTGTTTGTGTGTGTGCGTGCGTGCGCGTGTGTGTGTATGTGGCTTGCGTGTTTAGGTGATGGCTGTGTTTTTTGTTTAGCATCACATTTTCATGTCCTCTGACAGGACAAACATGGGGTATGGGACCTTGGCTTTATAGTTGACTAAATTGATGAATTAGATCATGCAACATTGTTGAATTATACATAAGGCATTGACCTACAGTTTATGCAGTAAGAGGTTACATGACAGTATTGAAAGGTATTTCAGACAGCCATGTAAAAGTTGAGAAGATACCACACTAAAAAAAACTAAATGACATTGAGGTGCTTTGGCTGAAATGGTCCATTTTAAATTGTCTCTTCAAACAAAGATAGGAGATCAATATGAGTTTACCATGATCAACTAACAAGCAACTATTTAATCTGAATTTTAAATGTGATGGTCACACACTTAACAGGCATGCAGTAACATTCACACATAATCATATACCTCATATACGCCCCCACACTCATAGGCATACACACGTGCGCACGGCTTCACCCAGAGGTGTGTGGAGTAGGGTGTGGCTCACCCTACTCTACTCCTTACAGCAGTGGTTCTCAAACTTCAAGGACCCAAAAATGAATATGTATTTGACCATGGACCCCCATACAAGATTTATGTTGTGAAGTGAAAATTGTCATTGTCATTTATTTTGGCAATTGTGGAGCAGAGTGGCCCACAATGTGTCTCATAGCTGATGTACATAGGTTTAGTGAGACTGTGAGCCACTGCCACTGCCCCCCCCCCCACCACCACACACACACACACACACACACACACACACACACACACACACACACACACACACACACACACACACACACACACACACACACTGACAGGCACCCTCCCAGCGACAAGGGCTTCCCTCTCACAAACATGGCCAATTGTGCTATGGACACCCAGCCTAGCCAGAGACACAATCTAACAAGCAATTGTAATGCGTGCGTGCGTGCGTGCGTGCGTGCGTGCGTGCGTGTGTGTGTGCGCGTGCTGCGTTAAAGGAGAAACATGGGAGTCGGGAGTGGTCCGGGGACTGGGAGCCTCAACTGAGGGGAAGAAAGTGCCTCAGTGTTCAACCGAAGAGCAGAACAAGTGCTTGGGTCTGTTCTGACGGCACTGTCAATCAGCAGTCCCCAACTCTCTGGACACATAAACAGGACAAGGACACATTACATTGCCCCCTCCACCCCCCCACACACACACACACAAACAGACAGACACACACACACGCACACACACACACACACACACACACACACACACACACACACACACACACACTGGTGCCTGGTGCTGTCTGCCCACACCAATCCCATGTCACTGGGCCTTTCATAGGCTCTGTCAGCTGCCAATCACCGCAGACTAATGTACTGTCAAGTGCACCGGCCAAGGGCACCGTTGGCCTTCACTTGTGTCCGGGTGATCATTTACTGAGTAGAGGTCTTTTGTGTCAGATAATAGGGGTCAGGGGGCTTGGACTGCGGTTTGGCTTTAGGACATGGCTTGGACGCCTGAGGGAGGGACTGTGGCCGAGAAATGACTGCTGATGATTGAAGACAAAGAATGTACTCATATTTTTGACGATGAGATGGTGTATTCGTGTAGTATTGTAGTGTCCCGGGTGGTTATGAGGGGGACGTAGGATTTCCATGTGTGCCCTGGGATGCAAGAAGTTATGTGTTGTTGTTTAATTTAGGCCTAGGATTATTGACTGCTTTAACTATTGAAAAATAGCAGATATACAAGCTCACAGCGCGGCACTGAGTGTCATCATATCATCATATCACCACTAGATTCAAGCATTGCAGCCTGGGGTGCTGGACCACCATACCGGCCGCCTGGGACAGGATGTGTGTATTTTATGCCATTATTATGCTTCATTACTTCTATCACAAATGTACGTTCGGGGGCATCTGGGTTACACAGAGATAAAACGCTTGCTCATCACGCAGAGACCCTGGTTCAGTTCCCGGCAGCAGTGCCTCCAGCTTGTCCAGGTGTTTGGATTTGGGAAGCCAGCAAGGAATTACTGTGTGTCCTTGTCATTACACTGGTGACCCCTTCTGGTTGGGTAGCTGTTCAGTGGGGAGGGGGACTGGTGTGTGTGTGTGTGTGTGTGTGCGTGCGTGTGTGTGTGTGGTAAATCTCTCTCTTCTCTCTCTCTCTCTCTCTCTCTCTCTCTCTCTCTCTCTACCGGTGTGTATACTGTACACTGTACACTGTACACACACACACACACACACACACACACACACACACATACACACTGTACATATATGTATAATAGACATACAGTATGCTCACTATGCTGTTTGTTCGGTTACACCCCGCCACTCCGACATGTCTCCTTTCCGACATGTCTCCATTCCGACACTAACCCTATCTCTAACCCTTACCCTAAACTTAACCTCTATGGAAGTGTCGCCACTCCGACAATAAGAAGTCAATTTCGGAGTGGCGACATGTCGGAATGGAGAGCGACACCCGTTTGTTCATATCATCATCATAAATGCTAAGAATGTGAAATGTGCCGAGCTCACTAGGCACCGACTGTAGATAGCGCATTGTTTAGACAGATGTTACGTTTTTGGTTACCTGGTACACTAAAATGTGTTTCTTTGCACTCTGCGCACATGGCCATTTACCGTGTCGTTGGTGGACTTGGGGTCACGCCATTGATCTTGCACTCTGGATAAGAATGTCTGCTAAATGCCTAAATTGTAATTGTAAGCAATCAAGTAGAGTCGGGGAAAAATGCCACTCATTCCACTTAGTAAGTAGTAGTGTGGTTGACAGTGTTTCGACAAAAGGTGCTGCACTGCAATTACAGATTGGGGTTTATAATAGACTCTCTCTCTATCTCTCTCTGACTCCCTTCCCTATTAGTCAGTTAGTGGCGCTCAGCTCTCAGTGGTTTTACATTATTTGAAAAGTTCTGGCATTACATTTAGTGGCTGGTGTCTCCTTCTAATCCCATTTGCCCTGTGGTTAAAGATAGGGTGCCAGCTGAACTGCGCAGTTGAGAGAACAGGGAGTCCATGCTTTAAAAAAGAGGCTATAATTCAGTTGACATCACTGGCTGACTTTAATGGATTTTACCTGGTGAGCCTGCAAATTGAATATTTTAGGGCATATTAACCACTCCCGAGTAATTGAAGAAAAAAAAAGAAAAAAATCTTGAAACTTCCATTGTGTGAGCATCTTGGTAATGAGATGGTGACATACGGGAGATTAAAATGTATTTCTTGATGTGCGTGAGTTACAATTTGATTCTGCCGCGGCACTGTTTGTGCCTGTGGTTTTGGGCTTTTATCTCCCCCAAAGCCATTTGATGTGCTTTACCACAGCTGTTCCTTGCAACGGGACAGCCACCTTTTTTTACAGAGCATTACCGGCTCCCATCTCTGTCTTCCTGCCATCAACTCGCCGTGTCATCTCGTTGCGTCTAAAGCTGTTATTTTTTTCCCAGTGTGTTGCACTCGGTGTGAGGTGGGCTGCTCACCTTCCCTCGCCTCCCCTCTGTAAAGGTCAGTGAGTCTTGGATGAAGACGTGTTGATCAGTCAGAAGGCCCAGACCGAAAGCTAATTTACATCAAAGCTGCTTTGTTGGGTGAGGAGGCCGAGTTGCGGGGTGCCCGGGGTGGCTCCTTCCCCCTCTTTCACTGTGTGTCTATATGGATTCTCTAGTACCTATCAGTCTCATTGGCTTACAGAGTACAGATTGTACCCTGCAGTGTGCTCCACTCCACAACCAACCCAATGTAAACTATCAACTGGCTCCACAGGGTTGATTTTTTTCCCAGTTTTTCGCAACTGTCACCACTGGGTCCCTTGCTCACTCTCTCTCTCTTCTCTCTCCTTGGCCTGAAAAAACGTTTTTGCAGATTTCGGATTTCCAAAACGCAATGAAAAAACTTAGCAGTATGCAACCACCAACATTGAACTATGTCATTAATACACCTTAAGCTGCATTCACACTGCAGATATATAGTTGAACGTTTAGCTTGCTTGGTCAATGTTATCTCAATGGAAACCAGCTTTAAAGCTTTCAAAGCTTTGTTCTTTGTGTGTCCTTTATCTTTAAAGCTGGTTTCCATTGAGATAACATTGACCAAGCAAGCAAAACGTTCAACTATATATCTGCAGTGTGAATGCAGCATTAGAGTGGAAATAAGAAAAAAGTCCCCCCCCTTCTGTGTTGCCTGGGTAAAAATCAGGCTTCAGCGTCGGAGTGTCCAAACTGAGACACATCCTTAGGAACGTTGTTCAAATTTTTACAAGCAAAAAAAAAAACAGTTTGTATGCGGCTTTGTATATGTTCAGACTTGAAAAAAAAATCACACCCGTGTGAACTGAGCGGTGGTCGTGGAGGCTGTGCAACAGCACTACTGAGTGGGTGCAGCGGGGTTAGTGTGCTTTACAATGCTGTAGTTTCTTCACACACTCTAATTTATTTGACCCTAAAACATTCAGTTTGTTAATAATAATAATAATACTTGACCACACATGCTGACCCACCCTTCTCCCTGTGTGTGTGTGTGTGTGTGTGTGTGTGTGTGTGTGTGTGTGTGTGTGTGTGTGTGTGTGTGTGTGTGTGTGTGTGTGTGTGTGTGTGTGTGTGTGTGTGTGTGTGTGTGTGTGTGTGTGTGTGTGTGTGTGAGAACAACAGCGCCCCTCCCTTAACATGTGTGGTCAGAAAAGGTACTGCAGGCTTGAGGCTACATACACGGACGGACGGACGGCCGGACGGACGCATACACACACGGCCACGTATAGGAGACGGTGTGACCACCGCTCAAAAAAAAAACAATCTGATTCCAATCTTGACGAGCCAAATATTGGATTTCGACTGCCAGTCTGAACATGTCCATAATAGACCTACAAAACAATCAGGTAGGATTTGTCATTTTTAGAGCAGCTAGCATGGCTGCTCATCCACCCACGCTAGACTTTGTTTCCTCTTCTTCATTCTTTTTCGGTCCTTGTCACTCTCCTCTTCTTCTTCCTCCTCCTCCTCCTCCTCCTCCTGCTTTTCTGCTGCCAGATTCTAAACATGGTTTACATTGATTTATTCTCTCCTACCAATTAAAAGCAATTTTGTGAGCATTAGAGTAAGCCTTGCCGGGGGCCGGCGTCTACCATGGCTGGCTGTTCATCACCTCATTGTGTGTGTGTGTGTGTGTGTGTGTGTGTGTGTGTGTGTGTGTGTGTGTGTGTGTGTGTGTGTGTGTGTGTGTGTGTGTGTGTGTGTGTGTGTGTGTGTGTGTGTGTGTGTGTGTGTGTGTGTGTGTGTGTGTGTGTGTGTGTGTGTGTGTGTGTGTGTGTGTGTGTGTGTGTGCGTGCGTGCGTGGTGCGTGTGCGTTTGGTTGTTTGTCTGTGCACACATGTCCACACACAGATGCTTCTTAGATGCATCTGACCAGGTGTATGGGTCTGCATTGCGCGTGCATGTCATCCGCATGCACACACATACACATACACGCACACACACACACACACGCAAGCAGTCAAGCATGCGTGCGTGGGCAGATGGGAGTGTTCATCAGAGATTCCCAACAACACGTGTAGCGCATTAGTTTTGTGTTCTCAGGCTAAATCCTCATGTTACTGGAACAGTGTCAGTAGCTCTGCAACCACACAATGCGTATCTTTTAGCAACTCCTCCTTTACCCTCCCGGGAACCGGAGAGACTGTTGCAAGTTGGTCCAGGGCACGGGTGGGGTTTTGGGGGTCTCGGCGGCGGGGTGCAGTAGAGAGGAAAGAGTTGGGCCCACAGGCTCGTATAACCCATTTAGGCCTAGGATTATTGACTACTTTAACCATTGAAAAATAGCAGATATACAAGCTCACAGCGCGGCACCGAGTGCCGCGCTGCAAGCTTGTAGATCTGCTATTTTTGAAAAATCATGATTTTTCTTTGCAAGTCTTTGAATATATATCTATTTAAAAGCGAACATTTGTAACTCAAATATTTGCTTCTGGGGGGTCCCTGGAACAACATGTTTTGAGATGGGGGTCTGCGGCTAAACGGCTGGGTTGAAAATAACCCGATCTGGGTTGTATGTATAACCCACCCCTGGGTAACTATTGGACCTACCCAACAGTAGTAAATCTTACACAGCAAAATGGGTAGGTCCTTTCTACCCAGCACCGTAGTAAGATATTCTACCACACCCTGGGTAGAATTTTTTACTCACTCTGGGTCAACCACTATTATTTAGTATATATTTTATCCACATGTGGGAAGTATATTTTACTCATCGTAAATGACCATGCTAATATTATTTAACATTAACATAAGATAAGATTTGTTTCAGGGTTTTTCTCTCAGATAATTTGTTCCAAGTATAGCAATATCAACATAAAGGTACATAATAATAAATTATGCAACAATGTTGAAAAGCTATAATCAGAGAAGTTTAAAATAGATCAACATAATAACCTCAAATGTATCATGAGTTCTTCTCTTTCAGAACAGCAGGGGGAGGGAGCTCAATCATAAGCTAGCAGCCTAGCAGTTACGGTTAGGGTTTTGGCTCAAAAACTGACAAATGAAATTCTGACATATGACAGTCAGCTTGCCAAGGCAGACACATGGATATGATACATTTAGCATTTTTAGCTACCAAAAGCTTAGAAAATATCCCTGAAAACCTAGAGAAATGCTTTTCCCAGCATGCTTTGCATACCAGGTGACCAGCTTAAGTTTAAAACTACCCATACTGAGTAAAACAATTTTACTCAGCAGCTGGGTAATGTATGAGCTGTACAAAACAACCCATTATACATACAATCACCATTATAATAACCCATAATGGGTAAACCATTTTTTACTCAGATTTTGGGTAGATGAATCTACCCAGCAGTTTTTAGTGTGTACCTGTAATTTTGGGGGTCCTTGACATGAAAAGGTTTGAGAACCACTGATTTAGAGGAAGGATTTAGTAGTCGGGTCAAAGATCGGGTCAAAGATATTCATAGACTTGCACACATTTTCACGATTTTTCAAAAATAGCAGATCTACAAGCTCGCAGCGCGGCACTCGGTGCCGCGCTGTGAGCTTGTATATCTGCTATTTTTTCTAAGGTTAAAGCATACAATAATGGTTAAAGTGGTTAAAATCTAACGCGACTCGGGCGCGTTCCAGGTATTTGAGAGATAAATAACACTGTGCTTTGATAGAGGGCTGAGACTGAATACCAAATGTCACTGCTAAAGGACCCCATGGCTCAGCCAGTCACCCGTCACCCTGCCAATACCAGGCAGTCATCATGTCGGTGTATCACTCTGTGGCCCCAAAACAGCCCTCAGCTGTTAAGATTCCAGTCTTTTGGGAAAACAATGATGTGAATGCATGTCTCACGATGACATGGAGTTTTCATCGCCCCAAATTCGTTTGGGATGGTCTAAACAGAAAGGTTACATGGTTAAAAAATGAATAAAATAAACATGATGTGCATCCATCTTTAGACAGCGTGGACCATCACACCTAATTAAATTATAAATGAAACGTCTACGGTTGAGCAGCGGAGCTGAGCCCTGAAATATGTCTTTTCCCGTTTACTAACCATTTTCCTTTGGGTGTACAACTTGTTTATCGCCTGTGATTTCTCAAAAGGGTCGATGAAATGAAAGAGCAAACGAGGGATAGAGACAGGGAAAGTGAGGGAGAGACAGAGAGAAATAGAGAGAGAGAGGGAGGGAGAGAGAAAGAAAACAAGTGCGTGGGTAAATCTCTTTTGCTTCAGGTGACGTTGTGCCGGCACTATCTCGTCGTCACAGCTTCACGGAGGCCTACTCGTGTGTCGGGTCTGTAACGGAGAGTGTGCACTTCCGCTTGTACTGTATGTGCACCTGCGTGCATACGGTGTGGGTGCACACCTTTGCATATCATCGTTGTTGGGTGGAAACCTTGTATCTCCAAGTTTCAAATGTGTCCGTTCTTTCGCAAAGTAAAGCCCTGCTTCATCATACAAGGCCGTTGCACAAAAGTAGTGAAAACAGCCGATCTACAAGCAGTGTGCTTGTAGATCGGCTGTTTTCACCAGTTTAAATCATTTTTAAAACGATAAATGCAAAACAAACGGTTTTGGACCGTACAAGGTTTTAACCCGACAACGACGATATGTGCCTGTGAGTGAGTTGTGCCGTAGCCTAAACGGTAGGCGTGTTTACCTGCATGCATACGCATTCGATAACAGATTAGCCTCCAGCTGCCTGCGGCTGTCTGCCTGCCCTGAGGAATCAGTTGGAAATCCACACAGCCGTGCAGGCAGTCTCTCCCTGAGCCCCCGCTACCTGTGCTGTAAATCAGCCTCTCTGAAACGCTGTGGCACTTTTATGTCCTGCAACCCAGGATGGGGGAGCTGTTGGATTAATCCCGTATGGAAATCAGAAACGGCACAAATCACACGCCGACAGCAGTCAAAGCCAATCATTTTCCATTTGCCAAAGACAGAGAGAGAGATTCTCATGGAGTTTTGCTCGTGGAGTGAAAACCTCCCATGTGATGAAACCAGAAAAGGAACAGCTGCACTAATCCACATCTCACTGAAGTCACACATTATATTATCGACTGTGTTCCCTACTTTGCTCGCCAAATTCTGAGTATGTGTGTTTGTTTATCTACCCTGTGTTCCTGACTGTCGTCAAAACCCAATTACGGGGGGACACAACCGTGATAGCAGGCATATGAATTTTTCATATGGGTTTATGACACTTTCTCTCTCTTTGCTCACGCTGTCTACACACAAAAGACGGTGTAATTGGTAAACAAAACATCCCCCTCGCCTCTCTTTCTCCTTCATGGCCACTCAGCAGAACAATGCAGGAGGCTTCACTAATCTCTGATGTGCGAGTCACACAGTGGAAAACACAACAAAATGCCTCCTCTTCTTCTACGTACGAGGTGAAAAAGAGCTGTTTGGTCGCAGGACGTTGCGGACACGTTGTGGCACCGCCGTCGACAGGAGACGCGCGCGCGAGGGGGGGGGCTGTGCTCCCCGTGCATCACTGTCATGCTGCTGTTCCTCCCGTTTTTACTGAGTCACGTCGGGTCGACCGTAGGCACTTCCAGCCACGGTCCTGTCACTCGAAGAGGCTAAAATGATAGAATACGCCGGCCTATATAATAGATGCAAATATTGATGTGGAACACAGGTCGGGAATCCTGAATTCTTTCCATATCATTCATGTTGACACTGTGATATCTAAAAGAGAGAGTTGGTTGAATAATTCATGCTGAGAGGTAAGAGGTAGCGGCTGATGTCAGGGCAGATAGAGTGACTGTCCTGGAAGACGTTGTGTTTACATGACCATCCTGAGGTGAGGCTGACAGCCAGCCGACTGACAGCACAGTCTGTCCGGACACCTCCTGCTCGTCTGCTTCCACTTTCACCAAGTGACTTGCGTACCAGGGCATTCACCAGATATTCGAATATTCAATATCAAAGTCATTATTTGATGTTGTTCACCAAAGCCGAATATTCGCCTATTTTTTTTTTTTATTGTTTTCTCTTTAAAAAAATATATTGTTTATAAAGCTTGGCTAGATAGGAAGTCATAACAATGAGTTGTCAATGCCCCTGGTGGATGAATTTGTTAATGCTCTATACCAGGGGTTCTCAAACCTTTTTAGGCTGTGACCCCCAGAATAAACATATTTGAACTGGGGACCCCCACCCTGACAAGCACTTGGAATTGTAGGTATTATATTTAATGTGACTCGGTTCCGCAGATAAATATTGTGAAAATGGCAGATCTACATGCTCACAACGGCGTTGTGAGCATGTAGATCGGCTATTTTCACAATGTTCGCCTCTTGCTTACTT
This sequence comes from Nannobrachium achirus, assembly GCF_963921795.1. Taxonomy (NCBI): domain Eukaryota; kingdom Metazoa; phylum Chordata; class Actinopteri; order Myctophiformes; family Myctophidae; genus Nannobrachium; species Nannobrachium achirus. The sequence continues at coordinate 22,971,143 of NC_137832.1, read as the reverse complement.
AATATTTGACAGTTTGGCCAGTCCTGTCGAATATTCGACTATTTGAATACTTTGAGGTCGAATAATTCGAATACTAAAAATCACTATTCGTGAATGCCCTATCGTGTACCGGGTCATTTTCTGCGCGATTTTCATCAAAAACAACAAAATTCCAAAGCTAAATGTTGTCCTATTAAACATTTTGTGATGACTACTAAAGTGCTTATACGAAGAACCTCCAGCTGTAGCATTTCTACGGACGGCAGGCTATTTTTGTCTGTCCTACTACTACACAGGCATCTCAACATCTGTTTTTCTTTCCTGTTGAATGGGTGCGATGAGCAGCATGGCAGAATGATTTAAGTAGCTTCCGAGTGCACGGTTACGCTCTGTGCCTACAAACACACTGACTCACTGATTCACTGACTGACTCGCACACGTGAGCACGCATGCACGCACGTACGCATGTCGAAGCGGTTGCACACGCTCTCTTTCTTTCTTTCTGTCTTTCTTTCTTTCTTTCTTTCTTTCTTTCTTTCTTTCTTTCTTTCTTTCTTTGTCTTCATTAGTTCCTTTACATCAGGGGTCTTCAATGTTTTCAGGCCAAGGACCCCTTAACTGAGAGAGTGATGAATCGACTTGTTTGACAGCACTGTCATCAGTCTATGTTGGATTTGTGTTAATGTTTTTTCAGACATTTAGCCACTTCAATCGTCGATACGTAGTAAACTTGACCTTTCCCTCTACTTGGTCTGCTCTTTTTGACCTCTACACCAAACTTTCTTTGCCGTAAATAGCTGATCTACAAGCTCTCAACGCCTCGCAGCGCGAAGTCTCGGCCAAAGTCGTGGCCGAGACTATGTTTCGCACCCTGTCCGTCCGTCCATCCATGTGTGTCCGTCCGTCCGTCCGTCCGTCAGTCCGTCCGTCCGTCCGTCCGTCCGTCCGTCCGTCCGTCTGTCTGTGAACAGCTAATCTCTGGCACCATTGGCATGATTGACGTGAAACGGTGCAGATACACTCCCTGGATGCCAGAGCAGACCCCTCACTTTTGTCCAAATATCACGCAAATCGGTACACACTACACAGTATCTCTATAGGCATGTGATCAAGACGAATCTGTTGGATTTCTGTTTGGCTAAGATTGGCTTCCAAAGAGTGGTTTTGAACAAAAGGCCTCAAATTATGAACACAGTGTCCGATTGCCTCGAGACTTTCCAAGCACATTCCCACTAGGCCGAAATGCCACACTTTTCAAATTGCGCCACCAGGAGGCCGATCTCTGCTATTTTTTGCTCTCAGGAAGATGACACATTATCTCTATGGTCATGTGATCAAGACGGATTTGATCCTATTCATTATGTCCAAATATCTGTATAATAGAGGGTATGCACGTGACATCATCATCATACCTGGAAGTTATGCGGAAACGCCTACTGAGAGGCAAAAAACTACTTTCTGGCCGTGACAGCCCATACATCCAAACAGAAAAGTCCTATCTGATTGCATTAAACAACGTTAATAGACGTTAAACTCATTTTGACACTCACTTTGCCACTCGATTTGCCACTCGATTTGCCATTCACTTTATTTATGCGCATACCCTCTATAACTATAATAATATCGGCGCAAAGTCAGGCGTAAGGAGCAAAGGGGTTTATTTAATTTCATATTAAGTTATGGATGTGTTTTGGGCATAACATAAATCAGCCAAATCGAAGTGTATGCCCTCTCCCATTCCCTTTAAGAGCTAGGAGCGCCTGCACCTGCTGCATTGTTATTTAATTAACGGATTTGGCAAGTTGGAGCAAGGCAAATTATTTTCTGCTGAGGATATGGATCTGCTCGTTCACAAAATGAAAGGGTGCAACCATCAGAATAAAGTGATACAATGATGACAAGAAAAATATAAGATAAAAGATAAAAAATAAAAGATCTCCATGGCACGTACCAAAACACGTATCCTTGTGTCCATGCTGCTGCTGGCATATTCTGGTTGTGCAGTGCACAGGGTTCCCACGGTCATGACATTCCTGGAAATATTTTGAAATTAGAAAAATATTTTTCCAGTACTGGAAAAGTTTGGGAATTCACCCTTTGTTAGCCTCCTGGTTGGTCCCTGACTGACCAACCAGCAGGCTCTATCTGCCTTGTCCCGCCCTGGTTCCGCCTTTTTTATGTTGAATTAGCTAAAACATAATTTTTGGAGAAATAAAAACATTTAAAAACATGCTGATTCACTATGCTGCCACTGAGCAGCTCCAATTGACTGAAACAAAGTTTGAAATTAGAATAGAGCACACAGAATAACAATATGAAGCAACTGAATTAACATGGCAGTGGATGGAATGTCCCACTGAATGTCCCACCAAGACACAGCAACCAATGGGTGTGGAGAGGGGCAGGACAATGGGCGGGACTTGACAAAGGGTGAATTGATCAAGGGTCCCGGAAGGTCCTGGAAAAAATAGCTATGCTATAAGTCTTTGGTTATTGATTTTGTTAATACGTCTGAAATGACAAATTAAACATTGGCCAAATTGTCAAATATATAGAGGCAAAAATTGTGAAAATAGCCGATCTACATGCTCACAACGCCTCGCAAGGTTGAGAACCACTGGCATACACTACCTGTCTTTGGGCATTGCGCATAGGAGTAAGCGACTTGTTATTGAGCTGAGTTATTGTTATTGCGACCGTAAGGTCGCAGTTTAGTATCAAAACCTCCACCGGCCGTCCGTCCGTCGGTCGGTCGGTCGGTCACACGTCACACCTTTGCCCTGCTCATATCTCCGCATCAGTATGTGTATTGTTTGTGTATTGTATGACATCACGCCACATCATCGGCTGAGGACTGTGTGATGTCATCATATCTCCATATATGGAGACATAAGTTGCTCATGCCCAAATATGGGCTGGTGAGGTCAGACTTAGTGTGATGCGTAGGTTATCTCCATATATGGAGATTCAACTTCAATGAGTATATAAGACCGGCATTATCTACCGACAGCTGCTATAAGCCAACCCTGGCGATAAGGTCTGAGTCGAAGAAATGCTTCTTTCCTGGCAAGAATTGCCCCTTTATACCGTAGGGCTCGTTTGTGTATTGTATGACATCACGCCACATCATCGGCTGAGGACTGTGTGATGTCATCATATCTCCATATATGGAGACATAAGTTGCTCATGCCCAAATATGGGCTGGTGAGGTCAGACTTAGTGTGATGCGTAGGTTATCTCCATATATGGAGATTCAACTTCAATGAGTAACCATGGCAAACTGTCAACTGCCCGTATGTCTTGATAATTGGTAAAACAAACTTTTGGCCTATTTGTGGAGATAAGCGACCAACGGTCGCTTATCTCCCGATTAGGGAGTCTTACTGGTATAGTCCTGGAAATTGGGTTAAATATTCTGGAAAAGTTTTGGAAAAGTTTTGGAAATTAATTAGTAAAAATGTGTGGGAACCCTGAATGCAGATCCACACCTTCCTTTTGTAATCTTTCGTCATTCTAAGAGACATTTCTGTGTGGAGTTTGCATGTTCTCCCCGTGTCCCCTAGGGTAGGTACCCTCACAAAAAACACGGGCGCCTGATGGAGGGGGAAAGGAACTGTTTAGAATAACGTGTTCCTTCCACGCGCTACGTCCTACCGGGGAAACTCCCCCCTGTCAGGTGATAATAAGCGGCATGCTCACTCCTCATGCATTGAAGGGAGCATGAGCTCAGTTCGGGGCTCTCCCCAGGTTGGCAGAGGGAGAGTAGCGCCCAGGATTACAGCTTAGGCAATTGGCACTGGGTGAAAACAAGGGCCAAGGAAGTTCAAAATATATAATTACTAAAATGATTAATACAAAAAAATCCATGAGACACCTGATCTGAAAGCACAAGTCACTGGTTCTCAACGTATCGTTCACTATGCGTCTTTTGCGCGTTTGTTTGTCTATTTGTTTTCTCTATTTTTCCATTTCATGCTGTTGATTGTGGAAATAACGATGATTGGGAATTTTGTTTTGCCTCATGCCATGGGAGTGGAATATGGGCATTTTGCCTGATTTTGTCTTTTTCATTGGATTATTTTGTGTGTGCGCGTGCATATGTGCGCACATGTGTGTGATTCACATCAGCCTCTGATGTTGTTGCAGTGGTTACGCTCCACAGGACACAAGACTCAGGACATGAGCACAGTATTTTACTAGGCTCTCCAGCACAGCGCCCATTAGCCGCCAACTACAAACCATCACACGGCACTGTTGTGTCCCCCCTGCCATCTCCCCGCCATTGGCCGCACACCACAAAACTCTGTCCTATGCCCCCTGCTGTTTCCTCTCGTTCCCCGCAGACTGTTCATGTGAAAAAAAAAATGGTCTCCCGCCTCCGCGAGCCTCTGAACGAGGATGCATGCGGTCCTCGGCAGAGTTGTGGACAGGGGCGTCAATTGGGTATGGCAGGGGTATGCAGCTGCCATACCCTGGGTCCAGGGGGGAAAATAAAAGTTACTTTTAAATATAAATCCATGAATGTCTCTTTGTCTGTGCTGGTTATTATGTTGTTAAATTACAGTAAAATAACTACAAATGCAACATTTAACAAAAATGGTCACTTTAACAAGGTATTATAATTATATTCTCCACATTTGTATTCTCCCCATCTTGACAGAATGGTATATTCCCAGGTTCCGCAGGTCAGCTGCACAGGTGCAATGCATTAGTGTTAATTGTGGCACGTTTACTAACATGCCAAGTTTAGCTGCACTTGAACAACCGTTCCAGGCTGCCATATCCAGCCCAAGAAACCGTAGAAACCTGTGTTCACATTTGAACTGTGTTATACAAAATGTAATGACTCCCATCTTTGCCATACCCTTGCTTTTGCTGAACTGACACCACTGTTGGTGGAAGAGAACTGGTCGGGGGGGATCGGCCCATCCATGTGCTGCCTGCAGCCAGATGGAGGGTAACCGGGAAGACTGAGTAAAAACCCCATTTCCAGCCGCAGGCACGGGGACCTCCAGCAGGCGACTCCCGCCGTTGCAGAGTTTTCCACCTTATTGAATTTCCCTCGAAAATATTTATTTCTCTCACTGCCCCACTGAGAGACAACCTTCCTACTTATCTCATCATTATTTATTGAGGAGATTCCCCCCCGAGGTAGCCAGAGCATACAATCAGGGGAAACCGGATAGGATGGGGTCTGCAGAGAGCCGGTGAAAGACAGTCAGAGAACCAGTATATCGTCGTTGTCGGGTGGAAACCTTGTATGTCCAAAAGCGTTTGTTTTGCATTTATCATTTAAAAATCACACCTGTGTGAACTGAGCGGTGGTTTACCCACCAACCCCCCTCCCCCCTCCCCCCTGTGTGTGTGTGTGTGTGCGTGTGTGTGTGCCTGGCCTGGCCTGAAAACAGCGCCCCTCCCTTAACATGTGTGGTCATAAAAGGTACTACACCACATGAGGCTACATACAGACCCACAGACCCACCCACATACCCACATACCCATATACCCACCCACATACCTACACACACGGCCACGCTATGGAGACGGTGTGACCACCGCTCAAAAAAAAGTGAAAACAGACGATCCACAAGCACACAACGCCTCGCGCCGCGAGGCGTTGTGTGCTTGTAGGTCGGCTGTTTTCACTACTTCTGCGCGACGGCCTTGTGTGATGAAGCAGGAGCTTTACTTTGCGAAATAAAACATACAAATTTTAAACTTGGAGATACAAGGTTTCTGCCAGACAATGACGATATGGTGGGTCGTTGTTCTGTTCGTTCTGTATCAGTGAAAGGGGCCGTGATGAGTCGCTGTGATGGATCCTTCTGTGGTCTCTGATTGCCTCTGGATTTTCTACACTCCCCTCACTTTGTTCAGCTCGGTTTGGCTCGGACTCTCCGCTGTGGCGATGAAGACCTGCCAGTTTCCATTATAGCTGCCTGACGCTTTTGAGGAGTTGCGTCTTGTATACTTGTACGACTGACAGCTAAACAACGCAGGCCTTTTTACACGGCGCTCTGTGCTTCCCTCTATGGGCCGTCTATGTCTCTTTGCCTCGTTCCCTAGTGAAGCCATACTTGGTATTCAGAGTTGTTCAGCCCCGCTTGTAGTTCAGTGAGTTCACAGGAGACATATTCAGAGAGTGTGGAGAGCGCAGGTGCATTGATCATAAAGTGTTCCTGCTGTTTTCGTTTTCGGTCGATTGTCAGCTTGTCTAACTTTGAGGATGAGTATGATCTGACTGCAGTCCTTTGGGTCACAACAAGATAGGGATTACAATTAGAAAATGGAAGTATATGGAACATACTGTATGCACAATATAGAAAGAAATAGAGAGCAAGCAAGTAGGAAGAAACTTTAATATTGCATATGCATAAAATCAATCATACTGTACAGTACAGGAACACTTTCTACAGTGCTCTAGCTATTGTCATGAAACTGTTTTCGTTTTACATTAAGGTAATGGCATGAATTTGAATAGAAATATACACTCCCGTGAGAGTCCAACTGTATCTGGAACATTATAATCTATAGACTCATTCTACACTGGTCTCTTTACTAAATTTGGGCTTTGCAAAGACTACTTGTACTATTCTATATTTCAAACAGCTGATCTTTAAGGGCAGGGGTCTTCAATAACCACTTGAACTCTTAATGTCCATATTTAGAGAGCCTTTGCCAAAAATAACAGATCTACATGCTCACAACGCCTCGTGCCAAGAGCAGACTAAGTACAGAATGTGGTTAAATATCTGAAAACACAAATTGACATGAATCCAAAATACACAGATGATTTTGCTATCAAACGATGAAACTATATGGAATCAATGAAAAGGTTGTGGGGGTCCCTGCTTCATCTCTCTCTCTCAACTAAGGGGTCCTTGGCCTGAAAACGCTGAAGACCCCTGCTTCAAGGGCCTGCATCCCCTTAGCAGTAGGACGCTAATGGCTGTTGGTCGTGGACCACTGGTGGTCAACTTGCAGCTGACTAGTTACAAGGCCATATTGACTGTTGAGTCGATAAAGACCCTCCGACCGTGCTGCTCCAACAACTGCACTCAGAGCCCTGGATGCGCTCGACAGGCTAATGACCTGTACTCCCATGAGAATGATCCATGCTGCCTGCATGGAACATTCTAGAGTCTCTCCCACCCGGATCAGGGGCGTCACAAGGGGTAGGAAAGTGGGACTGAGTTACTGGGGCCCAAGGTGGAGGGGCCCTAATAACTTTATCTATTGAAAAATAGCAGATCTACAAGCTCACAGCGCGGCACCGAGTGCAGCGCTGCGAGCTTGTAGATCTGCTATTTTTGAAAAGTTGTGAAAATGTGTGAAAATCTTTGAATATATGTGGCCCAGCGCCCCCAGCAGCCAGTCATCTCGGGGACTGTCATTATTCCCTACAGCCAAAATGATTTTTTATTTTTTTTTGCTCTCTAAAAAGATAATGCCACAACAGCATCTCATAATATCTAGGCTACATTTCACTTAAACGCCAGAGCTTAACTCTGCATGTAAATAAGACTTTTTTTAATTAATGTGAGAGATCGGTACATAATTCTGTTAGTCCTCCCAGTTTATATTAGCTAAAATGCTAACTAGCCAGCCTTTGTTAGCCGTTTGTAGCCAAATGCGGTAATATCGGGACTCCATTACTTAGCGATGCAACCCACAGTATTGATCCCATTAATTTAATGCCATGTGTGTTCCAAATGAACAATTATTAACCACGTAATGTATGATTTAGTGTATTATTTTATTTATTATTCTTCCGCCGTTCTTCCGCTTTTTCTTCTTCTACGCTGGTGAATGATCCGTTCCTGCCTGGAGCGGCCTGGAGACGTCTGTGACGTATGCGTGCGGAAGCTTCCTTTGTCACTGAGTTAGCTTAGCATTGGGTATGGCAATAGATCAGTGTCGTCCTAAACTATCTAATTCTAACGTTCAGGGCGTTTGTTTTTTTGGACAATAAATTGACAGCCAAGAAAACATGGATGGAATGCAATCGTTCACTCGCCGTCGGAAAGTTGACTTTAGAGTAGACTATTCTGGTTGACTGGCTATGAGTGGCTAACGGCTAACGCTAGCTAGCGTTAGCTAGCGCTAGCTGCAGCGCTAGCTGCAGGCTATAAACAAATAAAACGTGACCCAACTCTATTGTTGCTCTCTTCTACAAGCTCACAACGCGAGGCGGTTAAGCCTGTAGATTGTGTTTTATTATCAGGTCAGATAATCCTTCTGACTAAAGTTACACAAACACTGATTATGCTACATTTAGCACAGTTAGCCCTGTTGCGCACGTAATACATTCACTTCAACCTCGTGTTGAGCAGTTAATCCTATTTGCTACGTACGTCTACAAAAACCTTCATATTTCAAAGATAACGTGCTTACTGAAGTCTCACAGATGTCACAGTATGGTACGCTCAAGCAGAATTGCCCGTATCTTTCGTATTGTTTAATAAACTGCATTTTAATCCGATCAGATGCCATTTTCTGTTGTTTTTCAGCCATGCGACCCCATCGGTTGCGAGGTGTACTGCACTTAGATACATTAATACCTTTTTAAGGAAACGACGACCGATCGGATTAAAATGCTCCTCATTAAATAATACGATCATTACGGGACATCCTGCTGGAGCGTACCCTATGGTGACATCTGTGAGCCTTCAATAAGCAATTTATCTTTGTAATCTGACCGTTTGTGTAGACGTATGTAGCAAATTGGTTAAACTGCGTAACAGCAGATTGTGTTGAATTCACGGTTGGCGCAGCGTAGCGTCTTTACATTTAGCCCAATAATGCTTGAGATGCTGTTGTGGCATTATCTTTTTAGAGAGCAATAACTACATTTTAAAACATACATAAACCACTTTAGCCCTATGTTATACCAAGGCTATTTGAAAATAGCCGATCTACAAGCTCACAACGCATTGCGGTGCGACGCGTTGTGAGCTTGTAGATCTGCTATTTTCAAACATTTTGTACTTTTACTTTTGGTACTTTAAGTACATTTGGATACCAATACTTTTGTACTTTTACTCAAGTACATTTTTAATTCTGGACTTTTACTTGTAACAGAGTGATTCTACATTGCAGAATTGATACTTTTACTTAATTATAAAATGTTGGTACTTTTTCCACCACTGTGTAAACGTTTGTGTTCTCATGCCAATAAAGCTTCTTTGAATTGAAGATTGAATTGAAGATTGCTCCCCATGTGGCGGAGTCAGGTCATTGCAGGTTAGAAATTTATTTAAAACTTGAATATCTCAAAAGTCCTATTTCAGCATGGCATCATTCTATAAGCCATATCTTCAAAACTGTTGGGTCAATCTCCACAACCAATATATCATTTTGTAGCTATGATCCCCAGCTTTCAAATGAAATGAAAAAATGAAAATGAAAAAAATTGCAATGACTGGCTGCTGGGGGTGCTGGGACACATATGTATTTTTTAAGCGAACATTTCTAACTCAAATTTTGCTTCTGGGGGTCCCTGGAAGTAAATATTTTGAGATCAGGGTCCGTGGCCAAATACATATCATCTTGGGGGTCCTTGACATAGGTTTCTTGCACACATTTTCACGATTTTTCAAAAATAGCAGATATACAAGCTCGCAGCGCGGCACCGTGAGCTTGTATATCTGCTATTTGGTTAACGGTTAATGGTTAACATGCATGGGGGGCCCGCTGTGAATCCTTGTACCCAGGGCCCAGAATTTGGTGTGACGCCCCTGCCCCGGATAACACTGAGAGACATTCTGATCATTGGAGGATGAAAAAGAAATGAGCAGTAGTAACCTCACACTGTTCAGAGAACAGAAAAGCAGTGGTGCATGAGCATTTTCAGGACTCTGGCCACTGCCAGTATTTGCCTGAGTCAGCTTGACCCAAACCTCAAACTGTATTATTTGTATAACATCTCTTGTAGAATATGCTGTAGTTCAACAAGTGACTGTGTGGACTGTGGTCCCTCTCAGATCTAGGAATGCACAACTAGCCGACCTGAGGGAGTGCCGTGTCCGGCGTAAAGTCGGTTGTATCAACTGTAAGGAGATCCGGTTGTCCAGAACCGTCGATCGGACCACTATCCGACAGACAGACTCAAGGGAGCAAAAACATAATCCCCGCCTTCAGACATTCCATCTGGTGGGGATAATACAAATAAAAAAACACCCAGTGTGAAGTGAGCGGTGCCTTTTATGAGTTAATTTCATTAAGCGTCCTGTAAAGCTTGGCCAATGAGCCAAGTGTAGGACAGACATACATACGTACAGACAAAGCCAGAGGTGGGAGCGGTTAGCACCGCTCAATAACAAGCTGAATCTCTGCATGATCAGCATGCGGCTGGTGAACGCTAACCTGCCAACACTGGTGAATGCTAACCCTAACCGTAGCCTTACTATCTGGTGCCAACTGCTGGCGGAACTGAAAACAAGGTCCCTGTTCAATTGAATGGGGGGAGTTCTGACAGGGAGTGAGAAAATGATACGACACTGGTACCCAGCCTTGATCGGGTTCTAGTGTGGGTGAAATAGGCTCTCTTCCTCTCCCTCCCTTCCTCCCTCCCTACCCCAGCCTCTTCCTATCCCAGTCACTCTTTCCCTCTCTGTCTCTCTGATGTCAGAGATCTCCATACGGGCAGGTGATGACACCCATAACACACTCCATCCTGGCATACAGCGACGCAAGCTAGTGAGAAAGTGAAGAAATGTGATTAATAAGATATTTGTTTCCACCAGACTTTGTCGTGAGTGACAGTTCGGTTTGTCTCTCTCTATATGGGCTGTTTCCCTACCCCAAACAATTTGTATTGGTCGAAATGTGCACGCTGCTTTGCGCCCGTTCCTGGAATACAGCTAGGCCTATATTGATTGTCAGCAGCTTTTTTTAGAGTGGAGTTGGATGTTCAAAAGGCATAGTGGACAAACCTTCTCTATCTAGCTGTGCTCAACACACTTAATATTTATATTTCAAGATGGCTTATCGAGTGGTTTTTACTGTAGGAAGGTACTAGGTCAGAGCTCAGAGGAAATACTAGATGTGCGCGTGCGTGCGTGCGTGCGTGCGTGCGTGCGTGCGTGCGTGAGTTCTACAGTATAGTTTGAGGAAGCATAGACATCTCCTCCATAATCATAGTTACATCGATTGGTTCAGGCTGTGTCACAACAACATGGCCAACACTATGTAGCTGAACAGTTTCTCTGCAGATCAAGATGTTGTTCTTGTGCAACTATAAACATATTTGCGTGCATGCATTTTTGTGGAGAAAGAAATGTATACCAATTTACCAAAATACTTCTGTGACTCCTTCTGTGTGCATTCATTCATTTAGAGACTGATGATCTGCCCGATTTAAGTGTTATGATCCACAGTATCAGTAAAACTATACTGTACAGTAGAACGTCAACACCACCAACTGTCAATGGTTACCCAAGGGTCATTTACAACCTTTACCAGAACAGTTTCCGTGCGAAAGCCTGATTGTTATGTCTCAAGGGTGAGACCAGAAATTGATTCAGTTGTCTAAAAGACAATGATTTTACGGGATATTGAATATGACCTTAAATTATTATTTGTTTTTCCAGTGTTGGTCTCAAAATAGCTGATTTCAAGGTAGTGCAGAAATTGGTAGTGAGGAATTTTCCAGCAGATAAAGAACAATTAGCTAAATTTACCTAAACATCAAGTAAACAATCATAGACATTTTTAAAGGACTTTGAGGGAATGGAATCAAATGAGCAGGTTGAGGATTTAATTTGAGAGATAACTTCACTCAAAGCTTCAGTTTACTCAAATGAATCCATCAATTGTGTCTGCAATAAGAACTGAATATATTTTCTTGAAAGAAAATAACAAACTCATTAATCATCTAAATGTGGAACCAGCAGAATAAGAATGAGTAGTAAATTAAGGATTAGTTAATCGTCAATTGTTGGGGGGTTAAAACAAGTTTGTCTGTTTGTTTTCAGAAATTAGTCAAAGAAGTGTGCTTGTCTGACTTGTCTGAAGTGTGCTATCTCGTTATTGCTCTGTTAATAACAAGTTAGGGTTAGATCTCAGTGAAAAAGAGAGCTTGCTCTCAATGGGCTCCTTTGAATAAATAAAGGAAAAAGAAAAAGTGAATTTGCAGTTTGACCTTTCTCTATCTATGTTCTGCTACAATATTTGGAAGTTCCTTTTAAACTGTTTGCTGTCTGCCATTTTCCACAGAATGTCCCTTTTTGCTATCACCTCTGTCACCTTGCTAATTATATACAGTATATATAGACTAAGAACGGTACGTTTGGCACCGGGCTACTCGGGAATGCTGTAAGTTGGAAATGCCCCACCCAGTTATGCAGTACCCATTGTCAGGGTACCCGTTGTATTCTGACATGCCCTTTATATGCATGTCTGTCCACATATGGAGTTCCGTATCAGCTGTCTCATATACTGGCCAGGCCCTTATATGGGCATATCAGTATTGGCATTTCTGGACAACCGGATGTCCACATGTCTACATACGTTTGGGCATAAACGTAGGATTGGCGGTTCTGGACAAACACATTCCTACCGGATCCTCTGCGACGCACTTATCAGATTTGAGTGTGTGTGTGTGTGTGTGTGTGTGTGTGTGTGTGTGTGTGTGTGTGTGTGTGTGTGTGTGTGTGTGTGTGTGTGTGTGTGTGTGTGTGTGTGTGTGTGTGTGTGTGTGTGTGTGTGTGTGTGTGTGTGTGTGTGTGTGTGTGTGTGTGTGTAATTGCAGTAGTTTACTTTACAAAGTGTTTCTCATTTTTGAGCGGTGGTCACAACGCTCCTATACGTGGCCGTGTGTGTGGGTCTGTCTGTCTGTTTGTCTGTTTGTCTGTCTGTCTGTCTGTCTGTCTGTCTCCGGGTATGTAGCCTGCAGTGTCTGTCTGTCTCGGGTATGTAGCCTGCAGTAACCTTTTCTAACCACACAGTGGGCGCTGTTGTTCAGGATAGGCCAGGCATAGGCCAGGCACACTCACACACAAACACACACAGGGGGCACACACACACACACACACACACACACACACACACACACACACACACACACACACACACACACACACACACACACACACACACAGGGGGCACACACACACACACACACACACACACACACACACACACACACACACACACACACACACACACACACACACACACACACCACCGCTCAGTTCACACGAGTGTGATTTTAATTCAGCAGGGAGCATTACATTCACAAAGATTTGTTTACAGTTTAGGAGGCTATTTCATACAATACCAAACACTTTACCGTTCTGCTTGCTATCAGCCTGTTGTTGACTTGTGCCTATACTTTAGGGAAATAGCGGCTTTTTTATCATGTACTGTTACTATATTTGTATTTACGTTACGTCATGCTAACTTTGCCCTGCTATTGTAGCATGGAGAATACATAAAGCAGAGAGCTGCTTTCTAAAATGTAGCCTACTTAAATTTCCGTAGCACCTCCCTATTCATTTTCCTTCTCACTCGCATGTCTTCCTGTGACAATGGATTCTACAGGCTATTGGTATCCTTATGTATTTGATCTGTCTACCCCCACATCAAAGAGAGGGAGGCAGCTGGCAAATCATCATCCAATTACCTGCCATACAAACACTGACACACATGTTCAAGTAGGCACAAAAAAATGGTACAGTCTCTCGCGCACGCACACACGCACGCACGCACGCACGCACGCACGCACGCACGCACGCACGCACGCACGCACGCACGCACGCACGCACGCACGCACGCACGCACGCACACACACACACCTTGAGCTGCCCCAGGTTGGTGCCTCCACCGTCCTTGTGTGAATGGGTGAACGTAACACACATTATATAAAGCAAAAGGCGCTATAGAAATGCAGACAATTTACCATTTACATATGCACAATCACACTCGCGAGGTCACACACACACACACACACACACACACACACACACACACACACACACACACACACACACACACACACACACACACACACACGTACAAAGACTCCCACACACCCACATGACCCTTGACTGTATAGCACTGCTTTGCAAATCTATAGAGAGATGAACCATACCATCTGTTCAATATTCTCTTTTCCAGAATAATAAGGCTTCTGAACAAAGAGTGATTCGTATTAATTTATATGCCCTATTGGTAGACCGAAGAGTGCCATGGAAGGCAATGTCCTTGGCATTTTGGAGAGGCAATAACAAGAACAACATCAAAGCAGGGCGATGACACATTCATGGAATCCTGTTTTTTACATCATTATAATACAGTAAGCTTTTCATAGATTTGACCTAACTTGCCCCCATCGGTCCACCCTGCACCTCTCACCTTGTTCAATCTTTGTGTGTTTGCTATACAGTATATTTGATGTCCCCTTTCTGTTGGAAGGGCGTGACAGGGTTTTTTATGTTAGCCTGGCATAGACCAAATCACACAAGCCTTTTCACCATACAGTACCTAAAAACTACATTTCATTATTGACTTAGGAATGCAACAAAAACAAAAACAAATCTCCATGAATTCAAGGCTTCATGGGGTGTGTAATTGATAGTAAATACTGTATTTATACTAATTTGTTGGTTGAACTACTACTTTAATGTAGACATGACAGTGTAGAGAAACAGGAAGCAGAGAGCAGGCAAGGGGGACGTCAGCAGCTAGAATCAAGTTGGAGATTTTATTCAATGCTAGTCTAACTAACCGGTCAACTCCCACTACACGGTCAATTACTTCCTGTCTACATTTACCATCTCTCTGTACAGTACATGGAGGAGATACTTTGCTTTATTAGAATTTATCTTCATTTGCAGGTCTTTTTTTGTTTCCTTCTGGTGAACATTTTCCTCCTTTTGTACTTTTCTGAGCAAAGGACATTGACTTATAACAGTCCTTTCAGATTATGAAGAGATGAGTCTGTCACCAAGGGTGGCTGAGGAGATAGAGAGGTGTATGGTCATGTCTAAAACCCCACATTTAAGAATAAAACATAAATCACACCGGTTTGAAGTGAGCAGTGCTGCTGCTGATAGACCCACATGACGTCACAGGATAGACCTGACGTCCCATCATTAATTTGTCCAATTAGAAAATGGACATACGGATACTTAATGAGTATTTAGTACACTGTCCACTTTAAATAGACATACGCACATGGTCATACACAATAAAGCCACACATTAGCACCACTCAAAAATAGCAGGTCTAGATATAATGAAGTTCGGTTTACATTATGTGTATTTTATATTTACCTTTTTCTTGTTCATTGTTATATCATTACATTTCAATATTTTCATATATTGAAGTTTAATTTATGCTTAATTAAAAAAAATAGATGCCAAGATATCATGGAACATCTCATGCCAAGACAACTTTTTTTATTTCGTTTTTTAAATATTTACTTTTTGGGGTTGGGATAAAAAGTAATGCCGGTGCTTGTGGAAGTAAACAGATATTTCTATTTACTGCATCACCATTTCACCAATCTTCTTTTTTTTTCGTTTTTTTTACCTCTGGGAGGAAAGCTTGTTTAAATGCCTAAATAACAGGAAATCAGGTTTGGCCACACCCCCTTTATGCTAAGTAAATACTGCAGGACACAGCAAGCAGCTTCCTGCTCAAAGACCTGCCCCTTAGGAGAGCTCCTATTCTACCGCTGACAGATTTTCATTGCAAATTGCAAATCTGTCTAGAGGGATTACCATTTCATTGACACGCCTGCACAGTAACAAACCGAGGAGCCTGAAATATAGAGCATCTGTCAGTTAACCAAATTGTGCAATAAAGTGGCAGGTGTTTGAACCTAATTATTTTATTATTTGATTGATCAGTATAATGCACGTGGATAAAACAGCTGATGGTTCCCCGTGGAAAAAAAGAAAGAAAGCGTAAGTGTGATCAAAAAACAGCTGTGACGGTCTTGTGAAGAGAAAGCAAAGACGGTACGGTGCCATCTGGACGGGTACAAAGCCCCGCCTCATTGTCTTATCCGTCCCCAGCTGTCAGACTGCCTTCATGATCAGCTGGACGTATCGACTTGCTGAATTAAACCTTTTTGTTTGTCTGTTTTTTTTTTTGGTAGCGGCAGCACGTGTGTAGGCCTACAGCAAATGTCACAGTGCTGCATTGCGTACAGCAGATTGTTAGCTAATACATTTACTAAAGTACTGTACTTAAGTACAATTTTGAGGTATATTTACTTCACTGGAGTATTATTTCCATTATTTTTACTTTACTCCACTACATCTCGGATCCAAATATTGTACTTTCACTCCATTGCATTTATTTGAAAACTTTAGTTACTACAGTAGTTACTTTGATACTTGGATTTTGATTATTATTACAAAACATACATTAACCACTTCAGCCTTGAAATAGCAGATCTTCACAACCTTGAAGATCTGCTATTTTCAAAGATTTGTATACATTTGAAAACTTGATATGGGACATATCAGAGTTATTTTTCCACCACTTCAGATAGTTAGCTTAAAGTTAGATTTTAACCAGAGCCTTCTAACTATGGACAGTTGCTTCATGGGGCCAGGTCTTCTACATCTATTGACGTAAAGTGACAAACTCGCGAACCAGGAAGTTTACAGAATGCATTGAAGTCTATGAGGGTTAAAGTGACAATGAACCACGTGACCATCGCTGTTTCTGACCCCGCAATGGCAGAACTCTCTGATTAGACGACTTTGATTTTAACCATCTCTCTCTCCCTCTCCCCCCGCCCCACAGGGTGAAGTTGAAAGAGGGGGTGACATTCCTGGGGGCTCGGCCCAGCAACCCCACCCAGTGGATAGTGAGCCAGGATGTGAGGAGCGAGGGCCACCGAGTGGTCACCCTCCACTGCCGCAGAAAGGAGGCCAGCCACGACCAGAGGTCAGCAGACCATCTACTCTAATCCATTCCATTATTTCTGAACATCCGCTATTTGAGCACCTTTCTTTTCAGTGTCTTTCAGAGTCTTATGTAGTGTGTACGCACTGATATACGATATATATATGATACCCTGTCGATATTTCTTCCTCAATGAAGTAACACTCTTGGCTAGAAATAATTAGAATTAGAACCAGGGCAGGAATTTTAGGGAGGCCATGAATGCCCCAGCTGACTGTACCACTTTCTCCTCTGTCTCTTTCTTGTCAATATGTAGACTAGACTAGACAGTAGACAACAGTGTCTTTTGTTGAGATTCTGAAATCTTAACTCCCGAGTCTCCATCTTTAAACCAATCCAGTGACTTTGATTGGTGCAGGAGTCAGGACTGAGCATGGATCAGATTGTAAATATCATCATTTATCTATTTCACTGCAGATTAGGTTATCATCCCAAACCCTTAAATTCAACAAATTCCTTCAATGGACAAAAATGTTGTCTTATTTGATGGCCTTCATGCCCTGTTATATTGACCTTTGTGCCCTCAAAAAATGGACAACACCAAAGGGCCCTGCCCCTGAAATACCAGGCCTGACTATAACTGCACACTGTCGATGTGCCAACTTGAGCCTTGTGCACAAGTAGGTGAGGTGTGCTCACCACTGGCATCACCACCAGCTTGTACATCTGCTATTTTTGAGCGGTACTAACCGCTCCTATGTCTGGCTTTGTGTGTAGCTCCCTATGTCAGTATGAGTGTCTATATGAGCACCACTCACTTCGCACAGGTGCAATTCTTATTTTTATCTTTAAAGTGTGAGAACTACTTATTTAGAAGGTATTTGTAGAATCGGCCTCAGGTCTCAATGGGGTAAAGTGACTTTGACCATTTTCTATCTGAAGTCCCATCTTTAAACCAATCTGATACATAAGGCAGTGATTGCCAGGATGTGAAGTAAAAGGTTTCCGTATTAACCAAGCTCAGATTGAGGGCCTTTCTGTGTTTTTTTCCCTCCTTGGATCAGAAATTAGCCTGAATAAATCAAACTTTCTAGTGACCAGTATACTTTGACGGATTAGACGGATTTGGGGGTCAGAGAGCTCTGCTTATTTTGGTCCTCAGCTATCATTCCACTTACAGTAATAGACTGGAATAGAAAAAATAATTAAGTGATCAGTGATTGCCACTACATCACCAGGATTTAAAAAGATACATCTGGAGTGGTTGCTTTGGCTGTTACTGCTGAGATGTAACAGCTGTGTTCTGTTAATTTCTGTCAGATTGTGTCTCCACAGCCCACATGTACAGTACAGTACTTTCATATGACTCATTCATAACTGGATCAATACATAGGCTACAACTACACAATGCACAGTCAACCCTGTGTTTAGGCTTTGGTTCTGACCCTCCATTCCCTTTTTGAGTCTAAGATATTTCCTCTTTTATAAAGTCTATGGTCTATGTAGACCAGTGGTTCTCAATCTTTTTTGGCTTGAGTACCCCCTTTCGCTGATTTTTTAATCCAAGTACCCCCTTTACCCGACAACAATATTTTCCCAACTGCAATTAAAACCAACAATGCTAGCGGTACACGATAACCCCCCTTTTCAGGAATATAACGTCACAAACAATTAAAAAGGGAGCGAGAGTTTGAACACTGTGATAACATTTCAGTCCAGTTTTCATGTCAATAACTTACATTCAAACAACATTCAAACACATACATACCATCTGGTACGTGGTACCATGTAATTCGGGCTGGCAACTACTGTATCAGGCTCACAACAAGTCTCTCCAAGTGTCATAATTAAACATAACAGTAAATGTTGTTTCTCCTTCTAATTCAATTGTAGTTAATTATTTAACTATGAATAATAGTATCATGATTTATACTTCTATTTTTCTTTTTGGGGGCATTATCTTGAGTATCCCCTACAGTACCTCCGCGTACCCCTAGGGGCACACGTACCCCCATTTGAGAAACACTGATGTAGACCATAATAACGGCACCCTAGTGGACTGTAATCATAGTTTTTCTGGGTGGCGATTTTTTTGTAAAGAACTGCAGGGTCATTATGTTATTTGTATGCCATACAACTGCCCAGGGGTGTCACACCAAATTATGGGCCCTGGGTACAAGGATTCACTGCGGGCTCCCCATGAATGTTCTTCATATGGGGAGGGGGTTTAACCCATTTAGACTGGGAACGCATTCTTTTGTGTTTTAACTATTGAAAAATAGCAGATATTGAACTATTGAACTATTGAGCTATTGAAAAATAGCAGATATGCTGCGAGCTTGTAGATCTGCTATTTTTTTTAAATTGTGAAATATTTGAATATTTCAAATCCGTCTAAGGTTTTTTGAAAAACCTATGTTTCTATGTCAGTGGTATATCTGCTTTTTTTCTGCTTCTCAATAGCTAAAGTATAAAATAATTAAGGCCCCTCCACCTTGGGCCCTAGTAACTCAGTCCCACTCCCCCCCTTGTGACGCCCCTGCAACTGCCTATAGGGGCCACTTGGTACACAGCAGGCACTCCTTGGAGACATACAGTAGTCTAGAGCACAATTTGACTGTCAATCATTTCTATGAAGTATGATTTCTTTTAGCCGTGACAGTGTGGTGGTTATTCTTTTCACCTTGTGAGTCTGCATGCGTGGTGTTTACTTCATACTGCATGTCTGCAGGAAGATTTATCTTCACAACCGTGCAAGATGCAGTCACAAAACTTTACAGTTGTGTAGATCATGATGAAGGCCGAGTTTGAAGAAGGTTGTGGTCCAAGCAAGTGCACCATAAGCAGGCATTAGGGCTGTCACAATTAATTACATAATCGTCTAATCACGATTATTTGACATAATCGCGATTGTTTTTCATAATCGTTTCCATGTTGAAAAATGTTCATGTATTTTTTTAAAGTAAAAAAAAAGTGGAAATAGCAGATCTACAAGCTCACAACGCGTGGCATCGCGGCGCGTTGTGAGCTTGTAGATCGGCTATTTCCACTATCAATGTTCTTTTATATATATTCTTTATATTTTATATATAGTATAAAACTGACAAATATGTCAGTAATTTATTTGTATATTTAGGTTGTATCTCTACCATTGTGAACCAAAAAAGCCAAACAGAAATGTAATTGTCGATGACAAAACAAACTAGAAGCAGTGCTCTTCCGAGCACAGGTCTCCACCAGGCCACACAAATCGGCCTGTTATAGCGCCACCATGAGGCTGATTTGAAAAATGTGGGGCAGAGGTTCTGAATTGGCATCCAGGGAGTGTGTGTGCTAATTTTGGCAGCGACCGGGCCAACGGCGCCGGAGATTAGATGCTCACAAACTGCGAGGACGCACGGACGGACGCACGCACGGACGGACGGACGGACGGACGGACGGACGGACGGACGGAGGGGAAAACATACTCTCCCTCAGCCTTCGGCTGGTGGAGACAATAAATCGTTAATCGCAACTATTTGAGTGACAATTAATCGTCATGTAAAATGTCATAATCGTGACAGCCCTAGCAGGCGATAGATACTGGTTAGCCAATACCATTCATTTCCATCAGTATTGCTACAACATGCTAATAACATGCTTCCCGGTATTTCTCAGTAACCGTAATACTGATTAAAAAGGGGTACTCTACTATTTGACCAGTACCTTATCAGAGGGACCCTCTGATGACCTTCAGCAATCTTCAAGCTGCAAGTTAATGTAACATTATAAATATGTTTCAAACTTCAGTATGAATGAACTTTATTACTGCTACAGAGTTAAGTGATAATTTAGTTTGTAATTTTTCATTAATACACATTAAATGCTTATGCAGTTGATAACCATCTAATGTAACATGCTTTAGTATTATTTAATGGTCAGTTACAACTAGATTTCAGATTTTAGATTTGTGAACCATGATGTAAAGTGTTACTTCTAACACTTAGGGAGGTATACGACGGTGTCTCAGTTTAAACCGAAGCCTTGCTTTGGGCAATTTAGCTTAAAGACCTATAATAATATTGAAGTACTAGTCGACAAGGGAGCTTGAGGGGACTGCCTAAATTATGCAACACTTCATTGTGTTTAATTCTTGACCTTTAAAACACACCATCCCCAGGGATATGTCATTCTGTGTATATAATCCTGTCGGCACTGAGGAGCTGACAACACAAACAACATAAAAGGGATCGTTCAACAGACAGAGCAGCATGAGCGGCATCGCTTGGCAGCTGACTGCTCCCTCCCTCTGCAGCCATTCCTCCCCCTGATGTGGGTTTATTGTCAGGGGTGTCACAAGGGGAGGGGGGAAAGTGGGACTGAGTTACCAGGGCCCAAGGTGCAGGGCCTTCATTATTTTATGCTTTAACTACTGAAAAATAGCAGATAGTCACTGCTGTGCTGCGAGCTTGAAGATCTGCTATTTTTGAAGTCGTGAAAATGTGTGCAAATCTTTGAATATATGTATTTTTAAGCGAACATTTATAACTCAAATTTTGCTTCTGGGGGGTCCCTGGAACTAAATATTTTGAGATAGAGGTCCGTGGCCAAATTTTGGGTGTCCTTCACTTGAAAAGGTTTGAGCACCACTGACATGGAAACATAGGTTTTTCAAAAAACCTTTGAAAGATTTGAAATAAAGTTTTTTTTCACGATCTTTTAAAAATCGCAGATCTACACTGTGAGCTTGTATATCTGCTATTTTTCAATAGTTAAAGCAGAAAATGTGAGTGAATCCTTGTACCCAGGGCCCAGAATTTGGTGTGACACCCCTGATTATTGTCCCCGTTCTGTCTCATAACTTTACCCTCTCTCACATGTAGCGTATGATGTATCCAAGGGCTACGATATCAGCTTTTACCAGTGGTGGTAAAAGTATCAAATTAAATATCAATACCGCAATGTAGAAATACTCTGTTATAAATAAAGTCCAGAATTCAAAATGTACTTAAAAGTACAAAAGTCTTGGCATCAAAATATACTTAAAGTACCAAAAGCATAATTAACAATTACACAGAATATCCTATTTCCCAGGTTTCAAATTCAAATCTTTTGAAAACAGATGATCTACAAGCTCATTTGGTGTTCCATCAGCCAAAGTATGTAGGGCTGAATAATGGTTAATGTAGGTTTTGTATAATCCAAATCTACAAAGTAACTAGTAATTAATGTTTTCTAATAACTGTAGTGTAGTACAATATTTGACACTGAGATGTAGTGGAATAAAAGTATAACAAATTGGAAAAACTCTAGTAAAGTAAAAGTACCTCAAATTGTACTTAATCCATTCAGAACGGGTACACTGTATTGTGTATCATTATTTTATGCTTTAACTATTGAAAAATAAAAGATATACAAGCTCACAGCGTGGCACCGAGTGCCGCGCTGCGAGCTTGTAGATCTACTATTTTTGAAAAATCGTGAAAATTAGAATTTTGACCCGATTCTATAAGTGTCTTTTGAATCCTTCTAAGATTTTTTGAAAAACGTATGTTTCTGTGTCAGCAATCTCGTCAAAGAAAAGGTCCTTTTCACTTAATCCTTCTAAGATTTTTTGAAAAACGTATGTTTCTGTGTCAGCAATCTCGTCAAAGAAAAGTTAGTCTGTTCTTGAGAGACTACCGTGTCAGTGGTTCTCAAACCTTTTCATGTGAAGGACCCCCAAAATGACATGTATTTGGCCACGGACCCCCATCTCAAAATATTCAGTTCCAGGGACCACCCAGAAGCAAAATTTGAGTTACAAACGTTCGCTTTGAAAATACATAGTCAAAGATTTGCACACATTTTCACGACTTTTTCAAAAATAGCAGATCTACAAGCTCGCAGCGCGGCACTCGGTGCCGCACTGTGAGCTTGTATATCTGCTATTTTTCACTGGTTAAAGCATTCAATAATCCTAGGCCTACATTTAAGTAAAGCACTTAGGTAAATGTACTTAGCTACTTTCCACCACTGTTTTTTACTGGCGGACGTCAATACCATTGCGTGTTTGGTCTGCTATACTGTAGATCAGTGTTGTTGTGGGAGTTGCTTTCAAATAATAGAATTGCCTTCACTTTTAACGCTTCCAGTGCCAGCCCCTAGAGGGCACCAAAGAATGCCAGACTTTCTCCCATAGGGGACTGCATTAGCATCCGGGGGCTCACGTTGCAGTGACGCGCGTGCTCACGTTCGTGCACGTCATGGAAAGGTCCCGGATGATAATGCTAACAGAATAGCTATTCCCATTTTGTCATTTTAAAGATCATTTTTCGGCGATTTCGCCGTAAATAAACCTCGCGCCACATCCCTAAAAACACAATCCAGAGATATGGGCCTCCAAAGATGTGGTTTTTCATTGGATTCGGCGGCGATTCGCGGCTACGTTCGCGGCTCACGGCCGGCATGGCTTCCCCAGGATTTGGACCACTGGATTTTAAATTTAGGCTCAGGCATCAGAAGGCCTCGGATCATTTTATTCATTTCATTAAAAATCCCGAACATGTTCGGGATAGGCACACTGGACTACGTTCCGGAAGCGGCGCTGAACATTCGGTGAACATTGGGGGTCTCAAAAATGTATTTTAAACCATTTTTAATGGAATATATCGTCGGACCATGTAAAATGGCTAGCTGGCTAGCGTAGGACGAGCCAGGACCACCCACGGCTCTACAAGCAGCTCAGGGTAAGTCAATTAATAAAAAAAAAATTGTTTTGGATTGAACATATCCCGAACATGTTCGGGATAGGCACAGAATGAGTTAACATGTATTGCTGACACCCCAAGTAAGCACAGCATTAAATGTAAAATAAATAAATAAGTGAATAAATAATCATTTTCATCATCGTTTTATTGGTATTAAAATTATATTTTGGCAGCCTAAACAACTCTCTATCGGTGCAGGGTATTCCGTATATTTAGAAAAAGCCAATAAAAGTATAAAAGCTGTATGGTAGACAAAATGAGTGCATTAGTAATTAGTGCACATAAAAGAATACATTACAAACGTCTAAAAACTATAAATAAAGAGCAGAGTTCCTGAAGGTAATGCCTTACTTCACATAGTAACTGTAATCGCATCAGCCAATATGTAAAAGAAACGCATAAAACTGCTTTGTACTGTAACGCAAATACCTGGAACGCGCCTGAGTCACGTTAGATTTTAACCACTTTAACCATTATTTTATGCTTTAACTTTAGAAAATAGCAGATATACAAGCTCACAGCGCGGCACCGAGTGCCGCGCTGCGAGCTTGTAGATCTGCTATTTTTGAAAAATCGTGAAAATGAGTGCAAGTCTTTGAGTATATTTGACCCGATCTTTGACCGACTTCCAAATCCTTCTTCTAAATCATGCTGTTCTCAAACTTTTTCATGTCAAGGACCCCCAAAATTACATGTATTTGGCCATGGACCCCCATCTCCCCAAAATATGTTGTTCCAGGGACCACCCAGAAGCAAATATTAAAGTTACAAATGTTAGCTTTTAAGTAGATATATTCAAAGAGACAAAAATAGCAGATCTACAAGCTCGCAGCGCGGCACTCGGTGCCGCGCTGTGAGCTTGTATATCTGCTATTTTTCAGTAGTTAAAGCAGTCAATAATCCTAGGCCTAAATGGGTTAACTGTCAAAGTCACTGCACCTCACGGAGAAAGATCCAAGAAAGACCTCTCTAGTCCACCTTATTTCCTCTTTCCCCTCCGTCTGTTATATTGGCAGGACAAACTTGATTATCCATGTTATTACCTACTGTACTGTGTGTGCTGACACCCATAACTTTGGACTTGATGTGATGTATGCACTGCAAGGACCACTGGGTCACTGTTGCTGTTGGTGTTGCTTACAGTATCTGCTCTTAAAAGGAAACGATCCAGAATTGATTCGGCCATCATGATTTTATTGCCCACATTGTTATGTATAGATGTTGTTGAAATACTTTTTTATGCCCCCTATGTTATAAAATACGCAAGGTACCGTGATTGCTGGACTACAAGCCGCACCTGAATATAAGCCACACCAGCTAGATTTAGAACAAAAAACAAATGTTTACATATATAAGCCGCACCTGACTATAATCCTGCTTCCTGCTAGAGCGCCCCTGGTGGTCGTTAGCTGTAAACGTCTATGTATAAATCCTTGTTAAAGACCATTGTAAAACTAACTAACTGGCCGTTAGATGTAAAAATCTCTATAAAGCCGCACCATTGTATAAGCCGCAGGGTTCAAAACTTGGGAAAAAAGCTGCAGCTTATAGTCCGGCAATTACGGTAAGTGAAACGCCTCCCGTCACTCACCTTTAAAAAACACCCACGGCACAGTACAGCTGAGGTCAATGCTTATTCGATGAAAAGGATTTATTGAACTCGTGCTAATGGCTTAATTATCAGTGATTTTGCTCTGAGCTACCTTTAATGAGGGAATGGCCCTAAACCTGCTGGTGCATTGTAGCCTTCTCCACACTAAAGTTTGCGTTACAACTAAATGTGTCCTCAATTTTGAAAAGTGTGATATAAGGATGAATCTGGATTTTTAATGTGCTTGAAACCAGGAAACTTTCATCTCCCATCGACTCAATCGCTGACATTACTAAAATCTATCAACACTACCTCTCTAAATGTCTCAAAGTGGAAAATCGTGCCCTTCCTTTGACAAATTGAGCTTTTATAGTGATTTCTCTGACACGCCGTGACAGTATGTCAAAGAAATCAGTCTAAGCCCCTCCAGAAATGTGGAACTGTTAACGAAGCATAACGTTACACCTTGGTATTGGCTGAAGTGCACTCTGGTAGATTGAAAAGTTCACTCGGGCTGCCATTTTAAAAAGCGAGCCCATTTAAAACAACGGTGGGCTTGCTTCCTCAGCATGTCATAACCCAGCCTTGAGTGGAGGTCTTCGTAAAAGTGCCATGTCTGGGTCTTGGTAGTTCATTAAGACTGTCTGCCGTCAGATGGATGTCCCCGGTGCGGCACCACTTCATTAATCCTCGCGCCACACTGGGCCCCGCGGAGGGGACAGGCAATGGCTCAATTAGAACCACTGGTGGAAAGTAACCAAGTACATTTCTCTCAAGTTCTGTACTTGAGTACAGTGTTCAGGTACTGTACTTTTGTTTTTTGCCACCCTTTTTTTTTTACTTTACTTGAGTATTTAACATTTTCATTATTAGTACTTATACTCCTCTACCTCTGAGAGAAATGTTTTACTTTTTTCTCTACCAGTATTATTACTATTATCAGGCCTACTAGTTCTTTTTTACTTAACTTTAACTTTAGTTACAAGTTACTTTGCAGATTTAGATTCCTATTACAAAACATGCATTAATCAATGCAAAAATAGCTGATCTACAAGCTCAATGTTCTGCAAATCCCCTGAAAATCTACTGTCTTGCCAATGGCAGGACATGTGAAGTTTTGAAATGGCACATCTGTAGGCCTATATTTTGTTACATTTATACTTTTACTCAACTACAGTTTTACTTATATACTGCACAATGTTGTATTGCCACTTTTACTTAAGTAGAATACTTTCTCCTCCGCTGAGTAGAACCCCTCTCAGAACCAGGAGTTAGTGCTGAGCCACTTAATCTCTCTTGCTGTCACATGCACATGTTAACAGTCAAACCCTGAGTGTTAAAGGAGTAGTTCACCCCCAAAATGACTTTTTTTTCTATTGATTACTCATGGCTTGGAGACTTGAGTTCAATAATATATATATTTGTTTGTATTTGTCGCATTCCTAAGATGCATTTGATGACCCAAATGCATGGCCCTGGATGGGGACCCAAATTAGGCCCTGAATGGGGACCCAAATGCCTTTGTGTCAGAATCAATGGGGGGAAAATTTAGGGGTCAAGGGTCAAGTAAATTTACCCCCATTGAGAATCAATGGGGTAAATCTACTATAATCAATGTTTTGCCTTAGGAATGTGACAAATACAAAACAATATTATTGAACTCAAGTCTCCATGGCGTGACTAATCAATAGAAAAAAAGTCATTTTGGGGGTGAACTACTCCTTTAATTTTACCCCTAGAGTGTACAAATGCAAACAAACAGACCCATAACAGCAAGTTTGGTTGCGGCAGTGGCTCAGGGCTAGAGAAACCGTCATTAGAACACGGAGGGTTCCCAGTTCGATCCCGGGCTCCCCCAGAGTTATAGTGTCGAAGAGTCCTTGAGCAAGACTCTGAACCCCTAGTTGCTCCTGGTGAGCAGGTTGGTGCCTTGCATGGTTTCCTCTGCCATCGGTGTATGAATGTGTGTGTGAATGGGTGAATGTAATGCACAATCTCTGTAAAGTGCCTTGGATAAATGAACCATTTACCATTTTACCATTTACCACTCCCTTAGAGTTTTTACTGTAGACACACTTGCATGATCCAGCATACGCAAATAAATGTACAGTCAGATTGACATGCACTCAGACATGCATTTTTATAAATACATGCACGCATGCACACACTCAGGTGGACTTTGAAAACATTTGAGTACACAGTTGGCAGGCGGGGATGAGCGTTTGACATTTCTTCTTTAATTTCCGACATTTCGATTTAAAAACCCTTATCACCGGCCCGCTTCTCTGATTGTCTGAATTTAATCTGCCGAAGCTTTGGGGGGAGGAGGGGGAGGGGGGGGAGGGGGGGGGGGGGAGTCATTAAATGGAAAGCACATTCATGTCATGTTTAAATATCCATGACATTTCCACTGAAACTACTGTAGCTGCTTTGTGGATCTGCAGTCAGGGAGAAGTCAAAGCCCTAAAGGAAGGAGGGTTTTCCCCACCCATGATATTAACAAGTTTTAATGCTTTGTGCTAGGGCTGGGCAATTAACTGAACATATATTGAAAACAATATTTAGAACCAATAATCGACTTAATATTGCTCCTGTAGGTTAAAGATGCACTTTTGACCCACAAGGTGTCAAGCCTCCAGGAAGAAACCCCAAATACAAAGGGAATACATAATTGCTCATAACAACCACACCAGGGGGTCTAATGCAGTACTGTCAACCTCCTAGACACATGAAAACCAGAAAAAGTACAAAACTATGGCACCGCCTCTTTAATCGATCAATCAAGTAGAAGTTTCTTTAAATATATTTATATATTGTATATATCAACTAACACCACAAAATAATTTGTATAATTTCTTTTTACAATTGACCAAATCGATTAGTTTAACTTACCACCACTTAACCCTGTATTATACTTCGTTGTACAATGGTGGCGTAAAAGAAATTTCAACATTTCAGTACTACATTAAGGTTGGTTGTGTACAATGTTAAATTGAGAATGTTGTTTTTTTTAGGGTAGAATTTAGACAATAGCATTCTGGGAGGTAACTTTCAACATATTTTTACACCAAAAACATTACTTTAATTTTCTTTTTCTTCTTCTAATTTACTTTTTTTGTGATTTAAACGTGGCACTAATTGGGATGTAATTTTTTTCCTAAGCAGGATGTACGTTTTTTTGTGTGTACACGCCATTGAGTCTGACACTGCACGCTCAAATGCTGTATAATCTTATATAAATCAGGGCAGAAATAATGGAATGGCCCCAATTACATTAAGAGCAAAGAGGAACGTTAACTGGACAATGTTAATGATAACTGAATCAGCACTGCTCCCGGTGTGGCCTCCATTTACTGTAAACAACACTCTCAAGGGAGCTTCATTACCCATTTAGAACGGGTACACATTATGGTGTATCATTATTTTATGCTTTAACTATTGAAAAATAGCAGATATACAAGCTCACAGCGCGGCACCGAGTGCCGCGCTGCGAGCTTGTAGATCTGCCATTTTTGAAAAATCTTGAAAATTAGAATTTTGACCCGATTCTATAAGTGTCCTCTGAATCCTTCTAAGGTTTTTTTGAAAAACCTATGTTTCTGTGTCAGCAATCTGGCCAGCCATCGTCAAAGAAAAGGTCCTTTTCACTTAACTGGAGCTCAGTTAGTCTGTTCTTGAAAGACTACTATGTCAGTGGTTCTCAAACCTTTTCACGTGAAGGACCCCCAAAATGATATGTAATTGGCCACGGACCCCCATCTCAAAATATCTAGTTCCAGGGACCACCCAGAAGCAAAATTTGAGTTACAAACGTCCGCTTTGAAAATAGATATATTCAAAGATTTGCACACATTTTCACGACTTTTTCAAAAAATATCTGCTATTTTTCCACTGGTTAAAACATTCAATAATTCTAGGCCTAAATGGGTTAAGAGTTTATTCCAACATAGAATGGTGTCTTCTTCGTTCCGTTTTCCCTGCTTGTTTCTCACCAACAGAAGCATGATCAATGCTCCTGCATGACAGATAATGTCATTTCTCAATACTGATGTCTTTTTGTCAAGACGGGTGGAGCGCATGAATGTCTGTCCATTTATTAAATTGACAGTTATTATGGTATAATTTCAACATAATGGCGAAGAGATGGTATTTAACTCTCCCAACGCTTTGAACGTTCACGTTCGCCCCAATTCTCAAGGGACCTCCGCGCCAATACGGCGCTCGTTCGGTTCGTTCGTCTGATGACTGTAAGCTGATGAGGGGTCGCGCGGCCGTGTACTGTAAACACATTTTCCGCGGTGATGGTGTAAAAAATCCATTATGCGTTAACATCAACGGAGACCAATTCACTTCCTTGTTGATTTACTCTGGCTGTGAGGCTCTGTGGCCAGTGACTGGTCTGAATGTACGGCAACACATAACAGGCAAATTCACATTCATTCTCGCATGACGCCGCCCTCTGCTGCCTGGCAGACCAAAGTGCACTATTGCACAATCAAAAAAATAATAATAATAATTAAAAAAAAATGTCTATCTATCTACTATAATAACGTTGCAAAGGTAAGCCGCTTTTTGATGGCACCAGACCCAATAAATAAATAAATAATCTGGCAGTAGGAGAGTTAATAGCATGGCTCTGACTGTTTTTTTTTTGTTATGAGGATTGAGTCAGGGGTGTGGGTGGCGGCGTTGTACAGTAGTCTTTCTGGGGCGGCTAGCTGATTACTGCAATCTGCCCAGACTACATCTGCCGAGGCACGCTGCTCCATTCTTCCAATGCCAAGGAAACAATATGGGGCAGTAATGTCCCAATGAGGCTCATTGTACCCATTCTCAGTCCACCGATCAGGGGGTATAATAACACTCATCAGAGCAGAGATCAAGTGATGGCCGGAGGCTTAGTCATCAAGGTAACTTAATGTGTCAAAGTCAAAGAAACTGTTCGAGGCACACTTTATTTTTGAAAAGGCTTTATATGTGTGACACATGGACCTACAGCAAGGGTCTTCAGCAGGGGGTCCGGGACCCCTAGGGGGTCCTCAGAGTTACGACAGGGGGTCCTCCAAATCTGTGTGTGATAGAAACTTTTTTTCTCCTTTTTTATTGCGACCGAAGGTCGCATATACTCTGAAGAATCGTGTCGCTTGAGTGTCCTTCCTTCCTTCCTTCCTTCCTTCCTTCCGTATCCTCGTGACCGTCCTTCCGTATCCTCTGTGATGTCAGTGTGATGTCAGCGAGTTGTGACATCACTTCCTGTACAGGGCGGCTACACGAAATGTGGATAACACTATATATGGAGATAGTCCAGTCCATCATGTCATATGGGACTACCGTCATAGAAAGTAGCCATTGTTAGGCCGGAGTCATTGGCTGTCTAAACATGGAGATGTGGATAACACTATATATGGAGATAGTCTAGTCCAATATGTCATATGGGACTACCGTCATAGACAGTAGCCATTGTTAATCCGGAGTCAATGGCTGACTGTCTGTACAGGAAGTGATGTCACATGACATACTTTTTATGCCCATATATGAGTCCTAACATGGAGATGTGGATAACACTATATATGGAGATAGTCTAGTCCAATATGTCATATGGAACTACCGTCATAGACAGTAGCCATTGTTAGGCCGGAGTCAATGGCTGTGTCTATGACGGTAGTTCCATATGACATTAGCCATTGTTAGGCCGGAGTCAATGGCTGTGTCTATGACGGTAGTTCCATATGACATATTGGACTAGACTATCTCCATATATAGTGTTCTCCACATTTCCATGTTTAGGCCCCATCGCTCACACCCTCGATGGGGTTGGCGATAGGGCCTTTCTGTGTGGAGTTTGCATGTTTCCCCGTGTCTCCTAGGGTTGATACCCTCACAAAAACATGAACAAACTCCCCCCAGAATCATAACAACTAGAATCGTCAGAGAAACACTGTGGTTGGCCAGATAGTCAAGAATTGGCGCGACCTCGCCCTTTAGGGCGAGGTCGCATGTCACCCTGAGGTGTCTTACTAGTTATTGCGACCAAAGGTCGCATATACTCTGAAGAATCGTGTCGCTTGAGTGTCCTTCCTTCCTTCCTTCCTTCCTTCCTTCCGTATCCTCGTGACCGTCCTTCCGTATCCTCTGTGATGTCAGTGTGATGTCAGCGAGTTGTGACATCACTTCCTGTACAGGGCGGCTACACGAAATGTGGATAACACTATATATGGAGATAGTCCAGTCCATCATGTCATATGGGACTACCGTCATAGAAAGTAGCCATTGTTAGGCCGGAGTCATTGGC
The DNA here is from genome assembly GCF_963921795.1 of Nannobrachium achirus. Classification (NCBI taxonomy): domain Eukaryota; kingdom Metazoa; phylum Chordata; class Actinopteri; order Myctophiformes; family Myctophidae; genus Nannobrachium; species Nannobrachium achirus. Next base: position 22,939,690 of record NC_137832.1, on the reverse strand, counting down.
TGTCTAAACATGGAGATGTGGATAACACTATATATGGAGATAGTCTAGTCCAATATGTCATATGGGACTACCGTCATAGACAGTAGCCATTGTTAATCCGGAGTCAATGGCTGACTGTCTGTACAGGAAGTGATGTCACATGACATACTTTTTATGCCCATATATGAGTCCTAACATGGAGATGTGGATAACACTATATATGGAGATAGTCTAGTCCAATATGTCATATGGAACTACCGTCATAGACACAGCCATTGACTCCGGCCTAACAATGGCTACTGTCTATGACGGTAGTCCCATTATGACATGATGGACTGGACTATCTCCATATATAGTGTTCCCCACATTTCCATGTTTAGGCCCCATCGCTCACACCCTCGATGGGGTTGGCGATAGGGCCTTTCTGTGTGGAGTTTGCATGTTTCCCTGTGTCTCCTAGGGTTGATACCCTCACAAAAACATGAACAAACTCCCCCCAGAATGATAACAACTAGAATCGTCAGAGAAACACTGTGGTTGGCCAGATAGTCAAGAATTGGCGCGACCTCGCCCTTTAGGGCGAGGTCGCATGTCACCCTGAGGTGTCTTACTAGTATTAAACACTTGAATCCTAGCGTCCATATCCTGAGAACTTTAGACAAAAATTGCAGATCTACAAGCTCACAACGCCTCGCAGCACGAGGCGTTGTTTGGCGTAGAGGGGAAAAAGAGCAGACTAAGTACAGAGTGAAGGGTCAAGTTAAGTATTGACGGTTCAAGTGGTTAAATACGATCTGAAAACACAAATTGACATGAATCCAAAATACAATGATGACTAAAGGGGGTCCTTGGCCTGAAAACGTTGAAGACCTCTGACATACAGGATTGCGTTGTATAATAGTTGATATTCTGCCAAATCATAGCTTAGGCCTTCATCAGAATTCATTTTTGGCCTGGGACATGTGGGGTGGGCTGGTTCTCATCGTGCAGCAGACAGATTGAGGTTTGCATGCGGCCGAGCGGGTTCATGTGTTTCACATTTATATAAATGTTTCTGAGGGAATATCCTCTTGTTAATCCTTTAGGATTAGAAACCGTGTGCCAGTGTGTGGTGCACGGCATTACTACTTTTATTTTGGTTAAAACACACAGCAATGCATTAATCTTTAAGCTCCAAAGGGTTACCTGATTAAAATGTAGGCCACATACTGTAAGCACATTTCCCCCCTGTTTCCAAACTTTCTTTTCAGTCTATCATCAATTTCATGCTTCATTCCAAAGGGATGTTGAATGGTGAGCATTTTGTCAATCTGTTTTCAATTTCATGCTTTGTTTAAAGCATGTTTAGAGGACATTTAGGCTTCAAATAACAAACTATTAGTTTTCTACGTACTCTGTATATAAAGTTGTCTGTACTATGCCTTCACATTGCATAGCCGATTTCTTGTCAATCCAATGTTTTCTTAAACATACTTTAGTGTACTAATCTATTGTTAAATCGACATTTAACAAGATACAGTACTAAGCAATCTAGGTGATCACTTATCACCTATTTTCATTACAGTGTTCTTTTTTATGATTATAGTCACATTCCATGTGCAATCAGATAAGTGCAATCTTCTCCTTGCTAATGTGCACATTCGTATAAAGGGTTTACCTGACAAGAATAACGCTAGGACAGGATCAGCCAAACTCCTGCCTGCCTCAAGATCTTCCACCAATTGATGGGAACTGTGCATGAAACAAAGGGGCACAAATAAACAGCATGGTTGCTATACTGCGAGCCTGCATGCATTTATTTCTCACGCTGCCTCCAAACAGATGTATGCCTGCATTCCTTACCGGGATGTTTTCTGAAAGTACAAACACAATTTCCTTTAAGCGGGTCCTGCAGCGAGAGCAAGATTGTTGTTTGGGAAGATGGACTTGACTGAAATGAGTAAGCGTTAGCTGCAGGTACTCAGGGGCGTCACACCAAATTCTGGGCCCTGGGTACAAGGATTCACTGCGGGGCCCCTGTGCTTTAACTATTGAAAAATAGCAGATATACAAGCTCACAGCGCGGCACCGAGTGCCGCGCTGCGAGCTTGTAGATCTGCTATTTTTGGAAAATCGTGAAAATGTGTGCAAGAAACCTATGTCAAGGACCCCCAAGATGATATGTATTTGGCCACGGACCCCGATCTCAAAATATTTAGTGCCAGGGACCCCCAGAAGCCAAATTTGAGTTAGAAATGTTCGCTTGAAAAATACATAATATTCTAAGACTTTCACACATTTTCACAACTTTTCAAAAATAGCAGATCTACAAGCTCGCAGCGCGGCACTCGGTGCCGCGCTGTGAGCTTGTATATCTGCTATTTTTCAATAGATAAAGTTACTAGGGCCCCTCCACCTTGGGCCCCAGTAACTCAGTCCCACTTTCCTACCCCTTGTGACGCCCCTGCAGGTACTACTCAGCTTGGGGGAAACAAAGGGGGCCGAGATGTCTACACGCGTTTGTCTGGAGGCAGTCTGACAGACTTACATTGTCTCTCATCCAGTTGTATTGGATGTGTCATCGCACATTGTCTTCTGAGCTTTCAAGTTCACAGTTCCCTTTATGTTCCCTCACCTGCTTCCGCTTGCACCTCAGTAGCGCATTGTTGCTGATGAAATATAAAAGAGTTTTATGAATGATACCCCCCACCACCACACACACACACACAGGGACGTGCTGGTCATTGGGAAAATCGGGACAACTCCCGAACGGCCGGTTCATTCCTGGCCGGTCCAGGCCGGCCATTAGGAAAAAAATACAAATAAAACGAAATATAACTCATGTAATTGGCCCACTGGCTTGTCACTTGGCATGATCTGAAATGTCAAATCATTGAGTAGCAGCAGTGCTATAGAGAGAGATCTCTTTCTATAGCGCGCAATGAGGGCCTCTCCAACTCTTTTTCCCGGGCTGAATCAGGGGCCCAGCACGTCCCTGCACGCGCACACACACACACACACACACACACACACACACACACACACACACACACACACACACACACACACACACACACACACACACACACACACACACACACACACACACACACGTCTTTCTTTTTCACCATGTTTTACTAAAACTGCCATGCAGGATATTGTATTCTTAAATTATTGCGAAAAAAAAAAAAGGTTGACCTTCATTTGATTCCAATTAACCCCAATTCGGCCTGGCCTTCGAGACGATTGGCTTTTTGTACTGTAGCCTATTTTAATTTAAAGAGATGTCTGGTGGTCTGGCTCTAACATTGTCTCATTTCTTTAACCTGGCCACGGTGGGGACATTTAAATGAACCCATTAAAACCCATTTAGGCCTAGAATTTTAACCAGTGAAAAATAGCAGATATACAAGCTCACAGCGCGGCACCGAGTACCGAGTATTTTGAGATGGGGGTCCGTGGCCAAATACATATCATTTTAGAGGTCCTTCACATGAAAAAGTGTGAGAACCACTGACGTAGTAGTCTCTCAAGAAGGACCTTTTCTTTGACGATGGCTAGCCAGATTGCTGACATGGAAACATAGGTTTTTCAAAAAATCTTAGAAGGATTCAAAAGACACTTATAGAATCGGGTCAAAATTCTAATTTTCACGATTTTTCAAAAATAGCAGATCTACAAGCTCGCAGCGCGGCACTCGGTGCCGCGCTGTGAGCTTGTATATCTGCTATTTTTCAATAGTTAAATCATAAAATAATGATACACAAAATGTGTACCCGTTCTAAATGGGTTAAGAAAGGGCCTGGGAGGCTTTGAGAGAAGGTGTTGAAACGCAACACTGTTAGGGAAAATGCAAGTTGTGGCAAATTGTGTGGAGAGAAAAAGTATTTTTCTCCTGCTGAGAGTTGGGGACATGGAAGCACTCGGCACACGGGACACAAAGCGAGCGGCTTTCTCCACAGTCAAAGGCTTGCAGAATCAATCAGCTTGACGGGAAACAGAGAAAGAATAGAGAAACAGGTAGGGAGTGATTTCCAATGAAAAGGGAGCAGAGGGGAGTCACAGCTTCGAGTCTACAATACAGTGACAAGCCAGGTTTGGGAATCCTCTGTACTCTAGAGTTCTTACTCCAACCTAAATGCGTTGAAAACTAAGGTGCTGTGCTTACTGATAGCCCCAGTAGGTCCAGACCTCCCAGCTTGTATTCACAAGTACCCCTCTTGGTCTGGGTTTGAATCCTATCAGAACAGTGTCTGCTTTCCCTCGATTCTCCTGTGGGTGTGTTTGTAAAAATGCTATGAGAATCCAGAATCTGCTCTGATAGTTTAGAGCGCTCTGGTGTTGATGCCATAGAGTGCTCCAATACAGTGGTTCTCAACCTTTTCAGGCCGTGACCCCTAAAATAATTATATTTTAACTGGGGACCCCCTCACCCTGACGAGCACTAAAGTTGAGTTGAGAGTTGAGTTGAAATTTTGTATAACATGGTTCTATTGTGAAAATAGCAGATCTACATGCTCACAACGCCTCGCATTGCAAGGCGTTGTGATCATGTAGATCTGCTATTTTCACCATTTCTGCCTCTAATATTTGACAATTTGGCCAATGTTTATTTTGTCAGTTTAGAGGTATTAAAAAGTCCTTAAATTGTCATGTTAGAAATGTGCAGATACACTCTATAAACTTAAACTTTATGTTGGTTTGTTTACTGTTGAATGAGAAAACAATCTTGCACATAAGTTAATCATCTGGGTACCCCCAAAATAATTCGGGGACCCACAGGTTAAACCACTGCTCTAATATACAAGTTAATTTACAAAAGGTCAGAGTACATACTCGTTAATAGTCCATAGTCCATAGCGATAGTGTCTGCATGCAGCGTGTATGTTGCCTAACAAGGAAGCAAATGCGTTCGGAGACAGGATAACAGGGGCGTGTTGTCCCGCCCCGTGTTTCCGGTCTCGGAACATCCGTATCCGGTTTCAGTGGATAGTGCGGCTCTATAGAGAAAAAATAATGGCGGATCGGCGATCACACTTTAATTGTTTTATAGCGATTAAAGCATATTGACAGCTCGTCATACTTGTCATAGGCAGTAAATGAGTTAAGTACAGTACTTGAGTAAATGTACTTAATTTCCACCACTGCTGTTAACCAGGTATTTACCTACACTGAGCTCAATGGGCCCCAAGAATGTACGGAGTACGGGAATTGGCAGTTTGAGCTATACAGTATGTTCACCTGGGTCCCCCGCACCCCACTGACATGTCAACATTTCAGTGGGGTGCCTGCATGTGCATGTCACCTTCTATGTCCAGGAGAACCACCAGAAAAATGTGCATGCTCACACAGTGCACGCACGCGCACACACTACAAGCAATTACTGATTGTTCTAATGTTATTGGAGTGGCACAGATTAGCCTCTGGAGAAATGTAACCTTTAAAGTAGTCAGTTGATTCTCGTGGTCACACAGCCGAAAAAGGTATCGCATCATTTACCAATGTCTATAGTGTATATTGTGTATTTAGGAACATATAGATATACAGTAGGACCACATTAAAGACAGACAGTGCCATTCAGAAATCTTGAGTATTGTAGGATTTATGAAGTACGGTATTGTAGGACGTATTGTCTGTATTTTCTGTCTTTTTAAATGCTGACTCTGGGAGCTGAGCTTCAAGAGTTCCTATGCATTCATGCATAAATAAATAGATCATAAATATTCAATTCAATCATTCACATGTTTTCTTAGGTTATAACAGCTGTTGTATGGAATTATAAAATAAAAATATATACGTATATACAAAATAAATAAATGGCTTTCCGATAACAAACGATCTCTGCATCTTCTGAAAAATAAAGTCATATTATTTGGTTCCAAATTTAAGTTCCAAATCTCCAGGATTAACTCCCAGATTAAACATCTGTACATTATCTGGTATGTATTTAAGACACATCACCTTTCTGGCTAGGACGGATTATGGACCGGGCCATTGGTGCCAGTGACCAGGGGCCCTTGACTACTGGGCCCTGTGCAGCGAGATCAATCGTCAATGTATTAAAATGTCTTGATAAGTACAGTACTTGAGTACTGTACAATTTGACATTGGCCATGGCAGGCCTCGTCACATGGCACACATCTGTGCTGTGAGGCAGCGGCTACGGCTTTGTCTGACATCAGTGCATGTTGTCCGTCCGTCTGCCCACCGCCCACTAGACAATTTTAATCTAAGATAAGACGTCTATACTGTATAGGTTAATGCTCAAATATGTGGGGTTAGGCCACATAGCCATGTCCCCTCATACACAGCTGTCTGACTAACAGGACTAACATCTGACAAATACTGTATATCAATTAGATGTACTGTATGTACATGCAAATAAACAAAATCAACCAAATAAACTTTTTAAGTTATAGATTGTACATCCTGGATGATAAATGTCTACAGGTGCTTTCTTGACCCACACCTACGCTTACAAGTCGAGTAGTGTGTTTGAGTGCCCTAAGGGCGAAAAGGTAATTGCCTTGGGGCCTCTGCAAGTCTTCATCTGTTCCTGATTTCTGGGGAAAGTATTGCCCTAAATGCCTTACCAAATAAACTAAAAGACTAAATTCCTTGCTTTGTAAATCCTTGTTTCTATAAAAAGAAACCAATTAATGTCAGCGAGGGCTCAGCTATGATTGTGTTGCTATTTCATGGTATTATGGTTTACCGCAACATATCAAACATGAATTGCAGCACGGAACAAACTTATCAGAGTTGTTAAACTCCATCTTTTTGCCCATCTTGTAGATTAACATTTAAAAGAACTTGAATGGCTTGCATAAAAGAGGGAACATTTTATGAGGCTCCCAAAACTGTACATAAATGTGGATCAAGTTAATTGGCAAACTATTTATCTCGAGTGTCCTATACTGAAGTTGTTCTTTTTTGATGCCAAAGCTTGATGTGGAAAATACTTTTATGTACGCTGGCACAGTTCAATAGAACAGACTTCCATTGCAACTTCCATTTCTTCTGAAATCAGTTTTAAACAATCCTTTGAAAGATAAATAGTATGTAACCCCTGTTATTTATTTATGATATACCCTGTCAATCTGCCTTTATGTTTTTAAATCTAATCTCTGATACAATGACTGGCTATCCGCAGATTTTGTAGCAATTTGTATCAATTATTGAAAATATTATGCCTTAAATGTCAAATGTCCAACCAAGTCAAGTAGTGTATACAGTACTTACCTTATTTCAGACCATTTTCCAAAGCGTTCTTTTCTTTTCTTTTCTTTTCTTTTCTTTTCTTTTCTTTTCCACTTCCTATATTAAAACCGCCTGGCGGACCACGGCCCTAAACATGTAGTGTTGCTGTTTGTAGGAATGAACACAGAAGCAGACGGGAGGAAGTGGACTAAGAAAGGGGAGGAGCCAAACCGAGTTCCGGTTTGTACACAAAACAAGGACAAGGACTGACAGATATAGATCTCCATGTATTCGCACAAAAGGCCCAGACAGACGTGTACACCGGGTACTCTGAGAAAGCCCCCTACCGCTATGACTCGGACATTTCGAGGGGAAGGGCCAATTAGCGGCCCGAACCTCTAGTCCTATATATCGTAGTTGTCGGGTGGAAACCTTGTACCGGTATGTCCAAAACCGCTTGTTTTTATCATTTAAAAAAAAAAAAAATTAGTGAAAACAGCCGATCTACAAGCACACAACGCCTCGCACCGCGAGGCGTTGTGTGCTTGTAGATCTGCTGTTTTCACTACTTTTATGCGACGGCCTCGTACGATGAAGCAGGGCTTTGCTTTGCGAAAAAAACATACAAATCTGAAACTTGGAGATATGAGGCTTCCACCCGACAACGACGATATACTATAGGCCTAATTGGCTAATGGGGGGGGTGGGCCAGCTGGTGGGAGGGAGGACCTCTGACGTCATTCTGACTCAGCCATAAACAAACCACGTTCACATCACTATGACAACATCAACAAACCACGTTCACATCACTATGACAACATCAACCAACCACGTTCACATCACTATGACAACATCAACAAACCACGTTCACATCACTATGACAACATCAACCAACCACGTTCACATCACTATGACAACATCAACCAACCACGTTCACATCACTATGACAACATCAACCAACCACGTTCGTTCACATCGCTATGGCGCTGGCTACAAGAATATGAATCTTTCTCTAATCACACATTTTGTTGTGCGATTGGGGCTTGCAGCCACACAAAGCTGGAGATTTCGGCCGCTAAACCGTATCTTTTTGTAGCCGGATAAACAAGTGAAGATTTACAAAAATATCCGATTCAGTGGATCTGTGAAGGCAGATATACGAAAATCTGAGTTTAGAAAAAGATCCAAATTAGTGTAGCCTTGGTCTATGACAACATAAAGAGATGCCCACAGATGCCCATTCTTCCGGTTCATCTGTAAATATTATTTACGTGTACATGTACAATAACAAGAAATTACACAGTCCTTTTATACCAGCTTGCGCCTTGTGGACTAGCCTTGTGGAGCAGTTTATAGTGGCCTTGTGGAATCCACTGGGAACTGAATTCCGTATTAGATATAATAATATAGGCTACCGGTATATACAGTCACGTTTGTTCTCCTGCCTTTTAGCCATATGGTAAAACAACTATCCTATGAGCAGATACTTTCACTTCAGTGCACGCCACAACAACAGGAAAGGACTAGTATTAATAATGGTGAAGATGAACTATTCGTCATTTCTCTGGGGGTCAGGGCCAGATCAAGACTTTGTGGTACCCAGGGCTTCGACTTTGGTGCCCGCCTGGAAAATGTTTCTTCAAGTGTGGGCCTGTCGGGCTGGGGTGGGGGTGTGCTGCTGCTGCTGCTGATATATTTCACCTTTCATACCCTAATTTATCATCAAATTTGAAATTAATGGGAACATAATTTACACGCTTATCAGGGCATGAAAGAAGACTTTAAACTATGACTGAAAGCATGAAGTATTAATGTCAATGATTACTAAGGTAATAAAATCAAGTGTAATCTCCGTTCAACTCTCCATTCATGAGAACTGCAGGGAAAACGGCACTTCCTAATAGACCATATTCACCCGGCGGCCATGTTTGAGATTTGCATTGAAACCGGGTGGCAACTAGCGTGGCATTTAATTAATTAATGATGGCCGCCTTGTGAATATGGTCAATTGGCTTCATTTTCAAGACGGCATGCTCGTCACCTGAGTCGCAGGGCTGCTCAAGGAGCGTGGCTGTCCTTGAGGGCCCTAGGGACCACTGCAATAACTTAACTTTTCTGAACTTCTAATGCAGCCCCCATTTCTCTAAAGCCACACAGCCAGTAAGCAGTGTCGTCGGTTTGCTTTGTTGAATATGTAAATATATGCCATTAAACTTCTCTTTCTTTAATTAGTCTTCAGATTTTATGAGTGACTGCTTCCAATTATGGATCAATGTCTCATTTCTGCATATGGACCCCTGGGTGTGTGGAAGCAGTTTCTCCTCCTGCCAAGTAGACGGCTTGCACCACACTGATCAATGTGGAATTGCGCTGCTGTGCTGATCATGTACAGTATGTATGATGTGATGTGATGTGGGGTGTGTCTGTGTGTGTGCGTGTGTGTGTACGTGTGTGTGTGTGTGTGTGTGTGTGTGTGTGTGTGTGCGCGTGCGTGCGAGCGAGTGCGTATACAGTGTATAATATCGTCGTTGACGGGTGGAAACCTTGTACGTCCAAAACCGTTCGTTTTGCATTTATCATTTTAAAAATGATTTAAACTAGTGAAAACAGCTGATCTACAAGCACACAACGCCTCGCGGTGTGCTTGTCGATCTGCTGTTTTCACTACTTTTGTGCGACAGCCTTGTATGATGAAGCAGGGCTTTGCTTTGCGAAAGAACGTACACATTTGAAACTTGGAGATACGAGGTTTCCACCCGACAACGACGATATACTGTGTGTGTGTGTGTTTGACGTGGGTGACGTGTGTAATTGCTCCACCAGTAATTTCGCTCAGAGCTCATTAACTGGCACATGAGAGGGAGGCTAAATTCTGCGTAATACTTAAATGCACTCCTGGCTTGCAGAGGGAGAGCTGTGTGTGCAGCTGTGTGTGTTGGAGAGGAGGTGCTGACGTAGTGCTCACTGCGCTGCAAAGTGCCACTCAAATGTGTTGGAAAATTACCATTTGTACTCATAGCTGTAGCTCATACTGCTGGTGATTGGTGCTTAGGGTTTTGTGAATGCAGAATGGTGATGTGTACTGATCCCATTACGGGTACACATTATTGTGTATCATTATTTTATGCTTTAACTATGGAAAAATAGCAGACATACAAGCTCACAGTGCGGCACCGAGTGCCGCGCTGCGAGCTTGTAGACCTGCTATTTTTGAAAAATCATGGAAATTGGAATTTTGACCTGATTCTATAAGTGTCTTTTGAATCCTTCAAAAGGTTTTTTGAAAAACCTATGTTTCTATGTCAGCAATCTGGCTAGCCATCGTCAAAGAAAAGTTCCTTTTCACTTGAACTGGAGCTCAGTTAGTCTGTTCTTGAGAGACTACTATGTGAGTGGTTCTCAAACTTTTACATGTGAAGGACCCCCAAACTGATATTTATTTGGCCACGGACCCGCATCTCAAAATATTTAGTTCCAGGGAAGCAAGTTCCAGGGACCACCCAGAAGCAAAATTTGAGGTACAAACGTTCGCTTTAAAAATGCATATATTCAAAGATTTGCACACATTTTCATTTTTTCAAATATAGCAGATCTACAAGCTCGCGGTGCGGCACTCGGTGCCGCGCTGTGAGCTTGTATATCTGCTATTTTTCAGTGGTTAAAGCATTCAATAATTCTAGGCCTAAATGGGTTAAAGGGACTCTTTCAAAAAGTGCATCCATTTGGCAGTTTATGATCATTAATCGTAAACTTGTTTTTTGTCACTGTGTGTGCTTGCATGCAGTATACAAAATATGAGGACTCAAATTAAGGCATGTTTTCACTACAGTTCCGGAATTTTTCCTGCAAAATAATTAGCATAATGATTTTCAACTTGCCGGGAGTTTAGTTTTTTGGGTGTTTTCACATAAGCAAAAATGCTGGCATAGCCATAAAATACCTCGTTTTCACTAAACCGTTGTCGCGGTGTTGTCCGTTGTCCGTGTCCGTGTTGCCAGACTTTGCGAGAGAACTAAGCAACCAGGTGTACGAAAATAATCCCCAAAAAGTTATATTATCTAGGCCACACGAGCACTTTAAAACTACCCGCATCGCCACATCAGCTAATTGAAAATTACCGATCTACAAGCTCACAACAAATAAAACGAAACCAGCAACTATCATATACAAACAACTTTACGGAAATGAAGCCCAGAGTCGCTTATAATTAGCAGACATGGCAACACTTGCACTGAAAGACCTGAAAAAAAATGAAAAAAAGAAACACTCTCCCCAGTTCGTTGCGTTCACTGCGGTGGCATCGGTGCCTGTCCTGTCTCTTCTCTCTCTCACTCTGAACGCTACAAATGGATTTACTAAAACAAAATATTCTTCATGCTCAGCAACAACAACACATAAGGTCCGTTCAGAAAGGATCTCATCTAATGCAACGTGTTGCACCTGTGGGCTTTAGATTAGCTGTGGTCTGTGGACTCGCTCGGTGCTCAAAAGACTTTTAGGCTAATCATCACATGACAACGGCGATAAACTAATGATGCACCTTTTGTTGAGAACAGCTTCTTTCTTTCAGAACCTCTCCAGTCCCTCCGCAGATAGCGGAGGAAGAGGTTCCAAAAGGAGCTGCCGTTAAGAAATCGTTGCACTTTTGCAGGCAGCCAGCCATGGTCACAATGCGACTCTCACTCTACTCTTTATAGCCTAAATAATTATCCCTAATGCAAGGTGAAGCTGTATTATATTTCGACTGTAGGCCTATATCCCATTCACATTCTGATCGTTTTCAATCCCAAATACAATGCTTTAACTGTTATCATTGGCTCCTTACGCACCTGCTTGTCAAAAAACCGTCAAAAATAACGGTATGCGTTTTCACAGAAGGGAAATTTGTATTCTAACGGTACTTTAGCCAAAAATTACTAGGTATTTTCCCGTCAAATTTCGGCCTCCAAAACTCCCGGAATACAAAATAAGTGGCCGTTTTCACATGGCGTGAATTTCAAAATTGCCGTCATTTTTGACAAGACTTCCAGAAGTTTTGCTCAGTGAAAACGGGGCTTTAGATGTATAGTTTTGTGGCAGTACTACTGTAAGTCACTGTGTTTTGCTGGATTGGTGAACTGTTAAATTCATACTGTAACATTATTCTGATTCCTCATCATCATTGCATCCAAAGGAATTTATAATCATTTATTGCGTTTCCTTCAGCTGGGCAGAAATACATTCTCCAGTTCTCTCAAGTGCCTGTTCTGTTTTTTAATTTGATTTAAGCTTTTCCCTAATGAATTGGCATGACTGCAGTGAACTCCTCAACTTTTGAATTTCAAATGAATTTCAAATGGATACAAAATGGCTGTTTTGGTGGCAGACCATTCACTAACTTGGCTCTGTGGATGCATGAGGAATGGTCAATTATAGCGATGTTTAGCAAATTAAACAGCACATTTTTGACAGCCTTGAATTTGAAATTAAATGTAAGAACTAATGGGCCAAAGTTGCTTGCATGGCACATCGACTCTCAATTAGTGAAAATGGAAATCTTGGACATACTGTAGCAGTTGTTGTTCTGCAGTCTGGTCCTGGTCGCACATACGTACTGTACCTACTGTACTTAAAGGAAACACATTTTCAACCTTGTATCTTCTTCATATAATTGGTCCTCACTAATGTACATTATAAAAAGGCGCCATTTCCATCTACTATTTGCTCTGTGTCTCAGAGGTAGGTTGTAGAAAGTTCCGAAACTTGCCTAGGATGAGATCATTGGTATAGGGATTCTAAGCTAATGGAAACTACAGCCTTCCTGGAAAGTTGGCAGACTGTTTGCAAACAATGTCTGAAAACACATAATAACTTCTGCTGTTTGCACCTATCATCCACACTGAAAATTTAGACATCAGGAAAAACAGCAGACCGGTTTTGTTGATAGCATGACAGCATATTGCTTTGTAGTCTGGAGTGGCGGAACGGAGACCTTTTTAAAAAGATGACACAGACACCCACGTCCGCTTCCTCATTGTCGAGTGTAATCTGGGTTTTGGGTGGGTGGTTCATCGTGGCTGTTGTGGTGGAAGCACAGAGACGCTGTGTAATATACTGTAGCTGCAAGTCTGCCTGCTGGTACGAAGTACAGTATATACGGCCATGATGGCCATGGTTTGTCACTAAACTCATCCATGTAGAAATGAACCCCACACCATTCCAAGTCGCGGTTACACATCTCTATTCAGAAACATTGCTATTCAGAAGATTGACTTCCATCATTCTAAATGGAGGTGTCACCTAAACCTAACCTAAACCCTAACCTCAGTGGGGGTATTTCTGAATAGGGATGTTTCTAAGTAGGGGTGCTTCTGAATAGAGGTCTGTCCCCCCCCCCATCCCCCCTCTCCTAATCAGTGCAGGTTTCCTCAACACTTGTAAAGTACCTTGTTATTTATAACGTTATCATTATATACCACATTCATAACATTATTTATAACTTCTATTCATAACATGTATGTACGGTCACGTTATTATGCGTAAACCACCTCGAGTCGACACAGTGGTGAAATTATGATGTGTATGTTTTCATTAATTATATTTGGCAGGGGACCAGAGAAACTGACGGAGTCCGACATTGTTTTTGCATATGTAAACATTAATCTTAGTGAGCTCCGATTCGCACAAATGAGAAGTCACTATCCTTGACATCCCTACATAATGTGCATGACGTTGAGTGTGTGCTCACACACACACACACACACACACACACACACACACACACACACACACACACACACACACACACACACACACACACATACACACACATACACTGTGACACATTCACACGCAACACATTGAAATAATTACCTGTTTCTGTAGCACGCGTATCTCGAAAATGAGAGTATGCCGAAGGAATTCTTATGCCATATTTAAATAGGTGGTGCCTTGGTTTTGTACTTTTTCTGGTTTTCATGTGTCTATAGGAGGTTGACAGTACTTCATTAGACCCCCTGGTGTGGTTGTTATGAGCAATTATGCATTCTCTTTTTATTTGGGTTTTTAGCTGGAGGATGCCACCTGCTGGGTCAGACGTGCGTTCCAAAAACACCCATACTTATTACATCATAGAATCAACCCCTACCCTAATTACCATTCACCCAACACATGTGGGTGTGGCTAACTTCAGCTGGGTCACCACCCACCATGACAACCACGCATACCAATGAACTGGTGGGTGTGGCCACATAAAAACATCATTTTAACTCTTTCTGTACACTTTTTTGGAAAGATTCTTCCTCCTAGTATAATCATAATAGTAGATAATCATGTTTTATAGAGGGGAAAATCATGGCACCCCATCTTTAACAACAGTGTTTGGAAGTAATGTCCAAACTCCATTTTGTTTGTACTTCATGTGTCCGCGAGTCATACGCACATGGACCAGAGAAAAGCTCCTACTATTGTATTATCCATGCTGACTTAACCAGTGAGGAAGCGAACATGGGTGTCAGGTGTCATTGTTTTAAAAGATCACGGTTCCGCCACTCCAGAATACAAAGCAATGCTGTCATTTTCTAAATAACATAGTAAATGTACCCCGTTGATTCCAGATGGAGACACAAATGCATCCGGAATCAATGGGGGTACATTTAGGCTACTATAATCAAATTATTGGTTTAGGAATGCGACAAAAACAAAAAAATATAGTCATTTTGGGGGTGAACTATTCCTTTAAACTGATTTTTGATGCTAGTATTAGCACATTTTGCTGGGGGTCCCGTGGAACCCCCTCAAGGACCCCTGGAGGTCTCTGGACCTCACTTTGAGAACCACTGGCATAGGCATGCACCGGTTTTTCAATGATTCCCTTCTAGTGAAGGGAATTTAGGCTAATATTGCAGACTTTTATGATGATTCTTTCACACCTCTTTATGTTTAGTCCAAACCAAGGTGATGCTGATTATGTTTTTTTGTTTGTTTTCTTTCTCTCCTCCAATGGTCTAAATACCGCACAAAATATTTTGAGGATGAATGGGAGAAATTGTCAAGGTTCTGGTTGGCAAACTTTGATTTTGCATAGATAAGCATTGTGATTATTAGACTCCAGTCTGAAAGCAGAAGTACAGAAATGACTGTATGTGACCGTGACCTCTGCTAATAAGAAAAAAAAGAAAGCATCCATACAACATTAGATAGCATTTTGTGTGAACATGGATTTGTTTGATTAGCAGATCTACCAGCTCAAAAGTGTCGCATCATGATGGCTTTTGAGCTTGTAGATCTGTTTTTGCTACTTTTGTGACACTTCAGTAACACTGTAAAAAAAGAAAAAAGTTAAATATTTAAAATATGAATGTTTCTGCCTGACAGCAATGATATACAGCAGGGGTCTTCAACGTTTTCAGGTCAAAGACCCCTTAGTCGAGAGAGATATGAAGCAGGGACCCCCACTACCCATAGATACCATATAGTTTCATTGTTTGACAGCACAATCATCACTGAATTTTGGGTTCATGTAAATTTGTGTTTCCAGATATTTAACCATTTGAACCGCCAATACTTAAACTTGACCTTTCACTCTGTACTTAGTCTGCTCTTTTTCCCCTCTACACGAAACCTCTTTGCCGAAAATAGCCCGATCTACAAGCTCACAACGCCTCGCAGCCTGAGGCGCTGTGAGCTTGCAGATCTGCTATTTTTTTAGTTCTCAGAATATGGACGCTAGGGTTCAAGTGGTTAATATAGAAAAGGAGAAAAAAAGCTTCTATCACACAAAGATTTGGAGGACCCCCTGTAGTAACTCTGAGGACCCCCTAGGGGTTCCGGACCCCCTGTTGAAGACCCCTGATATACAGTACAGTACATGCCCGTGCAATGTTGACTGTGCTTTTAAAAGGTCTTGTGTGAATGCAGACACTTGCAGTAAATGCCCTCCATCCCGTCCTCTACATTATCTTTTATAAGACGCTGGTGCTGCTCTCTGTCGGCAAATTACACACCTGGCTGCGTTATCCTTGTTTGCCAATGACCTAATTGGGGGAAAAAACATGCTGGAAAACTTTCTCAAGTGCAACCATGTTCCTATCGTTTCCTTAAAGGGCCACTTCACCTCTGGGACAACCAGATCTTAATTTATTGTTGTTTGGGACACGATCAACACAATCCTGAGTTATTTTTTGTGTTCAATCTGTTTTCTGAGATATTTTAGTATTTCAGCATGTACTAGTGATGATGTGTTTTGCATCATAGGATGCAAAACACATCACTGATGATGCAAAATGCATCACTAGTCATGCTGAAATACTAAAATATCTAAAAACACAGATTGAACACAAAAAATAACTCAGTATTATGTTGATCGTGTCCCAAACAACAATACAATAAGATAGGGTTGTCCCAGAGGTGAAGTGGCCCTTTAACCAGCGGTGATTCTCAACCTGATCCAAGCCGGAACCCAGTCGTTTGCTTGATCGTTAAAAATGAACAAGCTCTGAAAATGCACGCGGCCCACCAATCTGACCACTTAAACGCGGCAACCAAGTGGGCGGATGGGTGGGCCGCAAACGCTTTGGAGATTTTCAAGTGGGCCCTTGATCCAGATAGGGTTGGAAACAGTGTTGTTTTTGACTTTTGATTTAGTTTTAGTCTTTTGAATAAAATGTCTTTTAGTTTTAGTCATAATTTAGTCACCTGAAAAGTTTTAGCGAACTAAATATCAAACGATTCTAGGCGACTAAATCTACAGTTGATTTAGTCAACTGAAATGTATTTTGGCAGGCCTTGATGGCATTGTAATGACTGGTTTTACACTTGGTTGCGTGCTGAAAATAGCCAATCTACAAGCTCACAGCGCGTTGCAGCGCGGCGCGTTGTGAGCTTGTAGATCTGCTATTTTCAGCACGCAACACCTGAGAGCAATCAAACATAAACTGCGACGCGTTGTGAGCTTGTACTGTAGATCTGCTATTTTCAGCACGCAACACCTGAGAGCAGCCAAACGTAAAATGACTCTCTTCTCCACTAGTCCCTCCATAAAGTTTTAGTCTAGTTTTTATTTTGTTGACGAAATTGTCAACATATTTAGTCTTAGTTTTAGTCACCACAGCTTCGTTTTTATTTCGTTTTGGTCAGTGAAAAAAAAAACGCATTTGACAAACATTTTTCGTCACAGTTTTAGTAGACGAAATCAACACTGGTTGAGAACCACTGTCCATTATTATTAGCATGCCCATCTCAGGGAACCAGAACTTACGAGGAAGTTGTGAACTATAATCATCTCCCCCGTCCCCTCCTCCCCCTTGCAGTCTACAGGGGGCTAAAGACGAGGTTGTGATAGAGTGCCATTGATCTGACACCCCCGGGTCCCCCTCCGGTCAATGGTCCTTGTGTGCTCCGCAGGTCCCGTTGCCATGCCAACATGCTGGCGGAGGAGCTGGAAGGAGCCATTTGTGGTGTTGATCTGTGAGCAGGACAGTCTCTCCCAGTGTCACTGCTGCTGCAGGTGCACGGAGCGCTCTGCCCGTCACACCATATTAGTCATAGATCACCGGGAGGGCTGGGCCGGGCTGGAGGATGATGGGCCCCAGAGCATCTGCACGAACAATACCAACAGCCAGGCACGTGCATACATAGACATAAAGGGGGCTTACCCTTTTGGGGACTGCCCAAAGTGCCCATAAGTCAGAAGGTTCATTAGTCCGAAGGTTCATTAGTCCGAATTTAGTTAGGGTTACTGAGGTTAGGGTTAGAGTTAGGCATAGTATTCTTAACAGATTCGGACTAATGAACCTTCGGACTAATGAACCTTCGGACCAATGCCATGGCACCGCCCTTTTATCCTTCTGTAAATAGTGCCCTCTCCAGACCATGAATGCAGTTTTTGCTACGGTGAAAGAAATGCAAATGCCATACTTCAGGTTATTCCATGCCATACCTGAAGGCAGCATTCAAGAGAATTGCCTCGTCCAAACTCTCCTGAACTTGAATGCAGCATCTTAGGTTGAAATCAAGAAATGTGTAGAAATCAAGTATCGAAAATAGCCGACCTCCAAGCTCACAACGCGTCGCGCTGCGAGGTTGGAGGTATGCTATTTTTTATGTTTTCACCAAAAGGCCCTTTTAGAAATTTCAGCCCCTGCCTCTCCAACATTCTCGGCATGTCCCTGCCAACAGCAGTTGGGTGCACAGCCACAGGTCTCAGTGTCTGCTGCCCCCTAGTGTGAGGATAAGTTATACATGATTCCAAATACCCCTCTGGTCATTCCTGGTGGGCCACCCTCCTCTTTCCAGTTGAGATGCATTTGATTTGATTTGATATCATCACTGTCAGGCAGAAACCTTGTAGTTTCAGTTTCAGATATGTGTGTTTTTTCGTAAAGTAAAGCCCTGGTTCATCATACAAGAGTGTCACACAAAAGTAGTGAAAATAGGCGATCAACAAGCACACAACGTGCTTGTAAATAACGATAAAAAAGGAACGATTTTGGACATACCAGGTTTCCACCCGACAACGACGATATGAAGAAGATGGACTGTTGCAATTGGGGAAATGGCCAATTTACTATATTGCAGTGTATTATCTAAATAGATATCACATTGAATGTGACAGATAGTGGGTCTTATAGGGGAAGCAGTGCTGTATCAGATGAGGTCCGAGGTCACGATTGATGATGGCTACGGTATCATTAATATGGATCCATTACACCATCCAGTCCACTCCAGCTGATGGACTCTAAAGGCACCGCGTACTTGAAAAGCATTTAGTTCAAATTAAATAATTGTTGGCAAGGATCGCTTCATTGATTCAAAGATGAGATTTTGTCGTCTGGGAATTTGAATGTTTTTTTCTTTTAGACTATTTATTTGTTTACTGTAGCCTGTGTAGACTGTACCCATTACCTAACATGGCAACGTACAGTAAGGCTGTGTGACCAACATAATGATGGCGTAATCCCATGGTGACAGGCTTTCAAATTGTTCCCCTTCTCTCTTTACATTTTCTAGCACTGTATCTCAAACAAAATGAACGTTTAGCTAACCTAATCATATACAATACCGTCTCTCTACTGTCTTGCTGTAGCACATTAAATGATAACATTTATCTGCTGTATTCCGACTCCTCCAGCTCATGGTAGTCTAATGCCGTGCAAAGAATACAGTGGGCTCTCTCCAAATTTCATCTTCATGAATACAGATGAATCCTGAAAACAGTAGGCTTGTATTTTACTTTAAACCAAGGATGGAGAGCTGAACAATTTCAAATGGCAGCTGACTGAGTAATGAGTCAGTGGATTTGTGCTCCCTCGCAAGGCTAATTATTTGGCTATATTTAAAGAGTCAGCCAGACAATTACATTTCTCTCTTGTGGGTTTAGTCTTGTGTGTCTGTGTGCATTACTTGGGCAGAGAGAGTATGGTTCCAGTGAGGAACACAACGAGTGTGTGGGAACTAACCGTGTTTTAGCTGATGAATGCTGCAGAATCCTGTTAGGCTAATAGGAAGTTTGATCACCTTCTTGGGTTTGAATACACGCTTGCTAGAAGCATTAGTTTGTGCCCATAGTTCATTATAATCGTATAATTAATAGCACTCAGCCCTTTCTCTATAGTGTCGCACTAGAAAAGGGTGAAGAATAAATGATTAATTTAAAAAGAATCTGATGCATATTAACAGTGGGTTTTACTGTAAGTAATTTTGAATCTAATTGGGAAATCTTTTGTGTCCTACGGGAATAAGATGAATGTTAATTAGGTGTGTGTGACCACCCTACTTGTTCAGCTGAAAGTGCACTTGTAATTTGATATCACACTGATGAAAAACACCTGCTGCTTTTTTAGCCATAGCCAATAGCAATCGTGTGATAACTAGGCCATTTCACACATGTATAAAACCATCTATTGATTCCATTGGTTACATTGTCTGCTTTGATTTAACTTATGTTCTGTACCAGTAAAACAGTGATGAATTATTTAGAGCCATTATACTTTCATGTTGAAGCAGACAAAATAAGCTGAATTCAATACTGTACTTCAGATGCAATTACTAAATAATTACAAAGATTTCACCAAATTAATATAGCCACATAACACTATAAGTTAAGTGGCCTACTTTACCTGCAAGGACAAGCTCCTTCTTGTGTCCTTGGTGTAACGCCTGAATGATTTTGGGCTTTTTTGTATCCTAGTTTAATGACTGTGTTTACACAGTACAGTGTGTTGGCTATGCTCGGTAAAGCAGCTGATGTCCTTACAGTTCTGTTTGTGTTTCGGAACAGTTTCTACGTCCCAAGACATTAAATATGCTTAACGATTAATGCATGACATTTAATGACAAATATGTTGTGCTGGGCTCTTTGTATTCGTCATATGGACCCTTCACAACAACAGGTTGCTTCTTTTGAAACTATTTAGTATTTCCTCAATTTTCAGTCGACTCTGTCAGTAGTGCTCTAAATGAATGTTAGCTGACACGACATAAATCAAAGGTATTAGTTTAGTATCTGGAAGGAAATGATAGCAGCTTGAGGGATGCTTTGGCCCGCTTGACTGCAGCGTATCAGCAGCCTGTTATTGCAGCGTTCATGTTAGAAACACCAGCATTGAAACACAAGATTCTTTCCCACACAATACTGGGGCATTTACACGCGCACTTGCACACATGCACGCACGCACACAAATGTGTGTGCACATAAATGACACGCACGCACGCACGCACGCACGCACGCACGCACGCAGGCCAATCTAACACTGCTCAAAGTCAGCTCGGGTTAAGGCTTGTCAAATGAAATGTGTTTGATGAGTGTTGATAGTCTTCCACTGTGTCACATTGACAAGTTAATGTCAGGTGCTCACATCAGGAGCCCCTGTGCTGAAGGGTCTTCATGACCTTAGAGATAATGGAAGCACACACATACGATTACACTAGGCTTTCATTGCTGTCAGGTATAAAGCCATGTCACTTACTCACTTCAATATATACTTTTGTTTTCAGACTCTTTCTTGACATTCGTAATTGTACTGAACAAGACACTTTGATTGGATTTGTGACCAATGTGTTACAAATTACCAACATGTAAAAGTAGTATACTAGGCTGGGGTTTTACCGGCAAGCAAGGCTGTGATGATCATTACCACATGGAGCTTAATCAACACAAGTCATTTGCAGCTCGCAAAATAGACTATTGTGCGATACGCTGTCATCTGCCGCCATGGTTTATGGTTTATGTACTCCTCCTGAAATTATTATTATTGCCATTGTTGTTGGCAGCTATTGAGGATATTGTTTCAAAAAACACATTGAGCTAGTCTTCTCTTCCTGTCTGTAGGACTGTGGCTCCAATATTCTGCTCTACATCAGTCTGCACTTAAAGGAGCTCAGACTTTCTCTCCCCCGTGGCCACTACATAACACAGTGTATATCTCCCTGCATAAGCATGAGGCTCAAAAGCCACAGAGCCGGGCTGCACACATCACTGACATTTATCACTATTATTCTCGTTCCTGTCTGCCTTTTATTTGACAGTGTTTCAGGGGGACTTTATGCCGTTTTCTCCTGCTGTCGCTATCTCTCTTTCTTTTCTGGACAGGCTGAATTGAAAAAGTCCATTGGGTATTGGCCTCTGAGGATGCATTGCTTTGTGCACCCCCCCCAACCCTATCACTGTAACCCTCCACTACCCGCAAACCCCAACTCCACTCCCGAGATACAAGACACTCACTCTCTCATCTTGGAATGGATATTCCTCTGTAGGATATTGAAATACTAATGGCCTTACCATACATTATTTTTTTGGACTACAGTTTCCAGTATTACTTGCACAAGTTTGGGTGTTCCCTCAAAACTGTGGTCGTCTAACCACCTGTTTATGCACTCAATGGCCTACTCCAGGGATCTTCAACGGGGGGTCCGGGGACCCCTAGGGGGTCCTCCAAATCTTTGTGTGATAGAAACATTTTTATGTTAACCACCTGAAGCGTCCATATTCTGAGAACTGTAGCCAAAAATAGCAGATCTACAAGCTCACAACGCCTCGCGCTGCGAGGCGTTGTGAGCTTGTAGATCGGCTATTTTCGGAGGTTTGGTGTAGAGGGGAAAGAGCAGACTAAGTACAGAGTGAAATGTCAAGTTATTAAGTATTGACGGTTCAAGTGGTTAAATATCTGAAAACACAAATTTACTTGAATCCAAAATACACTGATGATTGTGCTGTCAAACGATGAAACTATGGATTCTATGAAAAGGTTGTGGGGGTCCCTGCTTCATCTCTCTCTCAACTAAGGGGTCCTTGGCCTGAAAACGTTGAAGACCCCTGGTCTACTCTAGCCTCGTAAACCGCCCTCTTCCGGAAACCATTTCAGGAATCCTCCTGGATAACGGAAGTTGGTCGTTTACTAGGCTAGGTCTACTCATATGACTCCATGACAATGTCATCCCTCAAGCCAGACAAGTCTTCCTTAATATTTGAATGCTGAAAGAGTCTGTATCCCTGTATCACGAAACTGTGACGGGAAGCTGTCATCTGTTTGTCAATTCCATTCCATCCACAACAAAATATAAAAAAAAATATCTTTCAAATGTATTTTTGAATTTCCATTTCTGCTAAGCAGCAAGCTACATGGGCGTTGACTAATTTGGCGAATGTGAAACGGAAATTGGGGGAGGTGAGACGTTTACATTTCATCTTCCATTTTCAGCTTCTCGTGTAAAGTACATACTACAGTACATACAGACTGTTAGGCGTGGACGCATGAAAACCCTTGAGATACTAAAGACAATGTGACCTTTAATGTAGTTTGTAAAGCATCAATTATTTTCTTTACTGTCTTGCTTTTCTTTGCTTCATGCCTCATTCACACTACGAACAGCCAAGCTAATGTTTTGCTTGGTAATTCAATGTATTATCTATGCAAACCAGCTTTAAACATTTCCAAGCTTTTTTTTCAGCTTGGAAATTTTAAAAGCTGGTTTGCATAGAGAATACATTGAATTACCAAGCAAACCATTAGCTTGGCTTTTCGTAGTGTGAATGAGGCATCAGTCACAAAAGGTACAATTATGATGCTTTATTTTTGAATAGTATAGTATAATGCTGACTTCAGGTATGGAGCGTTTTGGTGGTTTGTATTTTGACTTAAGAACAGTCGGTCCATGCTAATCCATTCCAACTCAAAGAACAGATGCTGGTCTTTCATGCTAGCCGGTAGATTAGGTTTCATGCTCTCACCATTGGGGTCTCCCATCTCATGCAGGCCTAACAAGAGGCTCTCACCTCTGGGGCGCTTACATGTCAAGAGTGGCCCGGGCTAATACACTTCTGACGGGCTCCCCTCGGCCTGTGAAATGAAATTCCCCCACAGCTTAGTGAAATTTCACATGGGTTTCGCCGGCTATTACTTCTGCAGCCAAGGCTTTTCTTCTGTTTCCTCCTCTGCCAGTTGTCCTCGGACTAAAAGGCGTTTGCAACTGGAATTGATTCAATCCCTTTGATGTATTATCATCGTCACACAGCTAACCAAAAATGCAGCTACTTGAGAACCGAGAAGAGCAGTGCTAGAAGAAAAAAGAAAAACACAGGGCACTGAGGGTCTCCTTTTGATTTGATGGAGGTATATATTTAGAAGCTTTAATGTGCAACCAACAGATCTATCTATCTACCGTATCTATCTTAACTGGCGTATAGCTGTGTTATGTATGAAGTGTTGTTTTCATCTCTCTTTGTCTTTCAAAGCCTTAGGCAAAGGGGTCTGTATACATAACAAAAAATAAAGAAAGCCATTAGTGGACTTAGCTATGTTCAGCTTTTCCTGTAGCCCTTTGCCACTGGAAGTTGTGAAAGAGTAGCCTATAAATATTTAGGGTTGATCTTTAGACTACAGCAAAACGGAACGCACCAAGCTTGCCTGTTTATTTATATATGGGGTTGTTTGAAGAATCTTTTGCTAATCTGCAACCCAGTGGAGAAAGATTGCATAATGATCTTTAAATCACATACAAAGCTGTGTGTGGATGATATTCTCTGTTTATTCGTGGGAAGTGCAGGAGGAACCTTTGAAATGTTTTAAATAACTGAACAAAGTGGGAGTTTCACCACAGTAAAATGTGTTTCTTGGACATGTGGAACATGGAAAGCACCCTGGTTACCTTTTTGTATAAAAAGGGAATAGACAGAAACACTTTTCCACATGCAAGCAGTTTACATCTGCAAGCTTTGAAAAAATATTGACCAAATACAGTTTTTCCGTCATGCAAAAATCTGACAAGATACGGAAAACTTTATTGAACGAGGATACTTGTAGCACTGGTTTGAAGATGCCTTTAATGAAGCTTTGGGATTAAAGAAATCTAAATAATTTCATCAAAAGGAGAAAGGAAATGCAAAATTCAATTACATTAATTTCACATACTGTAGTGTGTCAAAAAACACTGGCCATTGCTAGCCACAGATCCTGACAGATGTTCAAGCATTCAATCTTGTTGTTTACAAGGACCCAAAAGCAAATAATGTGTGTACTATACTACGTACTTGTACAGTTTAACAATAAAACAAATCTTGAATTATGCCATCACTATGAGATCGCTACTGTCTCTATATACAGTACATACTATCTCGCCCTCCCAATTCCTGGCTCTCCATTTTCTTTATCCATTTGTACAGTACACTCAGTTAAATGAACACTGAGGATTTTACTGACTTGGTCATAAGTTACAACAGAATTCCCTACTGTACTGTACGTAATGCTCGCTTGCCACCAGGAGCAATGACCACAATGACCACAATCCGGATGGTTGAACAGAGGTTGACAGGTATGATGGTATTGAGGGCACTGTCCATTTGATTATCTTAAATACCATTGATATTAGCTTAACCCTGTCTTCTACCCTGAGCCGTCCCAAACTAGCAACATGTGTTGGAATTAGGTGGGTCATGGGCTTAAAGCTGATAAGTATAGTTGTATGTTTTGGGAGGTCTGAAGCTTAGGTCTGTATTTTGATTGTCTTAAGTAAGACAAGTACCAGCTCTTATGCCTTAACTTAAATACCTGTCCATACAGTCTCCGACCACCGAACTTTTCGACTTTCCGACGTGCAGCTTTCCGAACTCTGATTCGGGTCAATGCTTTTCAGAAGATGCTAGTGACGTCATTTTGTAGTTAAACCAGACCTTTCCGACGAAATGTTCGATGGTCGGAGACTGTATGGACAGGCCTTTAAGTTAAGGCATAAGAGCTGGTACTTAAGACAATCAAAATAGAGCCCTGTCAGTGTTTAGTGACAGTGAGATGTTGGTGTGTTCCACTGAACGCCCCTTTCTTTCTTTTCAAATCTTTTTTTATTGAAACAGTGTTGCCTATAAGGCAGGTATGCATGGTGATGATACCCCATTCCCATCACAGTAATTGTTGAACAACATAGCATGTGATCTGAGGCTATCAAATAGAACAAAGTCTAGCACAGAAAAAAAAAAAGAAAATACCCTGCCCATAAAAGGTAATAAAAGTATTCCCAATTTAGTATCAAGCCAATTCCCCAAACCCTATAGTGCTCTATGCTAGTTCCGTCCCTGCTAATCCCCATAGTAGTCATTGGGAGGGTAAAGACAACAACAGGTCTCCTCCGGTACCCGAGCCGTCATGCCACCATCTTCTTTTCACCTGACATTGAGGAGTATCACCGGGGGGGCGTAACGCATGTGGAGGTGCACGCTATCCCCCCAAGTTCCACCCCTCTCTGAACAGGCGCCCTGACCACTGTGGAAACCATTAATGCAGAGACAAAAGCTGAACGCCCCTTTCTAATTCTAGTGTAAACTCAATAGTACTGACTGACTGCCAGTGACTGGATATGCCAGATCAGTGCAACATAGGCTTCAAACTGATGAGTGACAGAGATCAATTGGCATAATCCAGTAAAAGGTTGCACTACTTTTATTGTATTCCTTCTTTTCCCCCCAGGGATTTCAGACATACTGACAAGAATGTGAGTTGTCAAGCAATTGGTATTGGCAGTGTCTCTTTATGACTCAGGCAGAATTTTGCTCTATAATGTTTGGACCGCTTCCTGTGTTAGTGCCAGTTGAACAGTGAAAGATGTCTTTGACATATGAGTCCTAAAATAAAGTGACAGGTTTTCCTAGCGGAGTGAGTCATGGAGGGGCACATTGTTTGTGAGACTGTCTATGTACTGTACTGTAGGTCTACAGTATGTATGCACATTATGCACAATTTGCTCAAGCTTGTTTGTCAGCTCGAACTGCATCTTTTTTTTGCATGCATGTTCATGCAAGTGTACTGTATTTAAATGTGCTTCAGTATGTCTGCTTGCATAATATGCAGTACATGTAGGCCTATGTTACAGTAGATTTGAGAAATCGGTCCGTGGTGGGTTAGTCAATTTGAACAACTCAGTGGTTATCAAAGTGGATTCCAGCCAGGGTCTCTGTGGGTTCCTTTAGGGGGATCTAAATTGATCCATACAAGTCTGTAACTCTGACAGTGTACAAATGGAACCAAATGAACCCTAAAAGGTTAATTTGGTTCCATTTGTACACTGTCAGAGTTAAGGGGAGACCTTGACATTTGAACGATTGAGAAACACTGGACTAACTGAAGGGAGGAGAAGCTCTTGTTTTGTTTCAACCAATCATGCTTAGATCAATTTTCCAAATATTTCAAAATGGGTAATACACGATTATGTCCACGACGGCTTGCCAACTCGGACGGCACGCCAATCAACGCGCAATAAGGCCATTGGCTGTTCGGTGCAGCCAGTCACTCTCGGGAGGCGCCTCACGAAGCTGGAGGCTCATTTTGTTCCAACAAGGCAGCCTGCCTTGTTGAACAAAACAAGTACTCCTGCTATCAGTGTCAGCTTTTTCTCAAATTGACTATACTAGCCCCACCAGTCAGCTTGCAGACTGACTGATTGGTCAAATTCACTGCAGCATCTACATTTATGTGTCTGCTCTCGTATAGTGTTGCCTGTGCAATGGGTTCTCATTCATTCAAACCTTTATTTATTCTTGAAAGGACATTGAGGTTGCCCTCATTTACAGTGTCGACGAGATACAATGCCATTTAAAATACAATTTCAATTCACACAATTAATAGTAATAAATAATAACAACAATGAATTATAACACCAATAAATAAAAACAAATAAAAGCAGTTGCAGTCATTTTTGTGTAGGTCTACTTTATGTATGTATGTATGTATGTATGTATGTATGTATGTATGTATGTATGTATGTATGTATGTACTGTATGTATGCATGCATGCATGCATGCATGCATGCATGCATGAACAATATAGGCCAATGTACAGTATGTATTTAGTATGTATCTACGTACTTACTGTACGTATGCACTACATACAATATGTTTGTGTATAGTTGCATCTATGCATACAGTGTGTGTACCTGCATGTACTGTTTGAGTATTTGTTATGCGTGCGTGCGTGTGTGCGTGTATGTGGTTTCTTCCTGACTGCTATATTTGTGCTCCAGGTGGAGGGGTATGGGAACTGCACAGTTCCAGGGTGCTTCAAGCACCACTGGAGCCTCAGATTTGTTTATTTTTCCCCCTTGCAAATAGAACTAGTTTTGGAGTTTGCACGGTGCTGCTCTCAGAGTGCTGTGTGTCCCAACTTAACTGTTCCGCCAGCCTGCATTTTGCAACTTATTCGTCTCCCACTCCCTTGCAACACGTCTCTCCTTCCAGTTCTTGGCCCGAGGAAGACCTTAACTGATCGAAACATGTCGGCTGTTTTATAGAATACATTTTGTTTTAACTTTACTTCCTCTCCTCCAGTGGCGTCAGTTCAGAAAAAGGTAAGGTATGGCAACATGACTGGTGTCTTGCACACGCGCCTTCGCGCGCGTGCAAGACACCAGTCATGTTGCCATACCTTAGCAACAGGCATGATGCATTTATTTTAAGACATTTATTTCCCCCCAAAATGTCTATGGTTTCTTGGGCTGGATATGGCAGTCTGGAACAGTTGTTCAAGTGCGGCTAAACTTGGCATAATATAGTAAACGTGCCACAATTAACAATAATGAATTGCACCTGTGCAGCTGACCTGCGGAACCTGGGAATATACTATTCTGTCAAGATGGGGAGAATAAAAGTGTGGAGAATATAATTATAATACCTTGTTACATTTTGCATTTGTAGTTATTTGAATGTAATTTCACAACATAACCAGCACAGATAGACAAAGAGACATTCATGGATTTATATTTTAAAGTAACTTGTATTCTCCCCCCTGGACCCAGGGTATGGCAGCTGCATACCCCTGCCAAACCCAATTGACGCCCCTGCTCTCCTCCACATTTTTGGAGTGCTCGGACCTCTTGCTGGAGGAGTACTGTTATACTGTAGTGTACATGTGCTGCTAGTTATTTCTTTCTTATTACACATGTCCATACACACTGACTACAGCACTGTTTCCCAAACACTGGGTCCCTTAATGTTTGTTTACTACATTTTGTAAAAAGAATAAATCTAATACCAGTAAGACAGAAAGCGCCATCTGTCTTGGCCATATATGGATTCTGTCATCTGACATCATACATACAATCCCTTTTATGCCCATATATGGAGATCCCTTTTCTGCACATATATGGAAATCCATGCTCTGAGTATCTGACATCACTGTTATGTCACCTGTGATGCACACTAGGCTAACGCGGACCAGTTCCTGTAGGCAGATGGGCGGGCGCGGCGAGTCTCACCGCAAGTCTCCGACCAATAGCATGAGTTCTCCTCCCCCCTCCCCCCTCTGCTGCTCTGCTCAGCGCAGAGAATGCTGCTGCGTCATGACGTCAACACATTCGGTGTGACGTTCTCTGCACTCTAATCAGAGAAATTCTACACTTCCTCCAACAGTGATCATAACGCGATCGCCCAGGCTTCATTTTCTTCTGATCGCCAAATGAAGCCTGGGTTTCCGAGGCTACCTGTGATGTCACAGTGATGTGTCAGGGGAACCACAGTGTCGGGCGTTACAGACAGACAGACAGACAGACAGACAGACAGACAGACAGAGATACGGTCAAGCTGTGACAGTTCACATACTAATACAGTGATGTTGTTAGGTTTTCAATATAGTAAGTCCCTCGTGGTCATTTGAGTATTAGATTAGATTAGGCCTATTTGACAGTGTAGAATCATTGTCTGTTATGGTCTCTGTTGTCCACTGCCCCCTGCTGAAACTGGCTTGAACCAGTTGTCCAGGACAGAGCTACTATTACACGACAGTTTTAACAAAATATCATTGTTAATACGTCTTTCTTTGAGATTTACATTAGACTAAAGCCAACAGACTAACAATACCTTTCAAAAATATCAGGTAGAATTAGAAATCAGAGTTTTTACCGTGATTTTGCAACATTTTGGAAGGAACTGAGGAAACTGTTAGCAATGCTAGCAATGGCTAGCTCTATTACAGGTATGTTTAAGCTTTTATTTAACATTTACATGTCGATTGTGTGATATACTATATCACCATGACCATACAGTGTGTGTGTGTGTATGTGTATCTGAGTGTGTGTGTATATATATATCAGGGGCGCAGGAGGCATTTTAAAAGTGAAGGGGACATATCTGGTAGGTATGTGCGCGCGCGCGAAAATTTTTGGGGTATCCCCCCCACTTTTGGTGATATCCCCCCCACTTTTGCCCCGAGGAGGGGGGGGACATATCCCCTCCACTTGAGCTGAATTACACAGTTGTTTTACGCAGATTTCAAGGCAGGCAGGCCACTGCCTGCCTGCTTGTCACTATCGCGTCGCATTAATTAAACTCATTCAGAACAGCTGAGCTGAGCTGCCGACTGCACTGCACTGGTGGGACTGTGCCTCTAGAGGGCAGTAATACGCCTTGAAATGAGAACTACTCAGTGTGTACAGTATAATCGATCATATTTGCGGCTTTTTCTTGGACCTGAACACTGGGGGCAGGGGCGTCACTAGCAATTCTGGGCCTCTAGGCCAGAAATCTGTATGGGCCCCCCCATGCAAGCGGAGAACCGGCCAACCGGGAACACTTTGTTACTGTTTGAATGACATGTCTCACAATGATACGGTAGCCGTGATCGCCTCAGCAATCATGTTCACCTTATTTGTCAAATTGTAACACCATTTACCATTTTTTCTCACTCTTTTAGTTTTACTATTGTAGCCTAAGCAGGCTACAAAAAAAAAATGTGGTGTCTGGTGTAACAATTTGACAATGCTAGCTCTTGAAACAAAGTCCAGGAATTCTAGCTTGATCTAACCATGATCACTACACATAATCATCCATTACATGCACACTCAGATACAGCTACTGTATTATTAATGCAGTATAATAAAAAGTGCAGACCACCATCATCACCAGCAAGTGAATGAGACACCAGAACTCTGACTTGAGCCCAGCCTCCCATGCAAGCCAATATAAAACAGTATAACAATAAAACACTACATTGTATTTTTAGTAGCAGCTTAAATATGTGCAGGTGTTGTGCAGAATATACAATCACTAATCAATAGCAGCAGTGCTCAAGCAAATGCACATGAGGAGTGAAGCATATAGGCTATACATAGGAAATAGAATAGGAGGAAAAATAAGCAGTATAGGACTATTCAGATTGGGTGAAGTATGAAAATGATTAGCCTACATGCAAAAATGAGTCTGCATGCAATCAGAACTTTGGCTAGTTAGCTAAGCTATGGAAAACAAGGGTTGGCTATAATGATCTGAGAATACATCTACTGTATAACAGGCTAGATCATATAAGGCTATATGAGAATGGCATAACATGACATTCTTGTGTGTACTGTGTGTATGCACATACATTGTTTTAACAGCAAAGTCAGTCAGTGCGTTTAATCTACAGCAAGATCCTGTGAACATTTTGGGAGTTCACAAAACAATAATACTGTGACTGACTGAAACAAAAATATTGTGATGCCTAGATTGTTAATTTTGTATGACATAATCATATGACTACTAGATAGATGATGGGATATTATACAATTATTGTTATTACTAGGGACATCCAGCAGTTTAGTTTCTAGTATCTCCATCTATCTCTCTGGAAGAGGTTGCACATGAACTCTGCAGCGGCCGCACTGAGGCGCTCAAACACAAACACTCTAACATTAATCCTCACACTACTTGACACTATTACCATACTTTAGATAACTAGTCATTGTTGCAACAAACCAAACCATTTTTCACTTTTCACAATTTGGGAACCTACATACATTCATAACGTGATGTGATTGTGATCAACTGATCATGTCACTAGTTTGGGAGTGCTTCCTTCCAGAACTTAGCAAACGGGTGTTTCGTTCGAAACACTTGCGTTTGTGCTTAAAACGTTATCCATGCTTATTGCTTAACTCATTCCCTGCCAGGCCCGATAGTCCCGAGATTATTCCAATGTCTTTCCCCGCCAGGCCCGATAGTCCCGAGAATTAAAAAAAAAAAAAAAAAAAAAAAAATTAAAAAAAAATTTTTTTTCAAAAAAATTTTTGGACCCCAAAAAATGGAGTAGGCATGATAGCAATCGCGAAATTGCATGTTTAACCCCCATAGCAACCCCATCTTTCAAGCATGGCAGCCATTTTGGCAGCCATCTTTGTTAAACATAGTGGCTGTTATCTATCTATAAATGCGAGAAGTCTCTGCGTGTGTGTGTGTGTGTGTTTGTAATCCGCGTATCTCGAGAACCGTTCGTCCCACCGGCTTCAGATTCGGCACGCGCGTTCCCCGCCGCGGCACGGAGTGCAGTGCCGGGTCTCGACCCGACCCGACGCGCGGTTTTCCCAAACCGGCGCGAAACGTTCGGAATCTCCTTATGCGGGGTTGATTGTTGACATCAGGCTGTTTCTGAGGAAATCGGCGAAAGCTCTGACTCATTGTGACATCACTTCATAAAAGGCTCTGACATCACGTACGCCACATGAGTCAACAAAAAATCTCTGTGAGTGTGTATGTATGTAGGTAATCCACGTATCTCGAGAACCGTTCGTCCCACGGGCACGCGCGTTCTCCATATGGGCATAAAATGAATGCCCCCATATGAGAACCGTTCGTCCCACGGGCACGCGCGTTCCGTCCCACGGGCACGCGCGTTCTCCATATATGGGCATAAAATGAATGCCCCCATATATGGGCATAAAATGGATAAAGGGACACAGACAGACAGATTCAGAGATCTCCGAGAACCGTTCGTCCCACGGGCACGCACGTTCCGTCCCACGGGCACGCGCGTTCTCCATATATGGGCATAAAATGAATGCCCCCATATATGGCCACGGCACGGAGTGCAGTGCCGGGTCTCGACCCGACCCGACGCGCGGTTTTCCCAAACCGGCGCGAAACGTTCGGAATCTCCTTATGCGGGGTTGATTGTTGACATCAGGCTGTTTCTGAGGAAATCGGCGAAAGCTCTGACTCATTGTGACATCACTTCATAAAAGGCTCTGACATCACGTACGCCACATGAGTCAACAAAAAATCTCTGTGAGTGTGTATGTATGTAGGTAATCCACGTATCTCGAGAACCGTTCGTCCCACGGGCACGCGCGTTCTCCATATGGGCATAAAATGAATGCCCCCATATGAGAACCGTTCGTCCCACGGGCACGCGCGTTCCGTCCCACGGGCACGCGCGTTCTCCATATATGGGCATAAAATGAATGCCCCCATATATGGGCATAAAATGGATAAAGGGACACAGACAGACAGATTCAGAGATCTCCGAGAACCGTTCGTCCCACGGGCACGCGCGTTCCGTCCCACGGGCACGCGCGTTCTCCATATATGGGCATAAAATGAATGCCCCCATATATGGGCATAAAATGGATAAAGGGACACAGACAGACAGATTCAGAGATCTCCATATATGGGCGTGAAATGGACGCAAATAGACAGATATCTCCATATATGGGCATATATGGGCAGACGTACGCCACATGAGTCAACAAAAAATCTCTGTGAGTGTGTATGTATGTAGGTAATCCGCGTATCTCGAGAACCGTTCGTCCCACGGGCACGCGCGTTCTCCATATATGGGCATAAAATGAATGCCCCCATATGAGAACCGTTCGTCCCACGGGCACGCGCGTTCTCCATATATGGGCATAAAATGAATGCCCCCATATATGGGCATAAAATGGATAAAGGGACACAGACAGACAGATTCAGAGATCTCATACGGCATAAAGGGACACAGACAGACACACAGACAGACGGATACAGAGATCTCCATAAATGGGCATAAAATGGACGCAAATGGCATATATGGGCATAAAATTTACGCAGAATCACAAAGATCTCCATATACGGGCATAAAGGGACACAGACAGACAGATTCAGAGATCTCCATATATGGGCGTGAAATGGACGCAAATAGACAGATATCTCCATATATGGGCATATATGGGCATAAAATGGACCCAGAACTATATCTGCAGTGATCTCCATATATGGACATAAAATGGACGCTGACAGACAGACAGATAACAGATATCTCCATATATGGGCATAAATGGACACAGGCAAACAGATGGTCAAAACGGGTCCTATGACAACAGGTATAATGGGGTTTGCATTAAAGGGCGGGGCATTCATTCCCTATTTACGTTGTTCCGAGTTGGCCAGGTCGCCGACTAGACGCTGGGCCGCCCGAAGGGCGGCCCAGCTTCTAGTCTATCTATAAATGCGAGAAGTCTCTGCGTGTGTGTGTGTGTGTTTGTAATCCGCGTATCTCGAGAACCGTTCGTCCCACCGGCTTCAGATTCGGCACGCGCGTTCCCCGCCGCGGCACGGAGTGCAGTGCCGGGTCTCGGCCCGACCCGACGCGCGGTTTTCCCGAACCGGCGCGAAACGTTCGGAATCTCCTTATGCGGGGTTGATTGTTGACATCAGGCTGTTTCTGAGGAAATCGGCGAAAGCTCTGACTCATTGTGACATCACTTCATAAAAGGCTCTGACATCACGTACGCCACATGAGTCAACAAAAAATCTCTGTGAGTGTGTATGTATGTAGGTAATCCACGTATCTCGAGAACCGTTCGTCCCACGGGCACGCGCGTTCTCCATATGGGCATAAAATGAATGCCCCCATATGAGAACCGTTCGTCCCACGGGCACGCGCGTTCCGTCCCACGGGCACGCGCGTTCTCCATATATGGGCATAAAATGAATGCCCCCATATATGGGCATAAAATGGATAAAGGGACACAGACAGACAGATTCAGAGATCTCCGAGAACCGTTCGTCCCACGGGCACGCGCGTTCCGTCCCACGGGCACGCGCGTTCTCCATATATGGGCATAAAATGAATGCCCCCATATATGGCCACGGCACGGAGTGCAGTGCCGGGTCTCGACCCGACCCGACGCGCGGTTTTCCCAAACCGGCGCGAAACGTTCGGAATCTCCTTATGCGGGGTTGATTGTTGACATCAGGCTGTTTCTGAGGAAATCGGCGAAAGCTCTGACTCATTGTGACATCACTTCATAAAAGGCTCTGACATCACGTACGCCACATGAGTCAACAAAAAATCTCTGTGAGTGTGTATGTATGTAGGTAATCCACGTATCTCGAGAACCGTTCGTCCCACGGGCACGCGCGTTCTCCATATGGGCATAAAATGAATGCCCCCATATGAGAACCGTTCGTCCCACGGGCACGCGCGTTCCGTCCCACGGGCACGCGCGTTCTCCATATATGGGCATAAAATGAATGCCCCCATATATGGGCATAAAATGGATAAAGGGACACAGACAGACAGATTCAGAGATCTCCGAGAACCGTTCGTCCCACGGGCACGCGTGTTCCGTCCCACGGGCACGCGCGTTCTCCATATATGGGCATAAAATGAATGCCCCCATATATGGGCATAAAATGGATAAAGGGACACAGACAGACAGATTCAGAGATCTCCATATATGGGCGTGAAATGGACGCAAATAGACAGATATCTCCATATATGGGCATATATGGGCAGACGTACGCCACATGAGTCAACAAAAAATCTCTGTGAGTGTGTATGTATGTAGGTAATCCGCGTATCTCGAGAACCGTTCGTCCCACGGGCACGCGCGTTCTCCATATATGGGCATAAAATGAATGCCCCCATATGAGAACCGTTCGTCCCACGGGCACGCGCGTTCTCCATATATGGGCATAAAATGAATGCCCCCATATATGGGCATAAAATGGATAAAGGGACACAGACAGACAGATTCAGAGATCTCATACGGCATAAAGGGACACAGACAGACACACAGACAGACGGATACAGAGATCTCCATAAATGGGCATAAAATGGACGCAAATGGCATATATGGGCATAAAATTTACGCAGAATCACAAAGATCTCCATATACGGGCATAAAGGGACACAGACAGACAGATTCAGAGATCTCCATATATGGGCGTGAAATGGACGCAAATAGACAGATATCTCCATATATGGGCATATATGGGCATAAAATGGACCCAGAACTATATCTGCAGTGATCTCCATATATGGACATAAAATGGACGCTGACAGACAGACAGATAACAGATATCTCCATATATGGGCATAAATGGACACAGGCAAACAGATGGTCAAAACGGGTCCTATGACAACAGGTATAATGGGGTTTGCATTAAAGGGCGGGGCATTCATTCCCTATTTACGTTGTTCCGAGTTGGCCAGGTCGCCGACTAGACGCTGGGCCGCCCGAAGGGCGGCCCAGCTTCTAGTCTCATGAATGCCTGAACGGATTTCCATTCGGATTTTTTTGTTTGAAAGCTGTGAGCAATGTGGACACACGTGGTGCATTATCTAGGCATGGGTGTGCATGATCCGTGCACACCCAATTACATGGAAGTCTATGGAGACGAATGGCAGGTGGGAGTACGGAGGTATGTTAAAATGGCGGTCAATGTGTTAATGGTGTTGGATAAAGAAGGAAGAAGGAAGAGGGGAGAAGATTTTCTGTTGCATGCTTACCCACAGACATCAGCTGCTTCCTTGAGTGTAAACAGTCAAGCTCTCCTCTCAGTTTACAGTAATGAAACATGCTGCTCTATGTTACATTACGTCTTTTTTTCTCTCTCTCCCTGTCTCTGTTCAATGCGTGTTGTGTGTGGAAGAAGCTGGGGGAGGGTGGAGCGAACAGAACCTGAAAGTTGATCTTATGTTTGCAGTCTTTTTTTTTTTCTTTTTCTCCCTGTCTCTGTTCAATGCATGCTGTTGTGTGCTGAAGAAGCTGCTTTACAGTCAGGACCGGGGGAGGGTGGGGCGAACAGAACCTGAGAGTTGATATTATGTTTGCAGGACCAATGAAAAGACTTTTCCATTTACTTCAGATGATCATAATTATCCTTTATAGCACACCTAAGTTTCACAACCATAACATGATGCAAGCGGACACACAAACCGCAAAGCTACTATAGGTCTCAAAACAACGTGAAAGCAGGAGAAACCATTTTAGCTTTATAAGGGGTGAGTATATAATATAGGTACCCTCAATTATTTAAATTGTATCGCTCATTGGTTTTATTCCAGCAGTAATTTTAAGTTTTTAGACACAATAAACATAATAATAATAATAATTATTATTAGGGGAAAAAGAGTTTTAATCCAGACTTTTTGACTGGGGGGGATATCCC
Source organism: Nannobrachium achirus (assembly GCF_963921795.1). Classification (NCBI taxonomy): domain Eukaryota; kingdom Metazoa; phylum Chordata; class Actinopteri; order Myctophiformes; family Myctophidae; genus Nannobrachium; species Nannobrachium achirus. Next base: position 22,902,891 of record NC_137832.1, on the reverse strand, counting down.
CTCCACCCAAAAAAAGTGGAGGTGTTAATCCCCCCCGTCCCCTCCTATCTCCTGCGCGCATATATATATATATATATAATATTATTTTAAATATATATTTTCTGATATAATTCTCTATGCTATTATCGGGAGGCCGATAATATCGGACATCCCTAGTCTCGAGCTAAAAAGTTTGGGAACCACTGCACTACCGTACATTATAATAGAGACGTTGGATCTGAGCTTCAAACATGTTGCCAGACATCAGACGGTATATCTGTGAGTCTGATGTCAGTGGAACAGAGAAGACACAATGCTCGACTGGATCTATAAGATACAGAAGTAAAGATACTGGCCCTGGAAATGTCAAACCCCCCACATGCACGTACACGCACGCACTTACGCACGCATGCACGCACCAACATGTCTCATCTCTCTCACTCTTTCCCTTTTATCTTTCTCTCAACTCCATCCCTCTCGTCTCTCTCTTCCCCCCCTCTCTTTCTATATCATTATTTCTGTCTCATTCTTTCTCATTTTCCCCACCGTGGTGTGGGTGTGGAGTGGACACTGAGGCCCTATCACATCAGTGGAAGGGAGATTAAACGAGAGTGTCACACTGACACAATGGCTCTGATAATGGGACAATAGAGCCGGTTTCAATTACAGACCTCCCTCCAGAGACATATCCGCTAGAACTGAACTGCCACCACGGACTCTATTACCTAACCCAACCCCCCCAACGCCCCCCCCTATCTGTTTATTCTCTTTGACATTTGAATCCGTCTTTCTAACCTCCTCAAGGCCTAAATTCAATAACGCTAACCTGCTCCCATCGAGGAAGGCTATTCTTAGAGGGAGCTGAACCACCTGAGGTAAAGGTGGCTGATTCTTTGGACTGCGTTATTCCCAAAGGGAGGAGCAGACCGGTGAAATTAGGCTTCTCCTGCCTGAAAAGCATGCAGCAAATTACATTTTGAAGAAATTGTAAAGGGTTGATTCATACATAGCTTGTAGATCTGCTATTTTCAGTGAGCACGCAATCAAGTATAAATCACGGTCCGAAGATGTTGAAACCAGGGCTTTACCGGAGGATATTCTGGAGGAAAATGATTTTGTAACCCCTTTTTCACCCAGTGCCAATTGCCTAAGCTGTAATCCTGGGCGCTACTCTCCCTCTGCCACCCTGGGGAGAGCCCCGAACTGAGCTCATGCTTCCTTCAATGCATGAGGAGTGAGCATGCCGCTTCTTATCACCTGACAGAGGGGAGTTACCCCGGTAGGATGTAGCACGTGGAAGGAATACGTTATTCCAACCAGTTCCTCTCCCCTCCATCAAGTGCCCCGGCTGGCCAGGGAGAGGCATTACAGAGACCAGGATTACTGCATGTTTTTTGTGAGAGTACCTACCCTAGGGGCACAGGGAGAACATGCAAACTCCACACAGAAAGGCCCTGGAGGAAAATGATTCATTGACGTGTTTTTGTTAGGAGTTTGTGAAAGACTCTGTGTCAAGTACCAGATTCTGAACAATCTGCCAAATCAAGGTCAAATTATACAAAAAAATCAAACCAGTTTGAAGTGGAACTGTGCATTTGCGCAGTTCATTTCATTAAGCTATAGCCTGTGTGTGTGTGTGTGTGTGTGTGTGTGTGTGTGTGTGTGTGTGTGTGTGTGTGTGTGTGTGTGTGTGTGTGTGTGTGTGTGTGTGTGTGTGTGTGTGTGTGTGTGTGTGTGTGTGTGTGTGCTTTCATGCACGCTTGCGTGCGTGTGTGCGCGCGCCACGTGTGTGGATGTGTGCGTGTGAATGGCCCTGTAGGCTGCTCAACAGCGCCACTTGAAAGTAGGTCACCCAGCGGTAGTGCAGCTGTTGGTACTGCACACACACATACATACATACTGTAGGGACATGAACAAAGGGACACACTAACTCAAACATGGGAAGTGGTTTGCACCGCTCCAAAAAGGTGTAAATCCCCGTCCTAATAATGATAGTAATATATGCAGTTCACTTTCTACCTCAAGCCATGAAAGAGAGCTCGGAAGTGATCACCAGTTGTACATTGTCTCTACTGGTTTTCTTCCACTCTCCTACACATGGGAACACACACGCTCACTTTCTTTTTTGACATTATGGCTTCACTACCTGATGGTCAATTGTACATGAAACTGAAAGGTAATGGCACGTAGGATGAGATGTACACAGCTATATCTGAAAGGTGGTACACCATACCAGCATAGTTTCAAGAAAGAGACCTCAGACCTGTGTGTGTGTGTGTGTGTGTGTGTGTGTGTGTGTGTGTGTGTGTGTGTGTGTGTGTGTGTGTGTGTGTGTGCGTGTGTGCGTGCGTGCGTGCGTGCGTGCGTGCGTGATAATCCACACGAGATGGAGGTAGAGAGAGATAACAAACATATTTTTGAGAGTATTTTTCATTACAAAATGTTCGAAAGACTGTTCAAGGCTACAGGAGTAACGTACAGTATGTGAACGATTAAATGGCGTGAGGCCCTTTACACTTGACTGATTGATGGACTGACTTCATTGTGAAGGATACACAGAAAGGACAATGCCTCCAGACCATTCTGAGTCAACTCCGTACTGTATGTTCCTTCAGTCGAATGCCAGAGGTAGACTGTATTGTCAGGTTTGCTTCAGCTCTGTACTAAGGCCAGAGATTCAGACATCTCTTCCTTCCTTCCTTTCTTCCTTTCTTTCTTTCTTTCTTTCTTTCTTTCTTTCTTTCTTTCTTTCCTTTTCATCTGCTGCTGAGTCTGGTTGTTCTGGCGTCAGACGTGGTTGCAACACAGCCTGTTTACAGATAATTAGTAGGCAAACTAGGCTGCATTGGAGTACATCCACAAGGTCCTTTGTATAGCGAGTTGAATTGGAACCCATGCTGTCGTGTGTCCTGTGATTACCATAACTTATGTGCCAGCTCCACCGAGAGCATTGCGTTGCGTCACGATAAGTGTCAATTTGCGTCAATTTGATGTTCTACCTGTACCTTGCTCCATAGGGTATGTTCAGAGTGCTTGTTTTTAATGGAAAGCATCAGGAGATGCACAATATTCATTGATTATGCATAAGTAGCTGTAGCTTAATTTGTCCACATAGAGTGCTGCTAGTGGTTTTAATAAACATATTTTGTTTATGACGCATGCTGGTTCTATTTACATGCAGAGCACAAAACAAATTAACAGCTGGCAAGTAGAACCTGCTCCGTGCAAAGGTCTTCTGAAACCACTAGAGGTGTGCTCACAAATTCAAACACACACCCCTCGTTTACGTAGGTAATAGTTTTTATGTATATACGGGGCAAGAACCGCCCAAACCGCTCGATTGGGGTTGGGGCCCAAGTTCCATTCCTGGTCCGCCGGCCGGACCTTTTACTGGACATCACTTCCCTGCTCTCTCTCCATGTTCCCTGTCTCACAACACTTTATTGAAAAGAATTTTAGATGTCATTTTCCAGGACATCTACAGTAGTCTCCAGATGAGAATGAATAGCCTACACCAGAAAAACAACCAAAATATACAATTATATAAAATGTAATAATGCAATACCAGTAAGACGTCCTAAGGGCGAGGCTGAAACAACATGAGACTGACACAATATGTCCATATATGGGCATTCCAAGATATGGGCTTAATATTGATGACATCCGGGATCTCCATATATGGGCATAAAATGGACAAGGATTCATTTGCAAGTGTGTTTGCCATGACGCGAGTCACACTTGCAAATTAATTCTGTCTTGGCCATAAATGGAGCGTAACATGAGCCGTGACTTCAGCTCCACATATGGAGAACCATGTGTTGTACCAACTTTCTGTCTTGGCCATACAGTATAGGCCTATGGAGCGTGACATGAGGTGTGACTGACTGACGCACAGGAGCTGCAGGTTTTCATTGTAAATGCGACCTACGGTCGCAATAAAATATACCTCCATCTATCCATCTATAAATGCAGCAAATCTATAAATGCAGCAAATCTCTGCATGCGTGTGAGTGTACGTATCTGTCCTTCATGTATCTCGAGAACCGTCCGACTGATCAACTTGGGTACAGCGGGTATCATGGGTATTGCATAATCGGGTAGGGCATGCATTTCGAACTTGCATCGCTCCCTAGACTACTGTGTAGTCTGTGTGTGTGCGAATGTGTGCATAAGTGTGTGTCATGCTTAACTCCAGCACCATTCGACCAGTCAACTACAAACTTGACGTTTGTATCAACGAGGACCCGAGGGTGTGTTGTCCCAACTGAGAATTCGGTTATACCAGGGGTTATCCAGAACCAAATATCCAAATTCTCTGTATCTGTCTGTCTGTTTGTCTGCCTGTGTCCCTCTATGCCCATGTATTGAGAATGATTCCTGATGTTATCAATATGTCATCATAATACTGATGTTATAGGCTGCCCTCCAAGTACTATGGATAATGGTACAGCACAATATATTCTGACAACGGGTGTAACAGGTATTACATGCGTCCCATTGGCCATCGTTCCCAATGGGCATCGGCCTAGTTATTTTAATGCACCGGTTGTGAGCGGACGTATGCGTTCGCCATTAAAAATGGAACCTTGCCGATATCTTAGCTTGGACGCGGCCAATCGAATGCAATGCAATGCCGATGCAACGTAGGCAGTGGAGCACCTTTCAGTGAAGGCAACATGCCCCGGCCAATAGCAATTGCTGATGCAACGCACATTCAACACGCTTGATGGCCACAGTGTAGCTCAGGAGCATGAAGGCAGAGCAGTGGGGATGACATGGACACGGCTGATGCTGTCTGAATATCTCACATTCACCCTGGCTGAGTCCTGTTTGTTTGTTTGTTTGGTTACATCTTTTGACAGGTCAGCTGGGGTCAATTACCATAATCAGCAACACATTGGAGCTTGCTGATGGACTGTGCGAAAGTCTTTCTCATAATTCATATTACCACAAACCACTTAAAACCCATACATGGTTGAGTCCCTCGAGGCGCTATGCTAGTATCCTCTCTGTTTTCGCTCTACACTAAATAACTTCTAGTTCTACAAGCTCACAATGCGACTTATTAGACTTAAGAGTCACACAAATGTAAAAAGATGAATAAAACATCTTTCACTGATTCTGTCATGTGTTTTTGATGCTCTTGCACGACAGTATATCATTGCATGCATTTCTTTTCTTTTTTCCCCCCTACTACCAAATGCTTCTGTTCATGAAAAAGATTCATGCTTGAATCTCACCACTGCATACTCAAAGCACAAGCGAGACACCCAACACATGCACAGTCGCACGCTCGCACGCTCGCTCGCACGCACGCACGCACGCACGCACGCACGCACGCACACACACACCATACTTTCCATTTATCTAAATTTCAAGGTGTTGTCAGTCGAAGTCAGAGGGTGAAAAGAAGTCCTTGCATTTCATTGTATTATTTCACTCTTATCCTTGATGCAGTATTTCCATTTCCTCAAGATATTTCATGTTCGTAGCTGGTGGGGGGAAAAACATATTTTGAAATGGTGCGATACTTCTGTTATAGATATGACAATTTTGCACAATGTCTGGATGTCAAAGAGATGCCCAAGTCTACATACTGTAACCATATCACTGCAGTATCATGTTGGTTGACTTGGTTCTTTATTCCACATTCAACCATATCACTTCAGTATCATGTTAGTAAGTTAATATGCCACATTCAAGGATATTACTTCAATAGTTTGAGTTTAGAGTTGGCCTATATTGCACGCGTATAATGGCCATACAGGTATATCACTTCAATATTTTGCTGGCACATTATTCCATTAGGAAGTGTAAAGCCCCATTAAAAAAAAAAGTTAACATCCACAGATGGTATATCAAAATCTACCACCTGGATAACGCAGATGAGATGTCAATTACGACCCTAATTGTCTTCTCTAAATCAAAACATGTAACAATAGTCAGAGCCTTTGAAGGAGGCGGGTTTCCATTCCGAAACACCCCCACTTAGAAACATCCCCATTCCGAAACAAGTCCACCTAGAAATGGGGACTGAGCATTCACCAGCATCGGCAGGTTAGCATTTCACCAGGTGAGCATTCCCCAGCATCAGCAGGTTAGCATTTCACCAGGTTAGCATTCTCCAGCGTTAGTTTTACTGAGGTTAGGGTTAAGGTTAGGCTTAGGTGACACCTCCATTTAGAATAACTAGGTGTGATTTTCTCATCTTCTTTTGTTATTCATGGCCCTCAGTTCCCACCTGATGTTGTGAGGGAGTTCTGACTGCTCCAGACCGTACTCAATAACTGCAAGCTGACATGCCGTCTTCAGGCCAGGACTCAGGTCTAAGACATACAGGTCATCAGGTGTGTCGTCTCCTCCAAAGAGGATGATACGATCTCCCATCATGCAACAGCACATCTCATACGTCGGAGATGGCCCCTTCCCCTTGGTCTCAACCTTCTTCCAGTAAAAGGTCTCTGGACTGAATTTCCACACATAAATGAAGCGCTGGCTAGCATTAAATACATACAGCTCTCCATTGTAGGTAAAGGCTAAATGATCCCTGCGCACTCCTTCAACAGACTGTGCAGAAGGTGTGTTCAGCCAGCAGTCGGTCTCTGTGTCAAACACTCTGATGGTGTTGCGGTACTGAATGGTCCTGGTTCTCCAATATACAAACTGGGTACTGATGTTGTAGCCCCCAAATACAAACATCTTTGTCCCGATGATGGTGGCAGAGTGACGTGATGAAGTAGGAGGTGGAGTGCCTCCGGTGTCAATTAAAGACCAGACGTAAGTGGTGGTGTCCAACTTGTACGTGTCATTAGTGAATCTATTATGGGTCTTTCCTCCATGGATAAAAATGACCTTCCCCAAGACACAGGCTGAGTGGTCCTCCCTCGCCTGTGGAACAGTCCCTGAAACGTTTGGTTTGAACCACCTGTGAGTGTCAACGTCAAATGCATAAAGCAGGATGCAGTACTTTAGGGTGTATTTAGGCTGTCTACCCCAGAGGTAGACAGTATCTACACTGAGCACAGCTGTGTGGCCCCACACCCCGGAGGGAACCTCAAGGTGACGTCCATCTCTACCAGGTGTCACCGGGGGCAACGTTGTCCAGCGCAAAGACACTGTGTTGAAGATGTGCACACCAACCTGATCACTGTCCTCATCACTGACTCCTCCAAAAGCATACACCTTCTGTCCAACTGGCACCGCAGCATGTGTCTTTATTCCTTTCAGATGGGTCGTCCAGCATCCAAACATCCTTTCACACAGAGACAAACACGGATCTAACCAGATTCACAACAAGTGCTCCTCTGTAAAAGAATGGTAGTATTGTAACCCTATGCTATATACAGTATACACAGGGCCAGGGGTATGTACCTTTAATTTGCCTTTAAGAGTTGGCGGGCTGAGAGGGGTATTAGGGGATACGCTTGGCGCAGTGTTGTTGTCTTGTCAGGAGAGAACAATGTGGTGACGCATGTTACAAGCAGTGATCTATTTTATTTTGTTACGAGTGATACTGAAGTTAGAACCCTGGCTGTTCACGTGTCTTACTTGGAATATATTTTGTTATTAAATCACAAGTTCTCCAGCACGGACTCCTACTTCTTTTAACATAGAAGAACAAGTTAAGGACTACTCTGTTACGAAGAGGAGGACGGTGGTTATAGTATTCATACCCTGATTTCATGATGTCACACTTTTCCCATGATGATGTCTTTCCAAAGGTTTTCCTATTGGATGACGTCGCTCTGTATTTTTTTCAAGGGTTTTCCCATTAGATGACGTAAGCAAGGACTCACAGACAGACAGCAGACAGATCGACGGACGGACGGACGGACGGACGGACGGACGGACGCAGGTTTCCCTGATTTATAGACTAGAGGTTCGCGCCCGCTTTCCCGATTTATAGTAAGTGAAACCTGACCAATCACTTATAGTCTGGTCAAAGTGCCACGTGAAGCTCATCAATCCACCAATCCTCAAGCTTATCGGACATATACCCTCTCATTGCCATCAGTGGCGGATTTATGCAGAGGCTTTGGGGACTTAAGCACCACTATTTTCCGGACTAGCACCAGTAGTTTTCGGGGCTAGCAAAATCGGGAGAGAGACGGTCAGACCAAAAAGGCCCCCCACCGCCCCTCCTCTGCAGAAAAGAACGCACCGAACTGTCTTTTGACACCAGCGCTACTGCCATCTTAGCCTGAATGAGACATCTCTGATAAACCTCGCATAGCCAGACTTACTCGTGTCCCTGATTGGCTCTCACGGCTCTTTGCCGTTGTCCCATTGGCCAAAAAGAAAAAGCAGACAACATTTCTTGACTCCAGAACTCTTTGGGAGTTTCCGCCCCGCCCCCCTTTCAGAGGCTAGTGTGTGTTTACTTTCGCTTTGACAATGCACGTTTATCTTTCTGGATATGAGAAAAAGAAAAAGAAAAAGCGTCAAACGGGACTGCGGCAACAGCGAACAGGTAAATAAACATTCTTGCACTGTCAGTTGTAACTTGTGTTGTGCGATGGAGCCACGTTGCTGCTTTAGTGGTGATAAGGGCTGAGTTGCGTTAGCCAGCTGCCTTGCGTGTCACGGATAGACACTTGTAATGCTGCTGTTTTGTAATCTCTCCTACCTCGCTGTCTGTCGCTGACAGTCGCTACAGTCTTCAGTGCAAGCAAGGGCTTTGAGTTGTGTGTTAGCCTGGAACTCCTTCCTATGGGGAATCGTTAAACACTTGTGTTTTTGGTTCTGTTTGTTGTTGCTAACTTGCTGCTGTGGGTTCTTGACTTGTTGTGTGGTGTGTGGTAGCCTATAAAGTAACCAAGTACATTTACTTAAGTACTGTAGGCTACTTAAGTACAACTTGAGTTATGTGTTGCTGCTTTTACTTCTACTCCACTACATCTCAGATCTAAATATTGTACTTTTATTCATTTGAACACCTTAGTAACTTTACTATTCATTATGATGATATTTTTATCATTATGATATTATAAATCATACATAAACCCCTTTAGCCCTATTTATGTTTTTGGGGGGCAGAGGATTTAGTGCTATATGTACATTTACAAATTATAGCCTAGGACCACTGCAACATGTTTGTGTGTTGTTAAGAGAGAGGGGCTTTTCATCAATCTTTTTCCAAAAACTGGGACAAATGGATAAACAGGATAAAATATACTGCTCTGCTGTTGATTGTTGTCAACTGGTTTTGGAATCTAATTCTTCTGGATGGTGAGTACACTTGACTGCTGCTGCAGCTTGCCTAACTCTTTTCTTGATGTCAAAAGTTGTCCGCTGAGACAAATGTTACTTAAATCATCAGTTGTTTTGCTTAACCTAAGGCAGTGTTTCTCAAATGGGGGTACGTGTACCCCTAGGGGTACGCGGAGGTACTGCAGGGGGTACTCAGAAAACCCAAAAAAGATAAATAGAAGTATAAATCATGCTAATATTGTTCATAGTTAAATAATTGACTACAATTGAGGGGAAAAAACTGTTATGTTTACTGATGACAAATGGAGAAACTTGATATGAGCCTGAGTTGCTTACCCAAATTACATGGTACCAGGAAACTGGGATGTGTTTTAAAGTTGTTTGAATGTATATGAATGTAATGTATGACATGAAAACCGTTTGAAACTCTTTCACTCCATTCCTTATTTGTGATTCTATATTCTTGAAATAGCATCATATACCACTATTTATTTATATTTTAATTACAGTTTTATAAGCAAAATGTTGTTGCACGGTAAAGGGGTACTTGGATTCAGAAATCAGGGAAAGGGGGTACTCAAGTCAAAAAAGATTGAGAAACACTGACCTAAGGGGTGGGGACTGGGAGACTGCTGGTGAATAGGGCAAAATTACTGCAAAACTTAAAAAATAAATGAATAAAACGCGCTAACGCGCGCGCAAATTTCGTGCATGCGCGCAAAAGCTCCCTTTAGCACCCCCTGCTGCTCAGAGCTAGATCCGCGCCTGATTGCCATTATATACTGTATGCCTCAATATTATGACATCACCCTCTACGTTTATATCAGGTTGCACTTATTGATGGCGACGTCACCAGGAATGCTGGTCCCTCATTGGCTTTTATGGTGATGATGACGTCATCACCCGATTGATGACGTCACTCTTTTCAAGGGTTTTCCTATTGGATGACATCAGCACAGACACACAGACGTAGATTTCCCTAATTTATTGATAGATGGATGTCAATCTCCTAATAGCAATGTTTCGGAGTGCCGATGTAACCGCCTTTGAAAAGGTTTGGCAATATTCGCATTAGAAGATAAATGGTGTATTTGTGTTTATTTCCTTTATTTAACAGTGTGCACATAACCTGTATTGTTTTTGCATGCCTGCATTTGTGCCAGTACTGTACTGTACTGTACTGTACTGTACTGTACTGTACTGTACCGTACTGTACTGTATATCTAATGCAAGTTGTGTGGGTGTCCCACACAGCAAAGGTCTGAGTGTTCATTTAGCCACTTACCCCTGGCGTCCCTATTTTGGGAATCTCATTAACTCATTGCATGCCAGGCCCGATAGTCCCGAGATTATTTCAATGTCTTTCCCTGCCAGGCCCGATAGTCCCGAGAATTTCCGCCATTTTGAAAAAAAAAAAAAATAATAATAATTCAAAATTTTTTTTTGACCCCAAAAAATGTAGTAGGCATGATAGAAATCGCGAAATTGCATGTTTAACCCCCATAGCAACCCCATCTATCAAACATGGCAGCCATCTTTGTTTACATTTTAGGAAAACATAATGGCTTCTATCTCATGAATGCCTGAACGGATTTCCATTCGGATTTTTGGTAGCACTTTACAATAATGACCTGTTATAAAGCATTTATAAACATTTATAACACATTAATAAGCAACTTGTAGATGAGTAATAATGAATGAACAAGCGGTTAATACATGTTTATTTAAACATTTATAACTATATTTAATAATCATTTATAAATTGTTAGTAACTAGTGAACTGTTCATGAATAAGCCATTTATAAACAATTATAAATATATTTTAAATCATTTGTAACCAAAGTTATTTAGTATTTATAAGCTATTTAGAGATAAATAACTAATCATTTACAAGCTATTCATATACATTGGTAAATGTTTAGTAAAACATTTATAACCCTTTTTATGCCTTTGTAAATGATTATTAAAACATTAATAACACAGTTATAAGTTATTTGTAGATAAGAAACTAATCATAGACAAGCTATTTATATACTAATTCATTATTTACAACTGTCTATTTATGTGGCCTCCATTTTTGTTCATGTTTAACAAATGCTTTGTAAAGCATTCCTAAATTATCTATAAATCATTGCTAGATGTTATCAAGAGCCCTAATGTAAAGTGAAGACACTTCATAATCTACAACTGTCTGTTAACGTGGTCTTCACTTTACACTACCAATGATTTATAGATATTTTAGGAATGTTTTACAAAGCATTTGTTAAACATGAACTGTCTGTTAACGTGGTCTTCACTTTACACTACCAATGATTTATAGATATTTTAGGAATGTTTTACAAAGCATTTGTTAAACATGAACAAAAATGGAGGCCACGTTATTAACAGACAGTTGTAGATTATGAAGTGTCTTCACTTTACATTAGGGCTCTTGATATCATCTACCAATGATTTATAGATATTTTAGGAATGTTTTACAAAGCATTTGTTAAACATGAACAAAAATGGAGGCCACATTATTAACAGACAGTTGTAGATTATGAAGTGTCTTCACTTTACATTAGGGCTCTTGATAACATCTAGCAATGATTTATAGATAATTTAGGAATGCTTTACAAAGCATTTGTTAAACATGAACAAAAATGGAGGCCACATAAATAGACAGTTGTAAATAATGAATTAGTATATAAATAGCTTGTCTATGATTAGTTTCTTATCTACAAATAACTTATAACTGTGTTATTAATGTTTTAATAATCATTTACAAAGGCATAAAAAGGGTTATAAATGTTTTACTAAACATTTACCAATGTATATGAATAGCTTGTAAATGATTAGTTATTTATCTCTAAATAGCTTATAAATACTAAATAACTTTGGTTACAAATGATTTAAAATATATTTATAATTGTTTATAAATGGCTTATTCATGAATAGTTCACTAGTTACTAACAATTTATAAATGATTATTAAATATAGTTATAAATGTTTAAATAAACATGTATTAACCGCTTGTTCATTCATTATTACTCATCTACAAGTTGCTTATTAATGTGTTATAAATGTTTATAAATGCTTTATAACAGGTCATTATTGTAAAGTGCTACCGGATTTTTTTGTTTGAAAGCTGTGAGCAATGTGGACACACGTGGTGCATTATCTAGGCATGGGTGTGCATGATCCGTGCACTATGAATTACATGGAAGTCTATGGAGACTGGAGGCATGGTAGAGTACGAAGGTATTGTTAAATGGCGGGGAATGTGTTAATGTAAAAAAAAGAAGAGGAAGTGCTTGAAGCCTATTTTAGACCCAACTTTCCAACATTTTTGAGCGGTGGCCAGCCGCTCCTCAGAGTGACTTTGTCCGTTCCTATGTCCCTCCCATAGACTGTATAAAAGATATGGACAAAGCGACGCCATTGGTTTCTATGCAGCGCAAATGAAACAATATGGGTCCTTGGCATGGGTGTCGCCATCATAGATTGAAATGCGATCAGAGGAGGCTATTGGCTGCCAACGGTCACGTGCAACCGCAGGGATACATGGGAGAATGTGGTCGGAGCCTCCCGAAATACAGCACACGAAGAAGAACACAGCTGGCTGGTATCAATTTAGTTGGCCACGCCCCCCCCCCCCCCCCGCACCTTTATCATCAATTTTAACATAAATGGGACCTTATTTTCACAAAATGCATATCATCGTGATTGAAAGGCAATTTTTAACTAGCGATAGGAACCGTATGAAAGTGTTAATTAAGGTTAGAAAACGAAAGGGGAAAATGAATGGGGTCCAATGGAGAACAATTCTTTTTGCGATCGGCCGGGGGGGAAAACAGCGCAACTAGCGGCCAACCATAGGAAGTTTTAGTTCCGTATTGGGATCATTTTAAATCGTCGGAACTCTCCCCCTGGTCCCTCCGTAACATGAGCTGCAATACAGCTGGTGACCAAGTGGCACTGTTGCGTCACACGCACACGCTGAGCTGCAATACCGCTGGTGACATGCTGCCAAGGCACCAAAGCCAACGTGGCACGCGCCACGTTGGCTGGCCAGCAGGTGCCCCAGCTAACTATTTTGCCTCATTCACGCAGGTGTTAAGCCTTTATTCACAGTGAAAAATGTGTGGATGTACTCATGACACAAACAACAATTTGAAAATAACGATATTCTTTTTAACTGCCAGAGTTAAAACATCATCTTGTCTCCTCTTGCCAGCGATTTTGAGTGTTTTTACTAACCTTTGAAGATCCACAGATGTTTCTTTTTCCAACGTGCACATAAACAGAAGAGGTGACGTTGGAAAGACGCGTCTCTCTTCCTTCCATCCGGTCTTTAGTTTTCACCAAAAAATGAATCTGGGAAAAGATTCCGAGATAAATAGACTTTTCTAAATTCATTTACATGGAGGCGGACGCATAGATATCAAAAGCTAGATACCTCATCCGCTGCTGCAGATCATTGGGGCGACATGTAACAACTGGAGGCCGGACGTCCGGGAAAACTGAGGGAACGCTGCCAGTCTAAGTGACTACTGGCCAATCACAGCGCGTCTTTTCCGGGACTTATCAATTCAATTCAGCAGAGCTTTATTGGCATGTTTCCATCCAGTTCCTGATGTTGCGCGGCTCAGCTGTTCTTAGAGGCTGTGTACGTAAAGACCCGCCCCCACCTGCCTCTGATTGGCCTACCAACTACCGTTTCTGTGACGCATGTGGAAGAGATTCACACAGAGCGATGTAGATTCCCTCGGGCCCACGATGTATATGCCCCAGAGCCAAACCTTAAATTCTGGAGGATTTACTATTCTGTCCATAACGGCACATAAGTCGGTAACGGCGCTAAGTCGGCTCATGCGACCGTCGCCTGAGATGGCGCGCCTCCGTCATCTCCACCGAAAACAAGCGCTCCGCCCTTGGTCCATTGTTGGAACTGGGATGGTGTTTTGATTTTCCCTGTACTGTATGTATTAGTACAGTATGTGGGCCATTTCAGATCACGGCTGACATGGGCTCTGTGACTCTGGACTGTTTATTTCTGGGCCTCATCTGTCAACATTGTTTGCTTGACGAACCCCCTCGCTTTATTTGTCTTCAAACACAAACCGGCATCTGTTCATTCACAGCATTGTACATGTTATGCAAGTCTGTACTGTGATACGGCTCATGGTAGTAGACTATTCTGAAATCTGTTATTTGGTTGTCATTTTAATTATTTATGCTCTGTTCTGGGCAAAAAGAAAATTGGGCTGTTGTGCTCCAATGCATAACAAATAATTCATTCTTTCTGAATGAAAACACATATTATGAGAGTAGTATGAAGGGGGGAAAAGTGAAATTTAAATGAATTCCAGGCGGGAGAATAAAATGACTGGTTTATTATTTATAATTTTCTGACTCACATTCATTATTGAGCATGTTTTATGTTTACTCAGATGTCTTTCCAAGATGTACCACATACCGTATTCTTGTTACTAAACAAAGACTCGATTTTCCTTCCCCTGATGATCCATGAAAGGCAATTTGACATGCTGCCATTTGACATGGCTAATGCTTAATTTATGCTGGAGCGCAACGAAAACCGCAGATCCACAAGCTCACAACGTGTAACATTCATGGCGCATTGTGAGCTTGTAAATCAGCAAATGTTCCGCACGCAACACCGGCACGCAGCAAAGTATAAATCAGGCTTAACAGATCTTGTGCCATTTCCCATCGCCTCCTGCTCCCATGTAAAGCTGACCTTTCCTGCCTCCCGGCTATATTTAAACCCCTGAGCACCGGAGACTTATGGTGCCATGGGGAAATTTTATTATCGACGCTTTCCATTTGTCGGACTTAATTCAGCCTTGCCATAGATCCTGCAGCAGCATGCCATATATTTACACTCGGCAACTGCAAACAAGGGCAGCGGTGACAAACCTAGCCTTCATCGCTTTAGCAGGGGGTGACGCCTGCCGAATCATTCCTTTGAACTGCCTCGCGAAGCGGCGGGCAGCTTATAGACTGTATTTACAGTGCTCATCACCTGTGGCAAAGTGCAAAGGAGGATGAACAATAAAAGAGGATGGTATTATTCCACGAACCACAGAGGTGACCAGAGTGTCAAGCACAGAAATGGCATTTTGACGAACTTCGGTCGGTGAAATGCCATAGATTTTGGTCAAGGACCCCTGTCATCAGTCTTTATTATTTGCCATGAACAGTGGCCTAACGTCCAATTCACCACAACAAGAGGTAGAGCCAGCAAAAAAGTGGTCCGGCAACATTGAGAAAAGTTCACGTTTTTCACTGGCGTGTTGCAGCGAGGCAACCAGAAGCTCGCTATGTTCTGAACTAGGCGTGGACTGGGCGTACATACAGTACAAAGGTGTTTCAAATGTCATCCGTTTAGAGGAAAAACGCTTAGAGGACAACCACTACGGTTGGTGTGAATTGGGCAAAATCTGCTCATATTATATCATGTATTGTCCAACGCCATCAGCCTCTTGCACACTCTCTCACTCTTAGGGGCGTCACAAGGGGGGGGAAAGTGGGACTGAGTTACTAGGGCCCAAGGTGGAAGGGCCTTAATTATTTTATACTTTAGCTATTGAAAAATAGCAGATATACAAGCTCACAGCGTGATCTGCGATTTTTGAAGCGAATATTTGTAACTCAAATTTTGCTTCTGGGGGGTCTCTGGAACTAAATGTTTTGAGATGGGGGGTCCGTGGCCAAATACATATCATTTTGGGGGTCCTTCACATGAAAATGTTTGAGCACCACTGACATAGAAACATATTTTTTTCCAAAAACCTTGGAAGGATTTGAAATATTCAAAGACTTGCAACAATTTTCACGATTTAAAAAAAATGACAGATCTACAAGCTCACAGCGCGGCACAGAGTGCTATTTTTCAATAGTTAAAGCACAAAATGTGAGTGAATCCTTGTACCCAGGGCCCAGAATTTGGTGCGACACCCCTGCTCACTCTTTGTCATTGCCTCTCTTTCACCGACAGGTCTGAGGTGGTGGGCTACCAGAGGGTACTGCAAGTCGACCTGAAACTGGAGAGCTTCCCAGAGCTCCTGAGCAGCCGCTGGATGGCCTGGCAGGTGGAGTACCCGGGAAGCCGCGCCGCAACGCCAGAGGCCGAGACAGAGATCCGACTGGCGCGAGAAGACCTGGGGGGCATCGTGCCTCTGGCCATGGTGAGTGGTGCCAGTCACAGCTCACAACACAACCCTCCAAACAGATGACTGTAGTGTGAAGTTCACTTCAAGTTCTGAAGGGGGAAGCCCCCGTCATCGACATGCATCATGATTGAGATAGTATTCGCTTGGTTTATCCCTTTCAGCATGGTGTTCTTAGCCATACTGTATAGTGCAGGGGTCTTCAACAGGGGGTCCTTAGAGTTACTACAGGGGGGCCGCCAAATCCTTGTGTGATAGGATCATTCTTTAAAATTAACAACTTCTCCAACCCTCGCATCCCTATTCCGAGGAGAACTTTAGCCAAAAATAGCAGATCTACAATCTCTCAACGCCTGGCGCTGCGAGGCGTTGAGAGCTTGTAGATCGGCTATTTTTGGCAGATACGTTTGGTGTAAAGGTAAAACAAGAGCAGACCAAGTACAGAGTGAAAGGTCAAGTTTACAAAATATCTACGATTTAAGTGGTTAAATACCTGAAAATACACATTAACATGAATCCCGGACTGATGACAGTGCTGTCAGACAAGTCGAAGAAAATCTCCATAACGCATTTATACAATTGGTATATCATCTCTCTCTCAGTTAAAGGGTCCTTTTGCCTGAAAACGTTGAAGACCCCTAGTATAGTGTGTTTTGGTGTTGAGTGAACCTAGACGGGCCCGGGCAGGTACTCTCCCCTGTTAACCTGGAACTGAGTGTCTCCTATGATGAAGGCACAGGCACTCTTTTGACAGTGACCAGACTCCAAGTCCTGACAAACATCTCTAAAACACCAATCTCTCGAGACAGAGTCAATGAAGGAAGAGAGACAGACCGAGTGGGCGTCGCACTTTCTTTGATCTGGGTTCCCAGATTGCTAAAACACTAAAATGTTTTCAGTATTCACTACCAAGCCGTCCTGCTGTACATCACAATTAAAATAATTGTTTTGAGCGCTTACATAAACATTCATCATGAACTGTTCTGTTGCAAAGTGCAGTCACTTGATGTAGTAAACACTAAAATAATTGCCATCCTGGTGAAAACACCATGCGAATATAAAAATGATAAATAATAAATTGCAGATCTACAAGCTCACAACGTGTCATGATGTGATGCATTGTGAGCTGGTAGAGCTTCTATTTTTCCTTAAAGGAAGACTTCACCTATTTTCATCTCGTATAATTGGACCTCACTTCACTAATGCTCATGATCAAATGTGGACACTTCAGAAACCCTCCTACACTTGACATCATTGTTCTTTGTTCATTGTGTTTTTTAGTATTTTGTTCTACATTTTTTCTCTATTTTTTCTTTTTTCTTTAACACGAGAACAATGGCTTTCATTATAGCATGCTAACTTTCCAGGACTAGAAATTCAGCAGTTTCTATTAGCTTGGATTCCCAATCGATGATGTTGCTTGTTGGCAGGTTTCGGAACTGTCCTCTGAGACACAGACTGAGTAGACAAAAAGTTGAATATATTATTATGAGCATTAGTGTCAGAGGACCAATTATATGAAAATAGGTTGAAAATGGGTGAAGCTGTCCTTTAAGTGGTAATGGGTCCCGGTTTAGGTGTTTGAAAATAATGGTCATCCTAAGCGCAGATCCATCGCAGCTCAACTTCACAACTTGAGTCCTGTTCCTTTATGGGTGATTTTCGACCGGTAAAGCACCAGAGGTGAGCTTTTCCACCGAGAACCGAATTGGTTTCGAACTGTAAATGGTGGTTTGGAACGGGAACCACAAAATCCTTGGTTCCTCTGGTTGAATCTAGTTAAATCTGGTGGAAACGCAAGCCGGGTTCGCGGCTGGTTCACAAGAACGAACCAAGGTTCCAAGAAAGTTGAACGGCACTGGTTCTTGAATCAAGGTTCTTTTGGTGGAAACGGCCACTATTTGCGTGCCACGAAAGACTTCTGATTCTTATTCTCAAGAGTGTTCCACTGCAATATGAAGGGCACCAATCACACAGTGAGTTAAACTGTTTACATAAAACAAATATTTTAGTTTCTATTTTTATTTCTGTGCTTCTGATCTACATGATGCAGGAAGTTGACTGTTGTGTCAGTGCTATTCTCCATCTAAGCATTGCCTATAGCTACAGTATGTGATAGATGCCTGTGGGTGGCTGTTCCTGTATGAAGACGAATGCAGCGCTTCAATCACCCACTGATCCATCCTCAGGATAATTGAAACAGTTCTGCAGGATTGTTAGAGTTCCTTTGCTCGCATCCCTTCTTCGTGTCACTGATCAGCTGCCTGCCTACCACACACCAGGAATATACAGTACACTCCCACGTCTCGCGCTGACAGAAGTTGTTGAGTTGCGTGATTCTTTTTTATTTATTTTTTATTTTTTCTCGCAAAAAGACAGATCTACTCTGAGGAAAAACTGTTTATGTTGTGTTGGTTTTGGTCTAAAACTGTATTGTGATCGTCAGAACTGTTCTTTGAGTAAACCACAGTTTAAAATAATTAGATTTTGTTGTGTTGGTACACGTACCGCAGGGATGCCCACGCTTTTTCAGCAATGACCCATGCTTGTAGTGACCCAAAACCAATGTGTTTTTATTCATTTGTCAAGGCACACACCAAAGCTTGCTGTACTTGAGGAAATGTTAGTAGCTCAGTAAACAACATCTTTTGTTTCAGCAAGTTTCAGCAAATTCAGATACATAGAAATTACCCTTTAACTAAAATACTTTTTAGTTACTTGGGCCATATTAAAACCCACAAGCCAAGTTAGGCTCCTGAGCCACAGTTTGCACCCCACTGCTCTATTGTACTATTTGATAATTATTTTCAGGTGACAAGTGGTATTCACCCATCACTTCAATCAAACTTCAATCATTCACTATCGACGGCATACAGTGACTTTACACTGAAATCATCATGCATCATTTTTTGTGGAATGATAATTTATGTGGCCATATGAATCATGGACATTTCCAATAGAGAAAAAAAGATCCATCTTAACTAAGCCCTTCATTAGAATCATTTGCAAAACCTGGATGGATCAATTAGAGAGAGTGTCATTTCAGCATGGGTCACGTAAGAGATGAAGACAAATCATGTTTTCAATTCATGCACGCTTAAACTAATGGAATACTACGTGCATGCACATGTTCTATAAGCTCTTATATTCACCCACACTACTGTCATTTTACATAATTAGCACATGCTCTTGATGTAGAGCGACTAAATTGTCAGATCAGAATAAATTACCTGAACCATATAGTCAACCAACAAGTGTAGTTGTCATGCAAATCCGATGGAAAGGAAAACAATTTAGTTGCTTCCAAGTAGCTAGGATACCAGGTAAACATCACCTCGTATCTGTCTAAACAACATGCTACAGAATGTACTGTAAATAACATTCTAGTTAGCACCTGTGCTTAAGCGAACAGTATGGGGTTATCTTTGTGCCATAATTAATTCGTATTCGTACTTTTCCTTTTTTTTACTCGTAAACATTTTTACCAAAAAACATTACACGTAAACAAATTAATTTGAAAAATATATCCGTAAAAAAAAAAAAGTACAAATGTTTTTTTGGAAGCTGCAGTGATTATTATGCCAAAACTAAAAAAACAAGCCAAAATACGAATATTCTCTTACTGTTTTACGAGTTGTTTTTTTGGTTACTTCATCACGAATGCTTTCATCATCTGCACGACTACGAATCTCAGTCAGCAGTTAGGAAACTGCCAAAAATCACATGATCGACAGAGAGCCAATGATGTGAGGCCTGTCCCACTAGCCAATCAAAAGGCTCCGGAGTTGGCATGGCAACCAGCTGTTGCCATGTCTTGTAAAAGTGAGTACTCTGGGCTTTCTTATCCATAATTTTAGCTAATTCCATCACCAGTCCCTATGGAAGTCTAAATGCTCAAAAAATAATACATAAATACTACAATGAAATGAAATAAAATAAATAACAAAATGATATAAATAAAAAATACATAGTTCTATAGATCTAGGGAGCCATCCATATGTTTTCAGATCTATATGCCCATCCCCATGTTCTATTAATAGATCTATGGAGTCATCATATGTTATATTGTACTTATTTTAAATAAAGGGGCCTCGGCATCGGCCGAGGGACCCCCCGGGGACCCCCTGGAGCTCCGGGGACCCCCGCGGACCCCCTGGCGCCGCCGCAAAGGGGCTCCGAAGGGGCCCAAAAATAGGAGCGGCACTTTCATGGGAAATTCGGGACTTTGACCGTGCGGACCCCCTCCATGGGTGACGGGACCGGGGCAAACGTGACAGCGCGGCCTGGTGGCGGCCCCCCGGTACTGCAGCGCACATAAAAACCTCGGGCTAGGAGTGACCGTTCGAGACGGGACTGGTACCACACGTCCGGCTCGGGGCCCCGGAGCCGGCCGTGGCGGAGCGCCACCTGGTGGCCGAACGCCGGTACTGCAGGCGGGTAAAAAAGGCCATAACTCTGCCCCCGAGCCACCGGGAGAGACGGGGCCGGCTGCAGGGGGGTCCTCGAGGGGTACCCCACCCCGGGGAACCCCTGCATTTCCCCGCGCCGCCCCCAAAAAATAGGCTGAAATACCCAAAAGTAGCCGATCTACGAGCTCCGGCTCCACTCCGCGGGCCTTGCCGGGGGTCCCCGGACCCCCGCATCTCGGAGGGGGTCCCCGGCCGGACGGGTGCTCGGACGGACGCTCGGACGGACGGACGGACGGACGGACAGACCAAAAAGGAAGTGCCCTTCGCCAAACAGGAAGTGCCTCTATATCTCATGAACCGTTTGTCGTACAGACGCGTGGGTGGCGTCATATGACTTGATTAAGAGTCCTTGACCTTAATTGGTGCAACAGGAAGTGCCCTTCGCCAAACAGGAAGTGCCTCTATATCTCATGAACTGTTTGTCGTGCAGATTCGTGGGTTGTGTCATAAGACTTGATTAAGAGTCCTTAACCTTAATTGGTGCTTCCTTCGCCACACAGGAAGTGCCCTTTGCAAAACAGGAAATACCTCTATACCTCATGAACCGTTTGTCATACATGTGTGGGTGGTGTCATATGACTTGATTAAGAGTCCTTCAGCTTAATTGGTTTAACTAGCCCTGCATCCTCTTCTGATTGGCTGCTGCCCCTTATGACGTGGGTAGAGCTGCGAAGGACTCTTAATCAAGTCATATGACACCACCCACACGTGTACGACAAACGGTTCATGAGATATAGAGGTACTTCCTGTTTGGCAAAGGGCACTTCCTGTTTGGCGAAGGAAGCACCAATTAAGGTTAAGGACTCTTAATCAAGTCTTATGACACAACCCCCGCGTCTGTACGACAAACGGTTCATGAGATATAGAGGCACTTCCTGTTTGGCGAGGGCACTTCCTGTTTGGCGAAGGAAGCACCAATTAAGGTTAAGGACTCTTAATCATATGATATGACGCCACGCACGCATCTGTACGACAAAAGGTGCATGAGATATAGAGGCACTTCCTGTTTGGCGAAGGGCACTTCCTGTTGCACCAATTAAGGTCAAGGACTCTTAATCATGTAATATGACGCCACCCACGCGTCTGTACGGGACCGTGGCAAACGTCAGCTCCCGCTCAGTCCCCGTCCGTGTCCGCTTGCTCCGTCCGGACACGGACTGTCCGATCAGCGGCTCTTACTGCAGGGGGGCCCCCGGGCGGTGCGGCGGGGCCAGGGCGATCAGGGCGGGCGGCCGGGGACCCCCTCCGAGATGCGGGGGTCCGGGGACCCCCGGCAGGGCCCGCGGAGTGGAGCCGGAGCTCGTAGATCGGCAACTTTTGGGTATTTCAGCCTATTTTTTTCGGGGGGCGCCCCTCGGGGACCCCCCCGCAGCCGGCCCCGTCTCTCCCGGTGGCTTGGGGGCAGAGTTACGGCCTTTTTTACCCGCCTGCAGTACCGGCGTTCGGCCACCAGGTGGCTCCGGGGCCCCGAGCCGGACGTGTGGGTACCGGTCCCGTCTCGAACGGTCGCTCCTAGCCCGAGTTATGGGTTTTTATGTGCGCTGCAGTACCGGGGGGGCGCCACCAGGCCGCGCTGTCACGTTTGCCCCGGTCCCGTCACCCATGGAGGGGGTCCGCTCGGTCAAAGTCCCGAATTTCCCATGAAAGTCCCGCTCCTATTTTTGGGCCCCTTCGGAGCCCCTTTGCGGTGGCGCCAGGGGGTCCGCGGGGGTCCCCGGAGCTCCAGGGGGTCCCCGGGGGGTCCCTCGGCCGATGCCGAGGCCCCTTTATTTAAAATAAGTAAAATATAACATATGATGACTCCATAGATCTATTAATAGAACATGGGGATGGGCATATAGATCTGAAAACATATGGATGACTCCCTAGATCTATAGAACTATGTATTTTTTATTTATATCATTTTGTTATTTATTTTATTTCATTTCATTGTTGTATTTATGTATTATTTTTTGAGCATTTAGACTTCCATAGGGACTGGTGATGGAATTAGCTAAAATGATGGATAAGAAAGCCCAGAGTACTCACTTTTACAAGACATGGCAACAGCTGGTTGCCATGCCAACTCCGGAGCCTTTTGATTGGCTAGTGGGACAGGCCTCACATCATTGGCTCTCTGTCAATCATGTGATTTTTGGCAGTTTCCTAACTGCTGACTGAGATTCATAGTCGTGCAGATGATGAAAGCATTCGTGATGAAGTAACCAAAAAAACAACTCGTAAAACAGTGAGAAAATATTCGTATTTTGGCTTGTTTTTTTTAGTTTTGGCATAATAATCACTGCAGCTTCCAAAAAAACATTCGTACTTTTTTTTTTTTACGGATATATTTTTCAAATTAATTTGTTTACGTGTAATTGTTTTGGTAAAAATGTTTACGAGTAAAAAAAAGGAAAAGTACGAATACGAATTAATTATGGCACAAAGATAACCCCATAGAACAGTGTATCTATTTAAACTAGACCAGGTCAACCTGGTTGTGCCAGACCCCCTGTCTGTCATCATCATTTATGACATCATGCCTTTTGTAGGCATGTCATCATCATGTCATCATCATATATACCCTTTATATAGAAAACCCGGACCGACATTTGCTTATGTAGGCCTACCCATTTCATGGGTCTGGCAATAACATGTGAAGTAACCAACAGAGGGGTGAGGAGTGCTTGGGGGTGAGCTAGAGTCCTAAGCCATTATTGAATTACTCAACATCTCAGTGGATGTGTACCTTTAAAACCCATTATTGACAGGTACACATTAAAGTGTATTATCCCCTCAGGCCGGGAAAACATTTTTTGTGTATTACAGTACATTTACAGTATGTAGTACAGTAATTTTCTTTTCTATGAAGGCCAAAGGTGTAAGCTATCAAATAGTTTTGGAATTTTGTTTCTAACTGCTATAGAGGCTGAGTAATACTTAATTGAATTAAGTATTACTTAAAGTATTACTTTAATTTAATTAAAAAAATAATAATAATTCAAATGGGTCTTTGAGATTTTTTTCAAATCAGAATTGGGCCTAAATGGGTTAAAAAAGCAGAAGAAGGATCAATATTTAACAGTCAGTTATTCTTTCCAATGCTGACATGTCAAATAGGCATGTGTGTGTTGTGTACAGAAAACATTACTCAGGGTCTGCTGATGATGTGCAGTATTAGCCAAAACTGAGTGCTGACAGTAGGAGCGGCCTTCTTATACGGAATCGTGTCGCGTGGGTAACGGTTCCAACAGAGATTTCCACTGTTCCCTCTTCTGAGCAACATTATCCACTTCCTCCGGGGGAATCCCGAGGCGTTCCTCTGAACAATTAATGTAAGAATAGTGAAAATAGCAAGCTCATAACACATCACATCTACTCATTGTGAGCTTGACATAGATCGGCTATGTTTTGCTTTTGTTTTATTGTACGCGCCGCCATTGTACAATGAAATATAATAGCGTTAAGTGGTTAATCTGACTAATCATTTATGTAAATTATATTTAAAAAAATATTCTAACTTTTTCTCATATCGATTTGTTGATATAAGAAAAATAAATAAAACCCTGCTTCTCGATTATTTGATTAACCTAATACATGAGCAAGATGTAGTCGATTATTGGTTCTAAATATAGTCTTCTTGATATATTTCTAGTTAATTGCCCAGCCCTAGTTGACGGACCAGGATTTTACAGTGTGAAAGCCCACGATAATGCAGTCAGAAGGGCGCACAGTCACTTTTTGCTGGATTTTCTCAGCTTCATGAACTGCGCACGTGTACGGTGCTCCTCCTGCCTCACAGAGAGCGTGCGAGGGTACATGCACTACGCACGCCTCCAGCCAACCCGTGGTGTTTAGTACACAACCCAAATACTCACATATGCATGACACATTCACTGTTTCTTCCTTGTCGTTCTGTAGGTCTGTCTGCCTCTATCTTTGTATGTCTCACTCTATTTCTTTCTGTCACACAGAGAAATGCACATACACAGTACATGCACCGCACACTCACACACACACACACACACACACACACACACACACACACACACACACACACACACACACACACACACACACACACACACACACACACACACAACACACACACACACACACACACACACACACACACACACACACACACACACACACACACACACACACACACACACACACACAAACACACAAAGCACACAGGGCTTTTGCAATCTGCATGTACCAATATGAGAGAGGCACACGAGCGAGGAAGAGGAAGG
Source organism: Nannobrachium achirus (assembly GCF_963921795.1). Taxonomy (NCBI): domain Eukaryota; kingdom Metazoa; phylum Chordata; class Actinopteri; order Myctophiformes; family Myctophidae; genus Nannobrachium; species Nannobrachium achirus. The sequence continues at coordinate 22,877,823 of NC_137832.1, read as the reverse complement.
CAGAATTAGATTACTTGGGATCACCGTGCCATGAAAAGCCCACAGATAAGTTCTCTCCTCTCCTCAGTGGGAACCATACCTTTTTCCTATTTTTTTCAGTTATCAATGTGTGGAGACCCCACCTTCCCCTACCCGTGACCAGTGGTGTAAAGTAAAGTACATTTACTCAAGTACTGTACTTAAAGGAATAGTTCACCCCCAAAATGACTTTTTTTCTATTGATTACTCCTGCCATGGAGACTTGAGTTCAATAATAGTTTTAGTTTTTTTGCAATTAAGACAATAATTTTATTACAATAAATGTACCCCCATTGATTCCGGATGGGGACCCGAATGGATTTGGGTCCAATCTTCCTTCCCCTACCCGCGACCCCACTTGGGGACCCCGACCCCAGTAGTGTAAAGTAACTAAGTACATTTACTTAAGTATTGTACTTGAGTAAAATTTTGAGGTATTGGTACTTTACTTGAGTATTTCCAATACTTCCAATACAGTTACTTCTACTCCACTACATCTCGGATCCAAATACTGTACTTTTACTCCACTACATTTATTTGAAAGCTTTAGTTACTAGTTACTTTGCAGATATAAACTATAATAATAAAACATACATAAACCACTTTAGACCTATTTTATACCTTAGCTATTTGAAAATAGACGATCTACAAGCTCACAACGCGTCGCATCGTGGCGCGTTGTGAGCTTGTAGATCTGCTGTTTTCAAACATTTTGTACTTTTACTTATGGTACTTTAAGTACATTTTGATGCCAATACTTTCCTACTTTTACTCAAGTACATTTTGAATTCTGGACTTTTACTTGTAAGGGTGCCCTCACACCAAAATACCTAGAGTGGAATCCGCCAATGCATTTCAATGAGAATGGAGCGTATTTTGCAGAAATCCTCTACTGGCAAAATACGCTCCATTCTCATTGAAATGCATTGGCGGATTCCACTCTAGGTATTTTGGTGTGAGGGCACCCTAAGGCTAGCCTAGTTCCAGACCCTGAATCGCTAGCCACACCCCTTTAATGTTTTTGTTTGGCGATTCAGGTCATCGCTCTCATTGAGGAGGGCCTGCCTCGGTTGAAAATCCGATCGGCGAATCAGCGCCATGAATCAGCGTCTTGTGATCAGCGTGGGTGGGGGTTTCCCAGAACTCATGTGTGTTTCCAAGTACACCAGTGCCGCCGCCGTACCGTACCGCGCATTGTGTCGCGATAAAATGTGTTTTTTGCAGAAATCCCCTGCTGGCATGAAACCGCTTCACTCTCATTGAAATGCATTGGCGGAACGCGGATTCCACTCTCATAGGTACTTTGGTGTGAGGGCACCCTAACGGAATATTTCTACATTGCAGTATTGATACTTTTACTCAAGTAAAGAATGTGAGTATTTTTCCCACCACTGCCCGACCCCTAGTTTGAAAACCTCTAGCGCAGAGGAAGTTGGGTTTCGTCACTCGCTGACTGGGGGAGGGGCTGGGGAAAACGACGTGCTCAGTGACACCAATACTGAACATCTGTGCGTCGTACAAAACGCACTGGAATCGTGAAAACAGACACCCATAGAATCATCACCAAAGAAGATGATTGTTTTCTGTGTGCACAGTATGCAGCTTCTCATTAAAGGACCATTGATCAGCGCACCGTTGTCTTTGCCATCAAGGTAGCGGTGACAGGGAATCTAGGAGACGAAAGAGAGATGGGGGGATGGGAGGAGGGGAGATGAGAGAGAAGCGGGAATGGAGAGACGGAAGAGAAAGATTCTCTAATCTTTTTTAATCAAGTTGAGAGGGGAGACTTTGAGAGAGCACGCTGAAGGCATCTGTTGACATAACAGCGCCATGGCTTTGCTCAAGAAGAGCCTTTCATCTGTAATTAGTGCTAATTAGTCTAATAAGCTCCACTGTCTGTCGCCATAATGGAGAGGCTGCAGTAATTGTGTTTGGGACCGGAAATAATCTCTTAAACCATTTAGGTCTAGAATTATTGAATGCTTTAACCAGTGAAAAATAGCAGATCTACAAGCTCACAGCGTCGGTGCCGCGCTGCGAGCTTGTAGATCTGCTATTTTTTTTTTTGTCGTGAAAATGTGTGCAAATCTTTGAATATATGTATTTTCAAAGCGAACGTTTGTAACTCAAATGTTGCTTCTGGGGGGTCCCTGGAACTAAATATTTTGAGATGGGGGGTCCGTGGCCAAATACATATCATTTTGGGGGTCCTTCAAATGAAAAGGTTTGAGCACCACTGACATAGCAGTCTCTCAAGAACAGACTACTGTAACTGAGCTCCAGTTAAGTGAAAAGGACCTTTTCTTTGACGATGGCCAGGCCAGATTACCGACATAGAAACATAGGGTTTTTCAAAAAATCTTAGAAGGATTCAAAAGACACTCAGAGAATCGGGTCAAAATTCTAATTTTCCTGAATGTTCAAAAATAGCAGATCTACAAGCTCGCAGCGCGGCACTCGGTGCCGCGCTGTGAGCTTGTATATCTGCTATTTTTCAATAGCTAAAGCATAAAATAATGATACACAATAGTGTGTACCCCGTTCTAAATGGCTTAAACTGAAGGGGGATCCATAAGTGATCACGTCTCAAAAGGTTATAATGCAATAAAGCTAATGACTACCAGTAATGGGAAGCTGATTTAGGTTTTGATCACATGGCTTATTACACCTCAACGGCTTCGCAGACCGGGGCTTCCTTCCTGCTCCGTTTATGGCGCGCACTAAATTGCTATGCCCTTCCTGGAATTGATTATTTAAAAAATAAAAAGGTTTTTTGTCTTTAATGCATTTCACTGAGCCCCGAGTGATGGGCTTCTGGCATGAGTTGACACCTCTGGGAAAGCAGCAGACGACACTGTTTTTAACCGATTCAGAACGGGGTACACATTATTGTGTATCATTATTTTATGCTTTAACTATTGAAAAATAGCAGATCTACAAGCTCGCAGCGCGGCACTCGGTGCCGCGCTGCGAGCTTGTAGATCTGCTATTTTTGAAAAATCGCGAAAATTAGAATTTTGACACGATTCTATAAGTGTCTTTTGAATCCTTCTAAGGTTTTTTGAAAAACCTATGTTTTTATGTCAGCAATCTGGCCAGCCATCGTCAAATAAAAGGTCCTTTTCACTTTAACTGGAACTCAGTTAGTCTGTTCTTCAGTCTGTCAGTGGTCTGTCTGTCAGTGGTTCTTAAACCTTTTCATGTGAAGGACCCCCAAAATGATATTTATTTGGCCACAGACCCCCATCTCAAAATATTTAGTTCCAGGGACCACCCAGAAGCAAAATTTGAGTTACAAAAGTTCGCTTTGAAAATACACATATTCAAAGATTTGCACACATTTTCACGACTTTTTTCAAAAATAGCAGATCTATAAGCTCGCAGCGCGGCACTCGGTGCCGCGCTGTGAGCTTGTATATCTGCTATTTTTCACCGGTTAAAAGCATTCAATAATTCTAGGCCTAAATGGGTTTTAAAAGATGATGAGCTCTCTCTCTCTCTCTCTCTCTCTCTCGCTGTCTTTGAAGAGGGCTCCTCCTGTGTGCTGTAACAGAACCACCTGTGCAGGGCGGGCTACCAGCGTCGCTCTCTCACCACGTGCCTATAAGAGTTGTCACCCATCTCAAACCACGAGGCAGTTCTGCAAATGCAGCAATTAGGATTTCAAAAGCAAAAAAAAAGAGCATTCAAAAGTTGCACGGAGTTTAGCTTAGAAGGTTACGCCTCAGAACACACAAGTCTCTACTGTACGCACTCGCCACCTGTCTCTGCTCGTCTTCAACTCGTCTGATTGTATTTTTTTAGATCTCTCTCATAGACATTTTCTCCCTTTTCTCTGCCTCCCTCCCCTTTCCTCTGCTGTTTGTGCAGAAGACAAACATTGATTAATATATTAACAATGTAGATTAATTGCCTCCCCTGTCACCCCCCACTTCCTCTCGTTGGCAACCCCCCCTCCTCCCATCTCCCTTATAACGTGAGTGAGCTGTGTGTGTGTGTGTGTGTGTGTGTGTGTGTGTGTGTGTGTGTGTGCGTGCGCACGTGCGTGCGTGCGCATATATGTGTGTTTTTTGGGTCATCCAGAGATGGATCTTAACCATATAAGACCGGGAACGCATCTGTAATGTAACCACTTTAACCATTAATTGTTATACTTTGGCTATTAAAAAATAGCAGATATACAAGCTCATAGCGCGGCACCGAGTGCCGCACTATGAGCTTGTAGATCTGCTATTTTTGGAATAACGTGAAAATTCGTGCAAATCTTTGAATATATTTTCTTTTAAAGCGAACATTTTTAACTGAATTCTTTGCTTCTGGGCTTCCCTGGAACAAAATATTTTGAGATGGGGGGGCCCCTGCGGCCAAACACATCATTCTAGGGGTCCTTGACATGAAAAAAGTTTGATCTAGAAGACATTTTGAGGTATATCCGTCAGGTCTCAAAAGATTAAAGGCAGTAATTGGTGGCTGAGCAGATTCGGCGGCGCGGCAGGGAGGCTGGTCCATTATCTTTTACCATCCTGAAGTAATACGCTGCCGTCCGGGCCGGGCCTCATCATCATTACCCATGCTGCAGTTGGCTCGGTGATGGAGGGAGAGCGGGGAGGACAGGGCATACATCATATCTCGGACTCATCAGTCTTCCTGCCCCTGCCGAGACACCAAACTGTGCTCGTTCACACAGTCCTTTCAGCCGCATGGAGATGAGGAGAAATGAAAAGCAGCCGTTTGTATTCACGCGCGGTTCCAATGTATCGTTAAGCCACTGAGGCCCCGGGAACGCTTTCCTTTTATCGTCGTTGTCGGGTGAAAACCGTTCGTTGTCCAAAACCGTTCGTTTTGCATTTATCATTTTAAAAATGATTTAAACTAGCTGATCAGCTGTCAGCCTGTCACTCCCTGTTTCTATCCCCATTCCCTGTCAGTCAATCAAATAAAGGCATTAAAGGCCCCCAAAAATAAATCTTTAATAAAAGAAAAATAGCAGATATACAAGCTGCAAGCTTGTAGATCTGCTATTTTCGAGAGAAAAAAAACAAGTCTTTGTATATATTTTGACCCGATTCTATAAATGTCTTATAAATCCTTCTATGGTTTTTGAAAAACTCATGTTTCCATGTCAGTGGTTCTCAAACGTTTTCATGTCAAGGACCCCTAGAATTATATGTATTTGGCCGCCGCCGCCGAAATATTATGTATCAGGGACCCCCCAGAAGCAAATATGAGTTACAAATGCTTTTAAAAAAATATATTCAAAGATTTGCAAAAAGAAGCGCATGATTTTTCAAAAATAGCAGATCTACAAGCTTGCAGCGCGGCGAGCTTGTATATCTGCTATTTTTTCAATAGCTAAAGCATAAAACAATCCCCGGTCTTAACGGCTTAAACAATACATCATCACCCTGGCCGTCCTCCGGCCACTTCCGCTCCCGCATGATAAAGTCATCTATCAACATCCCTCCATTCAATGTTTCATTTTCCCCCCATTTCTGTTTCATTCCCTCTGTATGAATGCACATGCCCCACGCCGGGCGAGTGAAATCAGAGGAACAATTCATCAAACACATTGTTAGACAAAAACGGGCACGAGCACTTATACCCCAGCTATATGTCCCGGGGCAAGGAAAATACCAGCGTTTGTGCTGCAGGAAGCATGCTGTTACAAAACTGCTTTATAAAAACATATCTGTTTGCTGTGTGAGAGAAAATGCACAGTTGCCGAACGCAGGCTATTATTTGCCCTTGCTTGAGGCTGTCAGATTTGAATGGTGTAATGGCCTCAGCCAGTGCCCAGTCAGCCGTTCTCCTGCCGTTTCTCCATCCGTTTTCTTCCTTCCGCTGGCCTACTGTATGTGCCATGGCATTGTCCAGACACGTGCACACATAGAAATCAAAGGGGGCTCGAGCCCCTGCCCTTTCATCTGTCTGTAAAAACTAACCCTTTCCAGACCATAAATGCAATTTTTACTATGGTGAAAGAAACGCAAATGCCCTCTTTCAGCAAGGCAGCATTCAATAGAATTGCCTTGTCAAAACTCTCCTGAACTTGAATGCAGCATCTTATGTTGAAAGAATTGCCCTCTCTGTGTAGAAACCCATGCCGTTACGCCACATCTCTCCAGTATTGACTTGGTTATGCTTAGTTCAGTGTGGTTTCACACACCGAAAATAGCCGACCTCCAACTTGCGACGCGTTGCGAGCTTGGATGTTGGCTATTTTCGGTGCTTCCACCAAAAGGCCCTTTTGAAAATTCCAGCCCCTGCCTCTCTAACATTCTCTGCACGTCCCTGGCATTGTCCCTGCAGTGGACTGGCCTGGGTGTCATGCAGTGGAGTAAAGTAACTAAGTACATTTTACTTAAGTACTGTACTTAAGTACATTTTTGAGTTATTTGTACTTTACTTGAGTACTTCCAATTTTCAGTACTTTTACTTCTACTCCACTACATCTCGGATCCAAATATTGTACTTTTACTACACTACAATTATTTGAAAACTTTTGTTACTAGTTACTTTGCATATATAAATTATAATATTACAAAACACAATAACCACTTTAGCCCTATTTTATACCTAAGCTATTTGAAAATAGACAATCTACAAGCTCACCGTGGCTTGCATCGCAACCTGTTGTTATGCGACACGCTGTGAGCTTGTAGATCTGCTATTTTCAAACATTTGTACTTTTACTTTAGGTACTTTTAAGTAAATTTTGACACCAACACTTTCATATTTTTACTCAAGTTTTGAATTCCAGAACTTTACTTGTTACAGAGTGCTTCTACATTGCATTATTGATACTTTTACTTAAATGGGTACTGTCACCTAAAGGGGTACTGTCACTTTAAAAAGTCATCTTAAAATATGAGTTAATATTTTTTATGATGTCATTGTGGGAATGCGCAATTATAAGCCAATCAAATTAATTGACTGTACTTAGACTACTTACTGTACTGGTCAGCTGTTGTTGGGGCGAGGGGCAGATTACACTGTGACATGAGCTTCAGCAGACCGTTTTCAGAAATACCACTCCTTATAATTTCGGGGGGTGTCAGCGGGCCTTTAAGTAAAGAACATGAGTACTTTTTCCACCACTGGTGCCATGGCATTGTCCCTGTAAAGCCATGTGGACTGGCCTCTACTTTACATCATATTTATTTACATATCATGACTCTACACTTTACAGTAGGGGGTCTGACGGAGGATTCCCCAGGGGGTAATCCATTTGGAGCTAACATAGCCAACGGGCTGATGATGAAGTGCTCACTAATTGAGTGTACGGCAGTATATGCACACCTGCCACCGTTGCACATGTAATGCAACGCGTACAACTTGTACGGTTATAAATCAAACAACATCAGATTACTCAACATTGTATGATGTAATTTGTTCCAGGAATAGGGTTTCAAAAAGAAAATAAATAGAAACCATAATAATTATTATTATTGATTTATTGATATTTTTGGTTTCTTGATTTACTGATTTATTTGTCATCTTTTCCCCCAGACTATGTTAGACTGGTAGTCGTTCTCAGGATGTCATTTAATTGCAAATTCTTTTGCCGTCACTCAGGAAGAAGCTGACTGACTTTTGTGGTCCCCACATAATTGAAAGGCTAAAAGAGAGGGGGGGGTGTGGGTGTGTGTTGCACCTTTCAGTAGACACACATGCATGCACACACACACACACATAGGCAAGCGCACATAGTGTACGTAGACACACACACACACACACACACACACACACACACACACACACACACACACACACACACACACACACACACACACACACACACACACACGCACACACACGTTTCTTTGGGTGTGAGTCAAAGCAAGCCTTATTAGAGCTTTCTTGAACATCATCCCCAAATGAATGCACCCAACCTGGTACTGTGCCTATTTCAGTAAGGCTTCCTTCTTTTTCCTTTTAACTAAGATGCCACCCAGTAAATGATCTGTCACTGCTAAGAAAACCTTTTTTTTTTAGGTTTCTTTCACAGCACAATAGGGAATTCAAATTACGTGTTTAGACTTTCATCACAATTCTCCGGTTCCTACTATTATCTCTCTCATGTGTCTCTTTTTGCACATTTAATGTACTTTGGTAGTTATTGCAAAGTAACTTAGTGTTGGTGATCATTTTTGAGTAATTTCAGGGTAAATATTAGGACTACTGTAGAACAAAGACAGATTATGTGAGGAGGGAATGAGACACATGCATGAAACATCTGCACAGCAAAATCAGTCTTAATGGAACTCAAACAGGCCCTTATGCGACAAAGTAACACTGAGAATATTACGGCCTGGATGACATATCTTGTAGCAGAGATAGTGTGGTTCAGACCCCTGCCTCTGGATTAGGGATGGGACGGTATGAAAATGTCATATCACGATTATTGTGACAAAAGAAATCACAATTTACGATATTATCATGATGATCAAAATCCATTATACTGGGGCAGAACATTTGCCAAAAAATTGCAGATCTACAAGCTCACAACGCGTCGCAACGCAACACATTGTGAGCTTGTAGATCGGCTATTTTTCGGAAAAGACATTTGATAGAGAGTAAAAAAGAGACTGTATCAAGTACGTAAGTACAGCATTTAACCAATATAGGGTTTAAATGGTACTGCATATGCAGCTCGGCAAATAAAAGGTGAATTGGTCCCAGTGCATGACGGAGGACGACATCATGATAAATTAAATCGCCACGATACGATTATCGTGAGTGTTTTTTATCATGATAAACGATAATATCGCGCATCGTCCCATCCCTACTCTGGATCCACTCAGGGAACATATCGGATGGGAACCGCCAGCTTTGTCACTACTGTTTCAATGGAAATGCAGAGAGCATGCGGCTAGCGCATACAGCAGACCATGCTGCATAAGTGGTGGAGGAATTTAAAGATATTACGTAAACTCAAATCGATCCATCTCTTATTGATGGGGCATGCAAGTGTCCATTTCTCACATCTCGCCCATTAATGTTCTCACATCCTACTTTACAGTCTCGGCTACCGGGCTCTTTCTCCTGCTCTGATCCTGGCCCAGCGAGGCTTCAGAGGAATGTGTGTATTTTCAGAGAGAGGTAATGGAGTCTGCAGTGGCACTGACCTTTATGCCTGTTGAGAGAGGTTTGTGTCCAGGGGGCAGCTAAGCCAGGCTAAGCTATCGGTATGGATCTCTATCTGAAACTGAGTGGAGAAATCAGCCGGGGGGATCGCAAGGTCATCACCGCCAGGCATTGTTCGAGTGTTGGTGGTGAAGAGCTCCTCGTCGATCGACCAAGCATGATAGAAACGAAGGCTGAAATGGAGCAGCCGAGGTGGGGTTGCAGGGTTTTATCTGGGCCCTGTGTCAGGGGCGTCTCAAGGGAGGGGGGGAATTATCTTATTCTTTAGCTATTGAAAAATAGCAGATATACAAGCTCACAGCGCGCCACCAAGTGCCGCGCTGCGAGCTTGTAGATCTGCTATTTTTAAAAAGTGGTGAAAATGTGTGCAAATCTTTGAGTAAATACGTATTTGTTTAAGCAAACATTTGTAAATCAAATTTTGCTTCTGGGGGGGTCCCTGGAAGTAAATATTTTGAGGTGGGGGTCCGTGGTCAAATCCATATCATTTTCACACGAAAAGGTTTGAGGTTTAGAAACATAGGTTTTTCAAAAGACCTTAGAAGGATTTGAAATATTCAAAGACTTGCACATAATGTCACGATTCACAAAAATAGCAGATCTACAAGCTCGCAGCGCGGCACTCGGTGCCGCGCTGTGAGCTTGTATAGCGCGGCACTCGGTGCCGCGCTGTGAGCTTGTATATCTGCTATTTTTCAATAGTTAAAGCACCCAGGCAGGGCCCAGAATTTGGTGCGACACCCCTGTGTCCCAGGCTCCAGCCCCTAAGGCTGCTGGGCTTGGAGGGTGATCAGCGGCAGAGAGGAGGGTATATCAGCAGGCTATCGCCACAACCAGCAGCAGCATCACTCAAACCCTCACGGGCAGACGAAGTGCACGAGACACCCCTGGAGCCCTTTCTCCCTAGAGGCCCCTCTCTCTCCCTCCCACTGTTCCCCAGGCTAGTAGACAGAGAGATGGCTGCGTCCCTGCCACCTGACCTTGGCGTCTATCCGAGAGCCGCGAGACACCGCGCGTTGTTGATATTCACCAGGGACGCCGGTCCCTCCCTCCTCCTGACCCATTGATCTAGATGTATTGCAGATGTGGTATTCATGAGCATCGCAGGAGATTTGTCCTATAAAGTTAAAATACAGCGCTTCTATCAGCGGCCATGTTTTATTCAAGAGCTCCCCCTCGCCCGGCATGAGATGCATTCATGGCCACTGGGCTCCAGCAGGTGGCTTTGGTTCCTCTCTTTGCACCCGCCCCCTGTTCACCAGCATCGAGCCATAATACTCTCTTTAAACTCTGTTTTCAAAAGTGTTGTATAGTACTCGCCTGTTGTCTAACATGGTGTGCTGCGGGCGTATAGAATGTGCTTACAGCACATATACACTGATGCACTGCTGAGATCTATGTCTGCCTTTTAGAAAGCTGTTTTCTATCGGGGCTTGGAGCGCAAAGGGCGCAAGTGAAATTCTCTGAATTTTACAGGACATCTTTCCATTTTTAAGCAATCTATACTTTAATACAGGATTAGGCTTCAATGAATGTATTTTTGTTTTTTAATGTTGTTTTCAATTAAATCATTACATCCAAAGAAATCGGATGCAATTCATAGTGTAATTAATTATGTGACTATTTAATTAATTGTGTGGCGATTTAATTAATTATGTGATTTTCCGAAGAATGTCCTTGTGACACCTTGGTGGAGGTTTAACCATAAATCACCAATTAAGTATTAATTAATTATTTTACTTCATGAATTTCCTGAACGGAATGTGACCACCCATTACTATCAGTGTTTTGCCATGTTCTGATGGGGGAAAGGATACGTTGATCTGGCACCGCCAGTTGCCCTTGGTTTATGGTTTGTGATGAAGCAGTGCAAAACAGAAAACAAATCATGCCATATTGTTTACTCAGTTTCCACTCAGTAAAATGGGAATGTACATACAGCAATTTCTTCAGCAGCACCATTCAGAATGTGAAGCCTCAGCAAAGATTAGTGAATCTTGTCTCTTTAATGCTCCCCTTTACTCGATAGCAGATGCAAATTTTTTTATAGGATCTTTCCATGTCTGTTATTCCACTTCTCGATCCATTCCCAGTCTATCCACAAGTTTCCAACATCCCATCGTGCATTGCGCAGAAATTGGACGGATCTTCTGGCGCCGCAGCCAAGTGTGATCTACAAGCTCACAACGGCTGCATCTGCGACGCGAGCTTGTATGTCTGCTGTTAACCGGAAGTGTGGTGCAGTGTGGTGCAAAACAATTCCCGCGGAAAGAGGTGGATACATTGCGACTGCGAGTTTTAGTGTGTTATTTCATTCCAACAGGACAAAATAGCCATTCCCCCTCCATATCGACTCTCAATTAGCGAAGGAGAAACCCACAGTGGTACCAGCTAAATTAGGGCCGCCAACATGACCAACTAATACCCAGGTAAAACACTCCTGCCTGACCCAGGGATCCTCAGCATGATCGTTCATTACCTCCCCCCTTTTAACGCTTTCCGGAGTGGGGTCAGCTATCAAAGCAGTCCATCTCTTCCCAACGAGCCTTGGCCAACTATAATGAGTAAGATCTCCGGCTGGTGCTCTCTTCAGACAGTCCATTGAAAAGTGGTTAAAGGTGTTTTAGGAGGCACTGAGGGATGACCGCCTGCGAGAGATAGATCCCTACTGCCCACGCAGCCACTTCTCCCAGATTTCATTTGAAGGAGAAGAGAAGAGAGTACTGGCTCATTACTAGGTTGAAATGCTACAGAGAGAGTAGAAGAGAATGAAGACCCTCATTAAAACGTAGCAAAGTCTTGGCCACCTTACTACTATTTCAGTGTGCCGTCTAGCCGTGATGTAAGTCTCTGAAGTGGCGATACAGTACTATGGCCCCCTATTCCCGCTCTATTACTTACTTCCAGCCAATTAAAAGCCCAATGGAATTGAGAGGGAAAGTGTCACACTCAGTGCCACGGGAATGTGAGGAGTCGAGCTGATGAAAGAACATCTCTATTAGGCCGCTTTGTGCGTCACTCCAGGACACCGCCTGAGAAGCATTTTATCCAACATATTATTCATTGGCTTTCTCCTCCCATTTCACTTTCCTGACACGCACTCTATACATACCACGTCGCCATGGGATGACAATGTTTATCAGGACCATATGAATATTTCATTTGCCATATAGGTTTGTTGACTATTGGCAGATTTCATGGGAATTTTGTATAAGCTCTTAGTTCCTTGGATCATAAATAAGCTTGCGTGCGCTGACAGGACATCAATCGTGCTTGTCAAAGCATTAGATTAGTGTTTGTGCCTCATAGATAAGCTCACTTTATAGGCCAATGATGTGCTTTTAGGCTTATCTGCAGGCATGTTGCGTTTAAGGACACCGCTGACATGAATATAAGCGCAGACGCCAGCTTTCTCTTTCTCCGTCTCTCTCTCTCTCTCTCTTTCTCTTTCTCTCCCCTTTTCACTGCGGCCATGAATAATGCAGGCTTTTAAAACCCTCCAACTCAACGGTCTGCTTGACCCGTTCTTTTGGGAGCGTTGGCCAAGGTGGTTGGGTTAGAATGTGGATGTTTCAGTGTCAGGTAGATGCGAAGGGCCAATCACTGGCCCGGGACAGGCAACCCGGCTGCTTCTCATGCTGCCTGTGTCACTCTGGCTGACACCATAAATCTCACTTATTTTCAGATCCCAGCTAGACACGGGCAGAAATTATGGTCCAGACCGCATTACCAGCCGCAGTAGCGTGCTGAATGCTAACAGAGAGCCCGTTGATAAAGAGGCAGTTTCTTCCACAGAGAGCAGACCAGAATGAGCCCCAATAAGGCCTGAGACGCACCTTATTGGTAAACTTCCAGACTCCAAATACGGATGTCAAAATAGACCCGAATATTGTGGAATTGAGTTTGAAATTGTGTTGGAGTGGAATGGAATCTCTGTAAGGGTGACATAGAGGGAAAATGATTAAGTCCCAAGCCTCCGTGATAGATGCTGTTTAAAAGATGATTAACCCTGCCAATTTTCTTAAGTAATTGAAAACTGTAAGAAACCATTTATCGGAGAATAAGTATGCCAAAGGCAGTAAGAAATCCAGAGATCCATTCTCAAATGAGACACCTATTTTCACAAAGACTGTTAGCTTGAAACCCAAACTCGCTATGGAACATTATGGAAGTCATCTTTAGCCTGTTTCTTGCAAAGTGTCATCATCATTGCCAAAAATCGAATAATCAGTGTCCTTATTAGAATATTTTGCTATTAACATCCAGTAACACATTTCCTTTCTAAATGTTTATGCCACGTTTTGGAACGAATCTCTCTGTGTGTTCCATAAATCTCCCCACAATATAAAACCCTCATCAGGTAATTGAGTGATTATTCCAGTTTTACGGGCTCTTATTACGCTGGTGTCACCCATAGCCAGCGGGGTGGGTAACGTTTCCTACCTGTGCACCGGTGGTCTCCGTTTTGCATTTAATTGCGCCATCTATGTCTGACTGCGTGGAGCATTGATGCATCGCTGCAGGATCTCATCCCACTGTGGCTTATTACTGTCTGTGCCACTCGCTCTGCGCTGCTCTCTGCCTTTGTGATCTAACATTAGCCCATGTTTTCACCGGGTCCCAATCGTTTAGCCAATCATGTATTATAGACAAACTCGCTGGAAATAGATGAATCCCGGGAGAGAGGAAATTAAGTTTCGACAACCCACTGATTTTAGGGGGTGAGCAGGAACTGTATGGAAATCTATATACTGTAGAAGCTGTGAAAATATATCACTGCAGTCGCATGGAAACCTCATATATCCAAAACATCTTTTGAGCTTATAGATTGGCTATTTGTGTTACTTTTGAGTGACGCTGTAGTATAACAGAGTAGGGTATTAATTTAGAAAGAAAAGAAAAAAGTTCAAATATAGAGATACAGTAAGCGGTTTCTGCTCGACAGCAATGATATGATGATAATGCAAACCGTGCGGGGTACTGCACTGTTTGTACTGCATGTTTTGGCTCAACTAATAATGAAGCATATAGCAGAGGGGGCTTAATAATTGATGCTTACAAATTCTCTTCTCTCTTTTTAAAAAAAAGCTTGAATGCTTATTCTCAAGCTCAAAGACACAAACAGAAGTCTTAGAATCATAGTGAACAGTTTACAAATACAAATTCTGTGTACTTCCCTGGAGAATGTGGATGTCAGACACTGAAGCTACTGTACAGTAGGTCCTTGCTGTCTCAGCATATCAGTGTTGGCAATATAAAAAGATGTGCAGCGTTCTCTTGCGTCACAGTGGAATTACATTTGTTGGGAGGGGGAGGGAAACTTGCGCCAAAGTTAGTTTTTAAAATTACTATTCAACAGAATTCTAGAGCCACAACTTCAATGCAGACACAGCTGCCGTAGATAAATATTAGCCAATTAAGTATTCAGGGTTTCTAATATGTATACTGTAAATGTGTAATAAGTTTATATGTATAAGATATAAAAAGACATTTAAAGAGAAATAAATAATACAAAGAATACAGAAGAACATTGTGCCCTTGCTATTGAGAAACTGTGTAGAACATCTTCTTATGTTTTAGTTTTAGACTTAGTTGTATATGGACACTAAAAGGTTCATGGGAAGAAAGAACAGGACATCAGTAGCAAGGGGGACAATGTTATTTTTTATTCTTTGTTATTGTTATTTATACCTCTTTAAATTTCTTTTTATACCTTGTTACACTTTACACTTGAGATTTACATTGTGTATGGAATGTTCTACTACACAAATATGCTTTCCTTGCTTTTAATGCGTACACAAAAAATGCACAAGCAATGAAGGCAGCCATAAATGTGGTAACTTGTGGTAAGTGACACTGAATTGGAATTGTACCGTAATGGGCTGAATGGACAGAATGGACCATCCCTTGTTCGTGGCTGACTTGGAGAGCAAAGGTGTTCAGATAGCCTACTCATCTTAATTGGCTCCTATTATCCGATATGACACTGATGTGTGAATAATGAAAGGTTAAAGGCTGTGTATAGGTTAATGAAGCTGTGCAGATGAAATCTATCACAGAGGGTCTGTTATTCTTAAATCTGGGGTCATTGACAGATGCCTTCATTACTAAACCACACAATGAATATTGAAAAATGTGGCTTAGCTTTAAGCTAGGTGACACTGAGTTTTGATGTATGTGTTAAGCCTTTATTTGCCCCCGGGTGAGGGGAGGGATAAACAAACCGATAATCTGTATCAGCCCTAGGACTGCTAATAGCCTGTACAACGCGTATCGGTCCTAGGACTGATAAGGCAGTAGTTGACCAATGACCATTCAGCACAAGCTAAAATACCACAGAGTGATTGTCAAACATGTCAAACATGGATGAAAACCAGCCTCCAAACAGTGTTGCTGCAGATATTGTGGTACTGTAGAATTCACTGCTGAGGAGGCACTGGAGTGCACGCCAAAACACAAGAGGGTTTCCCAGTCTAGGGCTGGACTTGGACATAGATTCGGCCCTGGCATCTTGGCCCAGACCGGCCCACCACAACCGGCGTGAACCAAACATAGAACATCTACAAGCCGACAAAGATCTGCAAGCCCACAACATCGAGGCAGACATGTTGTGGGCTTGTATCAGATGTTATATGTTTGGGTGGGACAGTAGTAGACAGTGTGCTAGGGCTACTTGGCCCATATTCAGATGAAAGACAAGTCATGTGATAGTCATGTGATATCTCTCTGTCTCTGCTCTCTGCTACTGTACTGAAGGATTGGCCCTTTCCACTTAGTGGCTGCCCAGCCCCAAAAATACGGGACAAAAACAAATTTGTATAGTCGGCCCACCGGGCATATTAATCATACTGAATCTTCTGTAACTCCCCCTTTGCACTGGCAGACTTGCGCACACGCACGCATGCGCGCGCGGCCGCGCACACACACACACACACACACACACACACACACACACACACACAGACAGACAGACAGACAGACAGACAGACAGACAGACAGACAGACAGACAGACAGACAGACAGACAGACAGACAGACAGACAGACAGACAGACAGACAGACAGACAGACAGACAGACAGACAGACAGACAGACAGACAGACAGACAGACAGACAGACAGACAGACAGACAGACAGACAGACAGACAGACAGACAGACAGACAGACAGACAGACAGACAGACAGACAGACACACACACACACACACACTGTGTGTGTGTTCACACAGTGTTCCACAACTGTGGAGGGTAGACCCTTTTAAATTTAGAATTATCTACCTTTTATAGAATTGAAATACTTTGCTGGGTGTTTTATTGTATTTGTACATTTATGTATCATCTTGAATGTATGCATTGACCTGAGCAAAACAGACTTCCCTTGTGGATCATGAAGAATCTAAGGTCCTGGCACTGCCTGATCTCTCAAAAAGCTCTCTCTTTCTTTCCTGCTTTCCTTCATCTACCTCTCTCTCTCTCTCTCCCTCTCTCTCTCTCTCTCTCCCTCTGTCTGTGTTCCTCTCTCTGTCTTTCCCCCGTCTCTTCTCCCTCCGTCCTCTCTTTCTCCATCAGGACTCTGAGATCCTGAACACGGCTGTGTTGACCGGCAGGACGGTGGCCGTCCCGGTGAAGGTGGTGACCGTGTCGACGGACACCACTGTGACCGACGTCTCCGAGGCGGTCAAGTGTCGCTCTACAGACGAAGATGTGGTCAAGGTCAGTGAGCCGAAAATGTCTCAACTTATTTTCCATATTATTTCAATAGATTATGTTGTTAGTGTTTCATCTAAAAAAAAGCAATGTATTATAACCAAGGCTTCATGCACAAAGAATATTGCATTTACAAAGTAGGGTTTAAGTGGTTAAACTTCCAAAAATGTTATTGGTAAACATGTGATGATCGCTTTTGTCAGTTGCCTGATAATTTCAAATGGTATAGTATTAGTCATTATACCATCAGTGCCAATTGTGCAGCATGTGTGTTTGTGTAACCTCACGTCATCAGACTTTCCACCTCAGAGCAAAAGTGCCAATCGCACAGGCTCTGAACACTACTATTGTATAGTTCAATCATTGTGGTTTCCACACTACATGACTGATTGGTCAACACTACAAGATCTTTCACCAGGACACATCGCCGACAAGTCTGTCTGGTCACGAAAACACAGGAAAATATGCGATACCATGCGCGATACAGGATGCTACCGCTTCTTTATTTATAATCTCTCTCCCTCTATTGTACTCTGCAGTACACACACACACTTGATTATACTTTGTTCAGTAATTATATAAATGTTTTTCTGCTCTTACTGGGATCATATTTCTGTGTGGTGACACAACTACTGTACATAATACCTCTCAAAAATCTTCATGTCAAGGACCCACACATTTACCGTACATGTATTTAATTTGACCAGATGCCCCCAAACATTTTGTGCCAGGGACTCCAAAAGTTAATTTCATTAAGCGCCCCGCAAAGCTTGGCCAATGTGGGATGGGGCGGGACATACAGACAATACCAGATGTAGGAGCGGTTAGCAGAGAAAATACATTTTTCAAGCTTTTTGAAAAAAGCTGGTCTTCAAGCTCATAATGCGACAAACTCAGCTATTTTTGTATAAAATCGTATAAAGCATAGTATAAGTATAAGATAGAGGTCAATGGGTTAGACCTATTTTGATGCTATATTAACCCATTTTGTTGGGTACCTCCTGGACCCCTCAAGGGCCCCTGGGGTCCCAGACTCCACTTCGAGAACCACTGACCCAAGGCATGGCAAGCAGGTGAAGGTACAGTAGTTCTCTTGTGCTTTAAGGAATCAGCTGACACTGCTTGCCAGCTATCCATAGGCTATCTATAGCCTCAGATCGCACAAGGAAGCCACACCGTTATTAGACCCTATATTGTTTACTTATTTGTATCTTGTTATTACCTTACATGCCATGACTGTTTTTATCCAATACAAGCATTTCACTGCTTGTCATATTCTTCACATTGTGTATAACTAGAAAGATTGAACTTGGAGCATCAGCCAAGACTACCTCCGAAAAAACATATTCCATTTCCACCTGACATGACTGATTATGTAATTGTGCCCTTGCCCTTAAATGTGACCTTTTGAACAGAAAGGTCAAGATTCAAGATTCTGCAGAGGTTTGTCTGTGGCAACAACTTCAACAATAGGATGCTCACTGGCACCGTTGGTCAGCAAAGCCTCCTCCTCCTTGACAGGGAATAATATTTTCTGTTTTCTTCTTTTTATAATGTAAATGACCTGGTGTCGCCGTGCTCTGCATATTTGCCTCCTTCCTTGTTTTGGGATTCTTGGAATTGGGTTTCTGCAGTTACTGTAGAAGGCTGAGCTCTCAATGACATTCACATGCAGGCACCACACTGACTACAGCTTTCCTTTTCCGTTTCTCCGGCAACAGTGCTTCAATATGCCCTGGAATGGTTTTTGACGTAGTGGACGCTCGCTTGCCGTGTGCTTTTGTATTACGGTTGTGATGTCCATCTCCTGTAAGGTATCACAAAGAATCAGTTATTAAATACATTTTCCTGGTTCCTCATGGTAAATCTGTCTATGAACACAGAGTAGAGCAACGCCATTTGTATTCATGAAATGTAACGCACTTGATCTGCCATTTTTTAAGACTATCATTGTGGGTTCGCTGAAAGGCGAGACCAGTATGTTATACCAAAACATTATAGGACAAGTTTATTCTCCTCAAAAAAACTACCGACAGTACAAAGGCAGAGCCCTTAGCCAATGAGGAGCAGCATTCTTGGTGACATCACCACCAACAATTGCGACCTGTTATAAATAACAAGACGACGTGGGCGTGAGTGGGTATGTTATACCAAAACTTTATAGACCAAGGTTCTCCTAAAAAATGGCCGACAGTACAAAGGCATGAGGAGCAGCCAAAGGGTATAGATCCTTGTGCCCATACATGGTGTTCCATGCGAGCCCACATTGTTTCGTAAGAATAGTATTTCTAGTGTTTTAATTGAGGCCTTCAGGCTGACGAAAATTGTGTCCTGTGGCTGTGGTCTTCAGCCTGTTGCTACAGTTCCTCTTGGTTTTGAAGTGAACCTACTCTGATAAAGCAGGGCTGCTCTATCAGATGCTTCTCCTTATTCTTATTATCACTTTGATCAGAACAGTTTTCTTTTTGTTGTCTTTCTGCGCCCAGGCTCAGATTGTACTTCTGAGCTCTCTCCTCACCTTCTCCAGACTGACTGATCTATACGGTAGAATTTGGGCCTCTCGTGGTTCTGCTTTGGCTACTTGACCATAGTGGGCAGTTTGTCCGCGACAGGTGCTTTCACCGTGTTTTTCTGACTGTCCACCATTCTCCAGGTGGTCTCCTGTTCCTTTTTCCTTCCACAGTTTTGTCTGGAGATGAGGCGTCTTTATCAGAATGGGTCTTCCCATCAGCAAGATCCTTCGATGTAGGTTTGCTTCCCCCAACATCCTGTGCTTCCACTGCATTCCCCTGCTTGTCCAGAGTGGGCACTGTGTGGCTCAGTAGCCCTTCTCCAGGTTTTGTCCTCTTACTTTTTCCTTCCACAGATATGTCAAGAGATGAGGCCTTTTTATCAGAACTTTGTATTTTCATCTGTTTGGTCTTTCCATCAGCAAGATCCTTTGATGTAGCTTTCTTTCCCACCATGCCCTGTGCTTCCACTGCATTCTTCTGCGTGTCCAGAGTGGCCACTGTGTGGCTCAGTAGCCCTTCTCCAGGTTTTGTCCTCTTCCTTTCTCCTTCCACAGATTTGTCAGTAGATGAGGCCTTTTTATCAGAACTTTGTATTTTCATCTGTTTGGTCTTTCCATCAGTGAGATCCTTTGATGTAGACTTTCTTCCCCTTACGCCTTCCTGGGCTTCCACAGCACTCCTCTTAGTGTCTAGAGTGGTGTGGCTCAGCCACCATTCTCCAGGTGGTCTCCTCTTCCTTTTCCCCTCCACAGATCTGTCTGGAGATGAGGAGCTTTTATCAGAAATTGGTATTTTCGTCTGTTTGGTCTTCCCATCAGCAAGATCCTTTGATGTAGCTTTCTTTCCCACCATGCCCTGTGCTTCCACTGCATTCTTCTGCGTGTCCAGAGTGGCCACTGTGTGGCTCAGTAGCCGTTCCCCAGGTTTTGTCCTCTTCCTTTGTCCTTCCACAGCTCTGTCTGAAGATGAAGCGACTTCATCAGAACTGGATAGTGTCATCTGCTTGGCCTTTTTATCAGAAATTTGAATTTTCGTCTGTTTGGTCTTCCCATCAGCAAGATCCTTTGATGTAGCTTTCTTTCCCAGCATTTCCACTGCATTCCTCTGAGTGTCCTGAGCGGTGTTGCTCAGCCACCATTGTCCAGGTGGTCTCCTGTTCCTTTTCCCCTCCACAGATCTGTCTGAAGATGAAGCGACTCTATCAGAACTGGATATTGTCATCTGCTTGGTCTTCCCATAAGCAAGATCCTTTTCGTTCCTCTGTGTGTCCAGACCAGCCACTGTGTGGCTCAGTAGACGTTCTCCAGGTTTTCCCTCTACAGATCTGTCTGAAGATGAAGCGACTCTATCAGAACTGGATATTGTCATCTGCTTGGTCTTCCCATAAGCCAGATCCTTTTCATTCCTCTGCGTGTCCAGAGTGGCCACTGTGTGGCTCAGTAGCTGTTCTCCAGGTTTTCCTTCCACAAATCTGTCAGGAGGAGATGAGTCCTTTTTATCAGAAATTGGTATTTTCATTCCTTCCACGGATCTGTCTGAAGATGAAGCGACTTCATCAGAACTGGATATTGTCATCTGCTCGGTCTTTCCATCAGCAAGATCCTTTTCATGTGGGTTTTCTTCCGCCATTTGATGTGCTGATTCCCTTAGCTATGGACAAAGGAGCAACAGAAAAAGATTCCTCAAGCTTATGTGAGGTTACCTAATACTGTGTGTGGGGGCTGCTGTTAATTAGGACTAGGATACGTCAAATTGTGTCCGGTACGAACGTAACCAGTGGTGTCTGCCTGTGCGATCAAAAGGATGGGTTTGAGTGACAATCAGCGGAATCAGGAGTGAGAGAGTATGTATTGCTTTTATACCGTTCGCCTGTTGTCATGAAGAGGTCACAATCCATGTCCAAATGCATAGTTCTGGGTCTGGCTGTGTCCAAATATGGAGTCCATGATATCGGACTGTCAGCAATGGTAACCATAAACACCTGGTCTCAATCTGACATATAGAGTAACCATGGGGCCAATGGGGGTTGGAGTCGGTCACCCCGTTCAGGGTCAGGATGATGGCTTTGATGAACCAAATGGAGTGGGCATCAGATGCTCCAGAATGGCGTTGAGGTTGCCTTCATGTCATTGCCGAATATAGATATTTCTGATATGTTCTGGTTGGGGGACCAGGAACATCAGGAAGGACACCGGCTGCCCCATACAAGCCCTGGAGGTTCAGGATTCAGATGTCCGGCTGTGGGCTTCTTGCTGGCCCTTGTCTGTCTGTCTATTCATTCATGTTAATGTCATGGAGGACGAGTAGGTGTCAGTACAGTTCAAGCAGTTCATCTTAAGGTTACATTTTGCTGCTCGGTCGGCTCACCCACACTGCCAGCACCAGTGGTCATCCTTGGTCCAGCTGTGCTTCTGATTTAGTCACATGAAATTGCCAAATGTGTTGATTGGGTTATTTGTCTTAGAATGGGCAGTAGTAATCGGAGCTAAAATCGTGTAATGTGAACTCGGCATTAAGCACTTGTTCAGAGGATCTTTAGAGTATGATTATGCATATATATGTCTACTTTACTTTTACAATTTTAAAGAAATGTTAAATCTACTGAGTACATTTCCCCATGCTCCATTCAAGTACTCATTACACAGGAATTCTAATCAAAAATGGGTTTCATTTGAATAATATGCTAACTCTGTCAGCCTGGTCAGCACAGTTATTATACCATGTGTGATGATTGTTTTGGGGAGCTGAAATGTCCTCTTAGTCTGCTGCAGGTGAATGACGTTTCAACCCAAATTCATTCTCAAACTTGAGGCAAATGGCTCATCAAAACTACAGCTCTCGATAATACAGGGAGAACAATGGAATGATTTTGAAGAACAGTTGAAATTTAAGAAGTTCACTTTCACCAGTGATTCTATATTGTAAGATACCAATATTCTACTGATCTTTTTTTTCTATCACTGGATCTAATAATTCAATTAAAGTCAATCAACTATTTTCCTTAACCAGTCATCTCAGTTACTGTAGGCCTATATACAGTAGGCTACCATGACTCTCTTAAAAAGCAATAACAACTACAACTTCATAGTTTTATTTATTTATTTTCATAACTATTTTGTAAGTAATTGTCATCTTATTAAAATGATGGTACAACCTCTAGAGTTGTAATCTCTCAAGACAGATTCAGAGCTCTGCAGCTGAATCAGTTTTTTTTTTGCTGATATAGTTGTGAACTTGTGACCCTTTAATGACAGGCCCAGTATTCGTATACTTACTGTAAGTACACTTATTGCCAATTAAACAGACAGTTCCCAAAGTAGCACTCAAACAAGAGGAGTTAAGGTCTTTGCACACTGCTGTGTTTTTCGTTGCGAAATGTGTTTTTCAGGGCAAGGAGAGAGAGAGAGATAGAGAGAGCAAGGGACCGAGTGGTGCGCGAAACGGGACTGACATAACGTGAGGTTGTTTTTTTATTTATTTGCACGCTCCGAAATTCACTCCGATATTCGGCCCGAAAAACGCAGCAGTGTGCAAAGACCTTAACTGTGTTGAATAAAGTAGGATTATGGGTATATATTGTGAATAGGTTAACAACACACAGGAATTAAAGCTTATGATGCATAGATATAAATACATTAAAACAAAGATTGAAAGATTAGAATAATTCCTATTGTATGTTTAGTAAAAGAAAAGTGCCTTTAGGATAAGCAAGCACTGTGAAAGAAGATCAAAGTGTTTATTTGATACTCAGTGTGGTGACAGGTTGCTTAAATTTCCTTTTATTAGTAGAGCCTCTTTAAACACAGGGCACAAGGCACAGCAATATTTTCTGCCACTTGCAGTCATACAAAATAGTGTGTGCATTGTGCATATCAATGGCTCAGCTCTAATCTCCAAAACGGCACTCTCCTTGACTCTACCAGACCTCCAGTGATGCCTTAACTATCTACTGTAAAGGTCAAGTCTTTAAAACTAGAAGTTTGAAAAAGCAAAATGGCCTCAATATGGGTACAGTCTGCTTCCCTAAATATCTGGCTGCAATTCTGAATAGATTATACATTCTAGACACCTGCTGTGCCAAGGGCTTCATCCAGTTATGTCTATTTTATTTTATGTTTATATCTCTCTTGGACCTGTCATCAAGACCAGAGTGGATAAAGTCAAGATGATGTAATGCACAATAATGAGGTGTCATGGCGTAAAAACTGAAAGACATGAGATAAACGTTACGCTGTTTGTTCGAAACATTTTACAATATTACATCTATTTTTCCAGTTGTAAAGTAGCCTGATTTCAGACTCAGCGCTAGAGCTTGAGTCTGACATTGTCCCCATTGTAAGAGATTTCAAAGGGGAGGGGATTTGAAATTTGAAATTCCCAATCACAAGAGATCTGGTGGGAGTGGTTCTGTTTGACTTGTGTGTACACAAAAACATTCCCCCCTCCCCCTCCTCTCTATGACAGGCATCAAACAGGTCGTTGTCTTTGATGTTTAATTGATTAGAGAGATCACTAACGAGCTATTGACACTTGTATGGCTCAATCAATTACCGCAGTTCACAACCCCTTTGAAGTTCAAAGGGAGCAATTAAGAACTCCACTGTTTCTGTTGACTTTCTGTTTCTGCTGATTTGCTCTCTCGTTAGACCCACCCTTTCTTCTGAATTGCATTGATTTAATTGGTTTGGTACTGAAGAAACCAAAGAAACTTCAGCGTCATATGACAACACCAGACCAAGAGAACCAGTCCGCTCAGAGAGTGGGCGGGTCTATGGGCTGGAGCCAGGCAAGTCGTAAAGCTAATGTTCTTGCATCACTTAAATGAACCAGAGAAATACGATCACAAACATTTTCAAGGGATTTCCTACTGTTCTTTTCTAAACACAGCCTGCGATAATATACAATATATAAACATGACTTATCTATCTCATTTGGCCCTGGGGAATTAGTGACATTATTATTGAATCTGAATTAGGAATGATTCTGCTCATTACAATCTGTGTTTATTCGGCCATAAC
This sequence comes from Nannobrachium achirus, assembly GCF_963921795.1. Lineage (NCBI taxonomy): Eukaryota > Metazoa > Chordata > Actinopteri > Myctophiformes > Myctophidae > Nannobrachium > Nannobrachium achirus. The sequence continues at coordinate 22,853,423 of NC_137832.1, read as the reverse complement.
TGAATAATTACCCTGTAATGATGCCTCATAGGAACTATAGAAATGTAATTGAAACACCAATTGTTGGATACGTTTAGGAACAAATCTAAATCGTATCCAGTGACACATCTTAGAGAGATCTAGGCTTTCTGGTCAAAGTATCTTGAGGGGTGCTTTCCTTAAAAAAACATTAGCTGAGCATTATACAAGGAGCTTTTTGAAATTAAGCACATCACTATTAAAAAGATGAATTAAAAGCACTTTTTGCTCAGCCAAATAAGCATAACTCAAAGTGCAACCACAGCCCCAATTCTGCAGTCACTGCTTATTCACAACGGCACAAAGCAAATCCAGCTGGTTTTTATGATTGAATTTTCATTTTTCGCTAGGTTAACTAACCATGACCTGAAGTTATGCAAGAAGATCAGGTTATGAGTTGCGCTCTCACAGCCATGGAAAGGGGTTCTGGGAATGAATGTAACAGCACCCCCCCAAGGTGGAAGCGAGTACTGTGGTTAATGCAGAGCAGCATGGGCTGCATAATTGCTTCTGTCAAGCCAACTGTATGTGGGAGACAGAGAGAGACAGGCCCACCCCACCTTAATGCTCCCTGCTCCCATCGCTCATATGTGCCACGGGTTGGATCTGTCCGGCGAGTTGTTAAGCCTTTTAGGCGTAGGATTATTTGATGCTTTAACTATTGAAAAATAGCAGATATACAAGCTCACAGCGCGGCACCGAGTGCCGCGCTGCAAGCTTGTAGATCTGCTATTTTTTTTTAAATCATGAAAATGTGTGCAAATCTTTGAATATCTAATTTTTAAAGGGAACATTTGTAACTCAAATATTTGCTTCTGGGAGGTCCCTAGCTGATACAAAATATTTTGAGACGGGAGTCGGCGGCCAAATACAAATACAATTCTAGGGGTCCTTGACACGAAATAGTTTGAGAACCACTGACGTAGAAACGCGTATTTAAAAAAAAAAAACCTTAGAAGGATTTTCGAAGACACTTAATAGAATCGGGTCAAAATCGGGTCAAAATTCAAATGTTCACAATAAAAAATAAAAAATAAATAGCAGATCTACAAGCTCGCAGCGCGGCACTCGGTGCCGCGCTGTGAGCTTGTATATCTGCTGTTTTTTTAATAGTTAAAGCATAATACGTACCCGGTCTAAATAGGTTAATTTCCTGGGCTAGATCCAGCGGCAGCCATAATGCCCCCTGTAAGTATTTTTCCTGTTCGGCGCATAATGTGTCTGATTAATGTGCCGGTGGATTCTCCCGGACATTTATGGTACCTTGAGGAATGAGTGGCACCAAATGTATTTCTCACTGACAGGGGGTCCCCTCTCCTCCCCGCCGACAGTCCTCAGCACATCATTGTCGTGCTGGGACGGGAAGGGTGGGGAGTACAGAGGTTGTTGAAAGGCTGCCTTTGGTTTTGTGTGTGTGTGTGTGTGTGTGTGTGTGTGTGTGTGTGTGTGTGTGTGTGTGTGTGTGTGTGTGTGTGTGTGTGTGTGTGTGTGTGTGTGTGTGTGTGTGTGTGTGTGTGTGTGTGTGTGTGCGCATAGTAGCAGGGGCGTCACAAAGGGGGGGGGGGGGGGGGGGGGGGACTGAGTTACTAGGTCCCAAGGTGGAGGGGCCTTAATTATTTTATGCTTTAGCTATTGAAAAATAGCAGATATACAAGCTCACAGCGCAGCACCGAGTGCCACGCTGTGAGCTTGCATATCTGCTATTTTTGAAAAGTCGTGAAAATGTGCGCAAATCTTTTTTTTTAAGGAAACATTTGTAACTCACATTTTGCTTCTGGGGGGTCCCTGGAATTAAATATTTTGAGATGGGAGTCCGTGGCCAAATACCTGCACAAACTTTCACGATTTTTCAAAAATAGCAGATCTACAAGATCTGCGAGCTTGTATATCTGCTATTTTTCAATAGTAAAAGCACAAAACAATGCGTTCCCAGTCTAAATGGGTTAAACAACCCCCTCCCCCTATGAAGAACATTCATGGGGGGCCCCGCAGCTGAACCCTCATGCCCAGGGCCCAGCATTTGGCGGGCAGACACCCCTGCCATAGTAGTATATTAAAATATTGATTGTTGGTTACCGCCGGCCAATAACGCGCCACACCGGAGGCCAGTGTTAGGCCATCAGAGTAATGCGTGGGGACGGACAGACGTGTTCTCTGTAATTGGTCCTGCTCAGCTGGCAGGCAGAGAGGATCAAAGCAACGCCAGCAGGCAGTTCATTTGCCTGTCATGAGACATGGAGCTGTTTGTTAATCAATTTAGAACGGGTACACATTTTGTGTATGATTATTTTATGCTTTAACTATTGAAAAATAGCAGATATACAAGCTCACAGCGCGGCACCGAGTGCCGCGCTGCGAGCTTGTAGATCTGCTATTTTTGAAAAATAGTGAAAATTAGAATTTTGACCCGATTCTATAAGTGTCTTTTGAATCCTTCTAAGGTTTTTCGAAAAACCTATGTTTCTATGTCAGCAATCTGGCTGGCCATCGTCAAAGAAAAGGTCCTTTTCACTTAACTGGAGCTCAGTTAGTCTGTTCTTGAGAGACTACTATGTCAGAGGTTCTCAAACCTTTTCATGTGAAGGACCCCCAAAATTATATTTATTTGGACACGGACCCCCATCTCAAAATATTTAGTTCCAGGGACCACCCAGAAGCAAAATTTGAGTTACATACGTTCGCTTTGAAAATACATACTGTATATTCAAAGATTTATTTTGCACACATTTTCATGACTTTTTCAAAAATAGCAGATCTACAAGCTCGCAGCGCGGCACTCGGTGCCGCACTGTGAGCTTGTAGATCTGCTATTTTTGAAAAATAGTGAAAATTAGAATTTTGACCCGATTCTATAAGTGTCTTTTGAATCCTTCTAAGGTTTTTTGAAAAACCTATGTTTCTATGTCAGCAATCTGGCCGGCCATCGTCAAAGAAAAGGTCCTATTCACTTAACTGGAGCTCAGTTAGTCTGTTCTTGAGAGACTACTATGTCAGAGGTTCTCAAACCTTTTCATGTGAAGGACCCCCAAAATTATATTTATTTGGACACGGACCCCCATCTCAAAATATTTAGTTCCAGGGACCACCCAGAAGCAAAATTTGAGTTACATACGTTCGCTTTGAAAATACATACTGTATATTCAAAGATTTATTTTGCACACATTTTCATGACTTTTTCAAAAATAGCAGATCTACAAGCTTGCAGCGCGGCACTCGGTGCCGCGCTGTGAGCTTGTATATCTGCTATTTTTCACTGGTTAAAGCATTCAATCATTTCTAGGCCTAAATGGGTTAATCAATCACCGCACACATGCAGCAGAACCCTATAGAGTTAAAGCCTCGGTCCACATGTGTCCCATGGCGTGGTTCTCAATCAGTGCTTCTCAAACTTTTTTTTTTTTAATTTCGAGGACCCCGTTCATCTGAGAGTACACAAGTGGAACCAAATGGACCTGTATATGGGTCCGCTTGGTTCCATTTGTATACTCTCACATGTCAGTTAGACATGTCAGGGTCCATTTAGCCCCTTCATTTAACCCTGAGGGTCCCTGGACCCCAGACCAGTGGTTCTCAACCTGTGGGTCGGGACCCGCAGAGGGGTCCCCAAATTAATTTGGGGGATGATTAACTTAATGTGCAACATTGTTTTCTCACTCAACAGTAAACAAACCAACATAATGTTTGAGTTTATAGAGGGTATATGCTCTAAAGTGACAATTCAAGGACTTTTTAATACCTCTAAAATGACAACTTAAACATTGGCCAAGTTGTCAAATATTAGAGGCCGAAATTGTGAAAAATATTTTCACAATAGAACCGTGTTATATACAATGTAACTCTTAGTTCTCGTCAGGGTGGGGGGGTCCCCAGTTAAAATATGATTATTTGGGGGGTGGCTGCCTGAAGAGGTTGAGAACCACTGGTTTAGATCCTCAGAAAAATCATCCCTGTTCGATAAATGTACCATTATATTCCTATATTCCTACTCCCAAAGATGTCCCTAAAGGACCTTTACAGTACCCCCTTTCTTTGCTTGATCTTTGCATTATTATTCCACATCCGACTTCATGAATTATGCATACATTTGATCTTCCAGAATTAGGGCTAATCCAACAATTATCCATAGCCACCAAACCCACAGTACCGTGACAAAAACAAGCCACTCACTTCCTTGTTGACAGGTCCTACGGTGGAGTCGGGTTTACGGGGAGCGCTTGTTTTGTAACCATCGTCATCCATGCATAAATATCTTCATTGACTAATGCTGCATTGAGGCTCTGATTGGCATTTGGTGAGTCTGGTGACTGATGTCACAACTCGTCTGAGTTGTCAAAAAAGCTTCAAAAAGACATTGTACGTCACACTTCTGAGTTAAATTAACATTGGATTTTACGCACGCACGCACGGTCGCACGCACGCACGCACGCACACACACACACACACACACACACACACACACACACACACACACACACACACTCTCTCTCTCTCTCTCTCTCTCTCTCTCTCTCTCTCTCTCTCTCTCTCTCTCTCTCTCTCTCTCTCTCTCTCTCTCTCTCTCTCTCTCTCTCTCATAGAAGTCTCTTGAAGATCTTCGACCGTAAAAACAGGGAGCAGATACACACCTGCGTTGCTCTGTGTGTGTCTGGTAGCAAATCCTTTTGTTGCGAGCACAAACAAGCGCTCCTCGGCGCCTTGCCATTTTATTGATCAGCGATATCACTGTTTGACACGGTCAATGACTCTGGCATGTAGGAGAGTCTAGCCTTTCTACTTATCACCCACGCAGACAGGTTGGGGAGCCCCAAATCCCATCCCCGCATGCAGCCCCTAAACTTGGAGAGAAACGGCTCAGACGTATGGACTGTCAATGAGCTTGGGTCTCAACAGACTGGGTCTGGTGAGAGCGGCAGCAGGAGAACAATGGGGGTTGATAAGGAGCAGGGACTCTGACATCTTTATCAGTCCAAACACACGCTCACACTGGGAGCCCTGATGGAGCACAATCTGCTCCATGCCTGACTGCAGCCAAGGGAGCGTGTGCAGACCTCATAGACGTGTTCAAAAGGCTACATTAACCCACGTAGACCGGGAATTATTTTACACTTTAGCTATTGAAAAACACCAGCTATACAAGCTTGTAGATCTGCGATTTTTGTAAAATCTTGACATTTTTGCAAACATTTAAAAAATATATTTTTAAAAGCAAACATTTGTAACTCAAATATTTGCTTCTGGGGGTCCCAGGAACAACATATTTTCAGATGGGGGTCCCCGGCCATATACCCGTAATTTTGGGGGTCCTTGACAAGAAAAAGTTCGAGAACCACTGATTTAGAAGAAGGACTTAGAAGACATTTATAGAATCGGGTAAAAAATATTCAAAGACCAATATTCACGATTTTTCAAAAATAGCAGATCTACAAGCTCGCAGCGCGGCACTCGGTGCCGCGCTGTGAGCTTGTATATCTGCTATTTTTCACTAGTTAAAGCATACAATAATGGTTAAAGTATAATGCACAATAATTCGTTCCCGGACTACATGGGTTAACCCAGTCTGTCACGTCATGTCTCAACCTTCAAATGTCATTTTACTAATGATTGCTCCGTGTTCTTGGCGCCGCAGACGCACTCGTGCATTAACAAGTTAGCGCTGCCGCGCGTAGTTTTGGAACTCTCGCTGACGTTCTGCCGCACACAACGGTATAGGAAACACCCAGGGATCATAGCCGACATGCAACCACTTTAACACATCCAGGGGTAGACATTAAGGGAAATTTACTACTGGCCCTCAGGGCCAGTGGATTTTGATGATCACTGGCCCTGACACGCGCGTGTGCGCAAAACTTGCGTCCTCCTTCATCCTTGATACTAGCGTCTTTTTTTTTTATGAATGGAGTACATAGGACATAGGAGTGAACTGTACTGTCCTGTCCCTTTCGCCATTCAAAATATCATTCCCCATAAAACAACTCATTTGATTCAATAACATGTAGGCCTACTCTTAACAACAGCTGTAGTCTGTTTAACTGGTGAGGGCCCCAGCCCAGATTGACAGCTGTCTGTCTGCCTTATCAGGATCTCCTAATGTGGGGTTAACTCATACCCTGCCAAGCCCGAGGAACCCGAGAATTTTGGGATGTCCCTCCCTGCCACGCCCGAGGAACCCGAGAATGGCCGCCATTTTGATTTTTTTTTCTTTTTTTTTTTTTTCTTTTTTTTTTTGGACCCCAAAAACGTTAGTAGGCATGATAGCGATCGCGAAATTGCTTGTTTAACCCCCATACAACCCCCATACAACTCAGGTAGCAGACCTCCAAGCTCACAACAGTGTAAAACATAGTGGCTGCTATCTCATGAATGCCTGAACGGATTTCCATTCGGATTCTTTTGTTTGAAAGCTGTGAGCAATGTGGACACACGTGGTGCATTATCTAGGCATGGGTGTGCATGATCCGTGCACTATGAATTACATGGAAGTCTATGGAGACAGTTTGGCAGGATTGGAGTACGAAGGTATTGTTAAATGGCAGCAAATGAGTTAATTAGCATAGGATCAAGGCTACAAAGCTGTATTTTATAGATGATAACATTTTAAATAAAATACATCTATGATATTCTTGATCCAAGGCTAATGGTTTATTCTGGCATAGGCCTAATTGCATCATATTTACAAACTGTGTATACTTCCTGCTCCAGCTAGTCAGTTATACAGAAGATAGAAGCATAGGACAGCAATTATAAAAAATATTAGACTTTAACTGTGGAATGTTCAATCATGTTCTAATCATGTATGCAACATTTAGGAAAATAATTGCCAAATTTGACATCAAAGTTCCCACTCTTCTGTTACATGCTAAGCTGTCTGTCCCTCATCCATCCATCTATGACACTGAGACACTCAGTCCATTCTCATCAAATGAGAAGATGATCTTCTCATTTGATATACATATTCTCAATAGGCTACAGTACACGTTGATTCTAAATATCCACACGCACCGCGCGCGTGCACACACCCACACACACACACACACGCGCACACACACACACACACACACACAGGACCGCCCCCCTCTCTCTCGTTCACTAGACACACAGCGACAGCGTCAATCTCTCCTTTCTCTCAGTATAGTACCGGACCTTTCCCCAACTTCAAGAACATAACTTGTCTATTGTACTTTCTGAGTCCGACACGCGGTGACATTGGACATACTGAACAGCAGGGCAACAGCGCTCCGCTCCGCTCAACAATCTGTGGAAGCTAACGCTGTTAGCAGCATTAGCTACAGTACTGTAGCGATGGGATTTATGGCTCTTTGAAGTGAGCCGGATCTCTGGGATCCGTTCCTTTCAAAGAGCCGTTCAAAAGACTGGCTCATTCTAGTTGCTATAGCTACGTTCATTTCAAAGAGCCGTTCAAAAGACTCGATTCGTTCACTAACGTCCCATCTCTGGCTGCTCTGCCTGGTGGTGTAACTGACTGCAGCTGATGTACACACGCAGAAGGAAACTTTGCTCGTCTTTGATCGGGATCACGCAACGTTATATTTTAGCGGTAATTACGAGACGATTTCACCGAAATTATTACAAAACAGTACCACAAGGAATACTGATTTGAAATTAGATAAACGTTTTTATTCGTTTTATTTTCAAGGCATTAGATTCACTGGCCCAACGGGCAAGTCCCTGATGAGTTCTGGTGGCCCTGTCACTCTAAAAAGTACAAACGGGCCAGCGGGCCAATTATAATGTCGAGTGCTGACATCTGTTGCCATGGCTTATTTCTGTCTGTACTGTGCTCTTGCCATGTTTTTGACCAACTTCGAAGACAGCCTCAGCATTCAGTTTTATCGTGACAAAATCACACAACACACCGAATGAAAGAGGAGATTCTCTAGTTTCACCCGGTCCAAGAACCATGTTTCTACGATGTTCGCTTCTGTATTTATAGGCCAGACAAAAAAAAAAAAAGCGGCCAAAAATGACCCCTTTTTAGACCTTGTTTTGAGAAAAACAGCTTTTAGTGAATGATACTGTATCAGGCTGAAAACTCACTTGATCTTTTTAGCTTTGACTTCAATGACTTCAATATTGTATTTACAGTATTTTTCCTTCAAAGAAATACAAAAGAATAAGACAAATAAGTGTTTTTTATTTTGTTTCTTTACCGTTTTCAATCAAGTGTATTCTTGCTAGTTCAGTGTTTCTCTGGCTTGTTCACATTGTTTCTCACATTGTGCGTGTGCGCGCGTGCATGCGTGCGCCTGTATGTGTGCACGTTCACAGTTCAGAGTCTGCATGCGTGCTCGTGTGCGTGTGCATGTTCACAGTTCAGAGGCTGCGTGCGTGTTCACAGTTCAGAGGCTGCGTGCGTGCACGTGTGAGTTGAGATGAGGCCGGTCAGAAACAGCGGGCAAGGAAAGTTTTCAGTTCTCCAAAGGGAAGTCAGTAGGCTCCTCTGCACGAACCACTACCTATAAATATAGAAAAATAAAATCCATTTACAATACAATGTGTCTCACACGCACGCGCGCACACACACACACACACACACACACACACACACACACACACACACACACACACACACACACACACACACACACACACACACACACACCACAATACATGTTCTCTATCCCTCTCTCTCTCTCACACAATAAAATACATTTCCTCTATCCCACACACACACACACACACACACACACACACACACACACACACACACACACACACACACACACACTTTCTTTCTATCCCTCCCTCCCTCTCTCTCTCTCCTTCATTTCTCTCCTCCCTCCCTCTTTCTCTCTCCCTATCCCTCCCGCCCTCTCTCTCTTTCACACACACACACACACACACACACACACACACACACACACACACACACACACACACACACACACACACACACACACACACACACACACACACACACACAATACATTTTCTTTCTATCCCTCCCTCCCTCCCTCTCCTTCATTTCTCTCCTCCCTCCCTCTTTCTCTCTCTCACACACACACACACACACACACACACACACACACACACACACACACACACACACACACACACACGCACACACACCCCAAGAGAAAACATTTTCTCTCTCTCTTCCTCCCCCCTCCTCTCTCTCTCTCACACACACACAAACCACAATAACCGTTTTACTAAACAATAATCTTACCTTCAGGGGCATCACGTGACACATGATGGTCATCATCATTATCTCCAACAGTATCATCTGATTCTGAGTCTAAATAAATAACAGATGGGAGGGGGAAAAAAGCACAAATCAATTTACACCTTTAGCCTAAAAGTTTTAGGGGTTTATAAGACACATTTATCCTACCCAGAGCAACTTAGATTATAAAACATACATTGATTCATCTGACGATTATATATAGGCTATATATATATATATATATATATATATTCTGAGAGCTGAATGGACTCTCCGACATCTGTGAATGATTGAATAGATACATTCTAAATGTAATCGTGGATCACTACTATACCGGCAGTTCGCGATACAAATACAACTTCAGAAACAGAAGGGGGGGGAGAAAGAAAGAAACATTTACCTAACTAGCTGCTGGTTTGGCACGTTCACGACGGGGCCTGTGTGTGGGCTGCGGGCCGTCCCCGCAGCCAGCTGGGGAGAAGCGACTGGGTCCGCCTCTGGTGGTTCTGGCTCCGGTTCTGGCTCACAGAAACCTCCGACTCAGTGTCAGGCCTCGGAGCAGAATGCTGTATTGGCTGTATAGGGCTCTCTCATAGGGCTCGATCATCATGTCCACTCGTCCAGGGCTCAGTGGGTCAACCCGCGGTCGCGGTGTTGCGCTGTTGCGCTGAGTCGGATTACCTCCGTAGTTGAAGTTGGAACCAGACAAGAACGCGATCCACTACGAGGTACAGTGAGGAGAGGCCGCCGTCCGATGGCTCCACTATGGACGCGTACATATTGCATTCTGCTCCGAGGTCTCTCGCTCTCTCTCTCTCTGTGACAAATGTCCGACTACAACTCGCTCAAACAGGTATGTTTTAGACTCCATTATCAGGCGATGGATTCTTCCTTTGATCGTGGCTGTTTGTTTTGTATTCCAGGGTCGAAGGAACGCAAAAGTAGATTGTCTAGCTGCTGCTGTAGCGCCACCGTCTTTTGACATTGTTGTGATGACTGATGAAGTAGAAAATGTTTGTCACAGTGACCCACTAATGCCAGGACATTCACAGCAGCCCGTGATAGCACTAGAGTTAGTTGTGATGACGAGGATTATGAGGAAGAATATGTTGTTTGTCACCGCGACCGACTAATTCCAGGGCTGCATAGCAGCCCGTGATCTAGAGTTATTGTTTTGACCTGGGGGAAACACCCTGGCTTCAATCCATTGGTTTCACACAACAGGGCTTCCACTAATCTGACAATAGCGCCATCGTGTGTAATAAAGGTGCAATTGACTAGCCTAATGCACGGAAAGCAGTTCAAAGCAGTGAAATGCATTTCTGGTTTAGAGCGAGTAATGAAGTTTGATATTTGAGCCATTTGAGCCATAGTTTAGCAATATTGTGGTTCATGGGAAGCATTTGTATTTGTTTTTGCTCACATCACTTGTTGAATATGTGATTTCTGACTTTTTTTTTATCACAGAAGCACCAAACTTTGTCACAAGATGGGGGAGAGTGTAATTAACCTAATTAAGTAATTAAACCCAAACTCGGGAAACTCGGGGTTGGCACAGCGGTCTATTTGAAATCAAACTCGGGAAACTCGGGGTTGGCACCATATGTGTTAAAATGCAAGGGTTTATTTTTTGAGACTTAATATTAGTTCTCTGATATGGTAGCGTGTAGCCTTGAAAACACCTTACGGCCTTCATCTCCGCCGGTGGTTCTTGTCACAGGCACAGGCCAGGGGGGGGGAGCGCACATTAAGACCTCAAGGCATGAAGATTAGTTCAGAGAGGAACTTGAAGAACCTACAGTGTTACTCCAAAACTTTAAATGTGTAGAGATTTGCTTCCAAACTAGATATCCAATCCACCACATGTCAACCTTCACAGGCTAGCTCCCAGGTTTGTTCACATGAACAAAATGCAATCTACTATTGAAGCATTTGCAGTAGCAGATGCTTTTATGTAGAGTGGCGTACAAAGTGCAAAATTAGAATAAGTGGCATGAACACTAGTCAACCACCCCAGTCAACACATTAACCACTATTTAGTTCTGAACGTTACCAAACACTGTTCGTCACACAACGAATAGCTAAAATAAGTGATTTACAAGCTCACAACTCATGACATAACAATGTGGTGAGAGGTTGTAGATCTGCAATTACATTTTTTGATAGTTTAGATTTGTTTGAAAATTTGAAAATGTTTCTCCTCTATAGGCTAATGACATGCAAATGGATACCAGGTTGAAATGCATCTAAATATGATTTTGACTATGGAAGGTTCAGCTACGAAAGAGCTTGTTTCAAATTGTAATTATTTTAATCATCCATGAAATAAAGAGTACACTTATACAAAACGATTTACAACAAAGGGGGAAAAAAAGAAAACCATGACAGCATGTCACCTATAAAAGATGGCCAAAAGTAACCCTTTTACTATCTGAATTGCATATCAATTCAAGGTGTTAAGAAACAGGCAATGATTGAAATGATTATAACTATGAATACAATATTGGTCTTCACGTTGAGCCATATCGTCAATGTCGGGCAAAAAAAACATTGCATCTCAAATTTTCTCATAGTTTCAAATTTGTATGTTTTACTTTTTTCGTAAAGTAAAGCCCTGCTTCATCTTACAAGACTGTTGCACAAAAGTAGTGAAAATAGCAGATCTACAAGCATTTTAAAAATGATAAATACAAAACGAACAGTTTTGGACATGGAAGGTTGAGCTTGTAGGCCTGCTATTTTTTGACGTGCGACCACAGCGCGCTACTAAGTATATGAATGAGGCTTGATGCTCCACATACAGGGAGCCGGGAAGGCTTGTCACACACAAAGCCTGCTCACAGATGAATGATGAATGGCTGTTTATGGTTTTATCTGGCTGTGAAAAATAAGCTGGAAATTGAAAATAAATACATTAATAAAGAATACATTAATAAAAGATATTTCCCCAGACCATCAAATGTTGTCCTTTTGAAGGTATACTGCACGATGGAATCAATGGGATTGACTAAATGCCTGGGAACACTGCTGATGTTATCTGCTTGTAAGATATTAATTGCCTGGACTCTAAAAGCTTGTGCTTGTGTGTGCACGTGCGAGCATGTGTCTGTGTTACGCACGCGTGTATGTGTGGTGTGCTATCATGACCACATCATCTCTCTTGGAGTGAGCGTGGGTGAGAATCTGGATATTGCTTAAAAGTGTGTGTGTGTGTGTGTGTGTGTGTGTGTGTGTGTGTGTGCGTGTGCGTGTGCGTGTGCGTGGGTGTGTAGGCTCGTGCACGCACTCACACAGGGCAGTAATCCCTGTGCCTTTCAATAACACACTATTATCCAAGTGATTTCCAGTGTAAAGCAATTTATGAAACAGATGGTTTTGAGTTAGCCGTGTTATTAGTGGAGAAGTGCCGTGCTCTGTCTGCGTTCCATCTGCTCTCGGTGTGTTTAGCCCCGGGCAGAAGCAGGACTATTATAGAGGAGCTGACCACGTCCACAACCCCTTATTCCCTCAGATTCAAAGATGCCCTTGCCGCTCCCCATCGTCCGGGAACAGCAGGTGGACCTTTCATCTTGTTCAAAGTAGCGATAGATGAAGTGTAGTTGTGTAGTACAGTGCTGTACCAACTTACTGTACTGTATAAAGCCCTGGCCTACATTGTGTAACAGCACACTTTACACATTGTTGTCCACCACCACAGAGGCCTGATTTCAGAAATGGCAACCTGTCCTGAGCAATTTATAATGATTAAAATAAGCTTAACCACTTAAGTACTGTACATTATACACTACAAACTATGCTTTGTTGTAGGATTAATAGTGAATATCTCATATACAAGCTTTTGAAAATGCTATTTTCACTATTTTTGTACAATTGAAGATATTTATACTTAGGATATTACTTCAATATGAACACTAGGTTTAAAGTGGTTAAAGGACCTGTGGACTCTGACTCACCGTGTTGAATACTGTATACATGTACATCTGTGATTCCATAATGGTGTTCCAAGTCACACTGGTGTGCTGTGAGACAAGACCAGGTGTTCCTTTTTGTGACTACTAGGGCATTCAGCAAATATTCGAATATTCGAATATCAAAGTCACTATTCGACATTGTTCACCGAAGTCGAATATTCGTTTTTTTTTTATTATTTTTTTTATTTAAAAATATATAGTTTATAAAGCTTGGCTAGATAGGAAGTCATAAGAATGAGTTGTCAATGCCCCTGGTGGATTAATTTGTTAATGCTGACCCCCAAAATAAACATATTTGAACTGGGGACCGCCACCCTGACAAGCACTTGGAATTGTAGGTATTGCATTAAATGTGACTCGGTTTCCGCAGATAAATATTGTGAAAATAGCAGATCTACATGCTCACAACAACGCCTCGCAACGCGAGGCGTTGTGAGATCGGCTATTTTCATGTTCGCCTCTTGCTTACTTAATGTTTGACAGTTTGGCCAGTCCTGTCGAATATTCGACTATTCGAATACTTTGAGGTCGAATAATTCGAATACTAAAAATCACTATTTGTGAATGCCCTAGTGACTACCACACATTATCTCAATTTGTATACTGCTTTACAAAATGTATGAATGATTTTTTATTTATGTATCTGTACCTTATGCTCACTCATTTGCAATACAGAGGCTTATTCTATACTTATTCTATTTATTTCCAAACGTATGAAAAGTAGCATAAAGTGGTTAAACGTTGCATTTGCCATTAGTAAATAATAAAAATAAACATTTACATAGTTGTAGAGGCTATTTGCAATTATATGAATACAGGTGTGCCTTGAGATTTTGACTTGCCTATTTGAAAAGCACTGCTGTTAATTAAAGCTGAACATTTTCCAAAGCATACTGTGGTTGTTTGATATGAGTAGCATTATCGTTGCTGTCGGTGGAAACCTTGTATGTCCAAAACCATTCCTTTTGTATTATTATTTTATTACATATTTTTTTATTGTTTAGGATGAACTAGGGCATTAATTTGCCCCTCAAAAAAAAACACTAAAATAATTAAATATGGTACGAGGTTTATGGCTGACAGCAACAATATGAAAATCAATCATTTTACTATGTGGGTTAGCTCCTGTCAGATGACTGCATAAAGTCCATCTTTCATGTGATCATCAGTCACGTTAAGATCAATCCCTTGCTTCTGTCATGTCAAATCCGAATAAAAATAATTTGACCACAAAATTGAGTTAAAGCAATCCTAGTTTTTAAAATGAAACTGACCCGTCTCTTCTCTCTGTACGTGAAGTGAGTGTAAGTGAGTGAGGTGTTGCTATGGAGATTGGAGACACATTATTTTTAGCTACGTCTAAAAGTTTAGTTGTGCATAGGAGATGTAGCGCGTTCCAGTATGGTGAGTCTACTGTAGTACATACTACGTACATAATACTATATAGGGCATTCACCAAATATTAGAATATTCGAACATTCGAATATCAAAGTCACTATTCGATGTTGTTCACTGAAGTCGAATATTCGCTTATTTTATTTTATTGTTTTCTCTTTAAAAAAGATATAGTTTATAAAGCTTGGCTATGGCTAGATAGGAAGTCATAATAATGAGTTGTCAATGCCCCTGGTGCTCACAACGCCTCGCGTTGCGAGGCGCAGTGTTGGGAAAGTTCACTTTAAAAACGAACTAGTTCAAGTTCAAGTTCAGAACTTCTAAAAGGAACTAGTTCATTTCTAGTTCATGATTCTATATTTTGAACTAAAGTTCATGGCTCCCCAAAATGAACTAACTTAGTTCTTTTTCGTTCTTTTTTTTAACCATAATTATTTTTATACTTTTGGCTATTCAAAAAAAAATATATATATTTGTATGTATGTATGTATTTTTTTATTTATGTTTTCTTTTTTTTCTTTTTTTACCTTACCATTTATTGTGTAGCAATCTATACAATAGGCCTAAGGCTATGTCTAAAACACTGGCCTACACACGACGTCTTGAAGAAATATGAATTAAATAAAGTAAGACATGAACACAATAATATTAGGCTTGCCATTCAGGTTGACAAATAAAGTTGCCCCTTTGAGAAGTGAACTTACAAGTCATTTAAAATAAGGTGGAGAGAATCTACTGAGTAGGCCCTACCTGCACTACTCTAAGTGGTTCTCAACCTTTTCAGGATGCAACCCCCAAAATAATCATATGAACTGGGGACCCCCCCAACCTGACAAGCACTTGGAATTATAGGAGTTGGCATTACATTAGTTTGACTGTTTGATTGTGAAAATAGCCGATCTACATGCTTGTGAACATGTGCTTTAGAGATGTGCAGATGCCACACCTATACTGTATGTTGATCTGTTTATTGTTGAGTGAGAAAACAATGTTAACATTAAGCTTAACAACTGGGGAGTCAGGGACCCCCCAAAAAATAAAATTGGGGATCCCCCTAGGGGTCCCAACCCACAGGTTGAGAACCACTGCACTATAACACGGAATTATTTGACATCTTGGTTACAGATTTAACAGTTGACACACGTGAGACAGAGAAAACAAGCGTTTGTAACAGCTGCTATTAATGTTGAGCTGTTAATTGCCTGTGGTCAAATCTGTGTCAAATGCGCATTTTCAATGAGGCGATCGAGTCGATCGTTATGCCTGGCAGTGTTACCGTGCGTGCAGTCTGTCATCTGATCCAAGAAAGTTGTAGCACCCAGCACCCTAACAACATCGCGGATTTCAGGAACAGAGGTAGAAGTAGGCTAGACTATATTATAAGATGTACTGTATGATGATCAGTTATTATTCCAGTGAGTGATCTAAATCCTGTTTTAACAGCTTCACTTAGAGACGGCAGATCACTTTTTCCCTCTCTCCCTCACTGCTCAGAGTGCAGACTGAGCTGAAGTGTTGTGTGTAGAAAGGGGAGGGGGCATGGGGGAGCTTAGGGGCAGCGCTATACTAGTCCGTAAGACAGTGTTCCACCGAGAGAATACACTTCAGCTCAGTGAATGGGCACACAGTGCGTGCTATTGGAGCATGTGAATGAAAAGAGAGAGGAGAGGACAGACAACGCCGACGAACGTCGTTCACGGGCGTCAGAATGACCGCGTTCGACAATATCGTTCATCAAGCGAAAACAATTACGTTCAGTTCACGTTCGCCCAAAATATGAACGTGTTCATGAACGATCGTTCTTTGAACGCGTTCGGGTACAACACTGGCGAGGCGTTGTGAGCATGTAGATCGGCTATTTTCACAATGTTCGCCTCTTGCTTACTTAATATTTGACAGTTTGGCCAGTCCTGTGGAATATTCCACTATTCGAATACTTTGAGGTCGAATAATTCGAATACTAAAAATCACTATTCGTGAATGCCCTAGTACATACTACGTACATAATGTTATGGTGAATAAAATGTGATGCCTTTGTGTTTGTTATGAGCATTCAGGTTTTACTGTGAGATCTCAACTCAACATGGTCCTAGTCTGTTTCCTCTGCTTCTCTGCAAACACAACACACGCTGGATGCTTTCACTCAAACACGCATCTGTGTTGCGTTAGACTTGAAGCGCTTTAACCATTATTTTATGCTTTAGCTACTAAAAAATATCAGATATACAAGCTCACAGCGCTTCAGCTCTGCCGTGCTGTGAACTTGTAGATCTGCTATTTATGATTAAAGTCTATTAAGGCTATTTTTGTCAATCTGAAACATCTCTCTGAAATCGTTCAATAGCTATAATGACCAAGTGTGTGGTACTGCGCCCTGAGCCTTGACTGAATCCGTCTGTTGTGTTTGTTCTTATGATTAAAATGTAAAACATCTGCTATATGTCATTATGTCTGTAATCAGTGGTCACCCACCTTTCTTTTTTAATCAGCTAATATTTGAAAGTCCTCTAGTGTGCACCCAGCACACATTACCCAATGAAAACAGGTGAATAATGCCTGCATCATTCTATGGCATACAGAGCTAAATAAACCAATAATTCTGGAGTTTTGACCCAACAATCCCAACAAAAGTATTAACACTTATGTTGCAATGATTTTTTCCGGCCAATGTCCCGCGTTGCCATGGTTACCATAGACTTCCATGTAATTGTGCAATTGTGTAAAAAGTGCACGCCCATGCCTAGATGATGCACCACGTGTGTGCAGGCTGTTCACAGCTTTCAAACAAAAAAATCCGCTTGGAAATCCGTTCAGGCATTCATGATTTATGAGCCATTATGTTTTCTTCAGATGTAAACAAACATGGCTGCCATGTTTGAAAGAATGGGTTGGTATGGGGGTTAAACATGCAATTTCGCGATCGCGATCATGCCTAACACATTTCTGGAGGTCCAAAAAAATTTTTTGAAAAAAAAAAAAAAATGAAAAAACGTTTTTTTTTTTTTTTTTCAAAAACGGCCCAAACTCGGGAAACTCGGGGTTGGCACAGCACTAGTACCAATACAAACTCGGGAAACTCGGGGTTGGCACCAGATGTGTTAAAATGAATATTTCACAATCATATTATTATTTGGGGGGAGGGGCGGGGTGCTTTTATTCCACACGTTTTTTAATAGCTATGTGGCTGTCGTATTTTATTTTTATCATTTGTTTTCATTAAAAATGTCATCTATATACCATTGACATAACTTCAATGTCTGTCACCCTTTGTTTCTGTCTCGTCTCCCTGGCATCCATCCCTCCCACCCGTCCCGTCCAGGTGTCGGAGAGGTGCGACTACGTGTTTGTGAACGGCAAGGAGATGAAGGGGAGGATGAGGATGACGGTGAACTTCACGTACAGCTATGTGAGCGCGCAGCTGGAGCTCAACGTGTGGCTGCCGCGCCTCCCCCTGCAGATCGACGTGTCGGACACTGAGCTGAGTCAGATCAAAGGATGGAGGGTCCCCATCACGGCCGGCGGTAGCCACAGGTACGCTGTCTGTCGGTGTCACATGGTCCCTATGTGTGTGTGTTTGTACTAGGGCATTCACCAAATATTTGAATATTCGAATATTCGAATATCAAACTCACTATTCGATGTTGTTCACCGAAGTCGAATATTCGTTGTTGTTATTGTCAATGCCCCTGGTGGATGAATTTGTTAACGCTCTATACCAGGGGTTCTCAAGCTTTTTTAGCCTGTGACACCCAAAATAAACATATTTGAACTGGGGACCCCCACCCCGACAAGCACTTGGAATTGTAGGTATTACATTTAATGTGACTCGGTTCCGCAGATAAATATTGTGAAAATAGCAGATCTACATGCTCACAACGCCTCGCACCGCGAGGCGTTGTGAGCATGCAGATCGGCTATTTTCACAATGTACGCCTCTTGTACTTTATATTTGACAGTTTGGCCAGTCCTGTCGAATATTCGAATACTTTGAATACTAAAAATCACTATTCGTGAATGCCCTAGCCTAGTGTGTACATTGACGCTGTAGGGAAGAAATCACGTATGTCCAAAACCGTTGGATTATTATTTAGCTCATCTGAAACGTTTTGTTGGTTGGTCTATAAAACCCACTGATAGACTTATCCACGTTCACTTTCAGCACACTCTTGTATGACAAAGAAGGCCATTCATTTATAAATAAATAAAAAAATCATTAAAATGTTAAAATATGGATTATGGAGATACTGTATAATATGGTTTCTGCCCGACAGTGACGATAATGTGTGTGCTTACATTGTAAAATGTTTGAATTGAACTCTTGAGAGAGTACAAATGGACCCATAAGGGCCCTTTTGGTGAATGTGTGTGTGTGTGTGTGTGTGTGTGTGTGTGTGTGTGTGTGTGTGTGTGTGTGTGTGTGTGTGTGTGTGTGTGTGTGTGTGTGTGTGTGTGTGTGTGTGTGTGTGTGTGTGTGTGTGTGATGCAATATTCTGGCTGCCAAAGAGCTGAGTAGAAGATCTCCTCTTTAACCACTTCAACCCTAGACAGTACTTAGTTGACTGGTGTCAACGAGCCTATCGTCATTGTCGGGCAGAAACCTTGTATCTCCAAGTTTCAAATTTATTAATTTTTTCGCAAAGTAAAGCACTGCTTCATCATACAAAAGGCCGTCGCACTAAAGTAGTGAAAGTAGTGAAATCTACAAGCACACAACGCCTCGCGGTGCGAGGCGTTTTGTGCTTGTAGATCGGCTGTTTTCACTAGTTTAAATCATTTTTAAAATGATGAATGCAAACGAACAGTTTTGGACATACAAGCTTTTCACCCGACAACGACGCTATACTAAGCTCGCTCCTCTTTTAACTTTATAGCAAATATCTTCACCAAACACAGCCAGCCATTTTTGTTAAGTATTCGCCCCAGATTCAAATAGGGAGAGCATTTTTATCTAATGACTCTCCCTTTCATTTTGGGAAACATGTCATTTATCTGGCGGCTAATTACTTTTCTTGCTGGGTGTTTGCCAACAAAGATCACCGCAAGTTACACCAGAAATAAGAACAGAACGTGTATGTTAAACATGTTCAGTGTTTGTTCTAACAGGTGTGAACCATGGGAAATTAAAATTGCCCACAGGGCCACATTTAATCATTCTAAACAAGATCTAGCCAGATGAAGGGCTTATTATCCCCCTGATGTTTTTGTGTAATTCACAGTTTAAAATGCTATCCAAGCATAAACCATAATTATTATTCCATAATAAAATCGATTGGGTTTTTCCCTTGCTACATCTCATTTAGAATTTGATTGAATTTGAGGGGAAAAAAAGGGGGAAAAAAACAATTACCACCAGATATCCGTTTATCTTTTAAATTAACTCCATTTTAAGGTAATGAGGACACTTGTAGCTGGGTGCAACTCAGTGGCGTCAGTTCAGAAAAAGCTAAGGTATGGCAACATGACTGGTGTCTTGCACGCGCGCCTTCGCGCGCGTGCAAGACACCAGTCATGTTAGTCATGTTAGCAACAGGCATGATACATTTATTTAAGAACTACATTTTATTTTTCCCCCCGTTTCTACGGTTTCTTGGGTTGGATATGACAGCCTGGAACGGTTGTTCAAGTGCAGCTAAACTTGGCATGTTAGTAAACGTGCCACAATGAACAATAATGCATTGCACCTGTGCAGCTGACCTGCTGAACCTGGGAATATACCATTGTGTCAAGATGAGAAGAATAAGTGTGGAGAATATAATTAATTTATAATACCTGACAATTTTGTTAAATTTTGCATTTGTAGTTATTTTACTGTAATTTAACAACATAATAACCAGCACAGATAGACAAAGAGACATTCTTGGATTTATATTTAAAAGTAACTTTTATTTTCCCCCCTGGACCCAGGGTATGGCAGCTGCATACCCCTGCCATACCCAACTAACGCCCCTGGTGCAACTCGACCAAGCTCCTCTTCTTACTCTACTGGCTGCTTCTTACTACTCTATGTACTGTAGTAGCCTTGTAACAAAATGTCCATCCTATGCGGTACAGCCCTGACATTGTGACATGGTTAAGGTGGCCTGTCGTGCTTCCTCCTAGCCTTTAGTATAGAACATTATTAACCCTGTCTTGAGGTCAGACATTTCCCCCTGGGACCTCATCACGGGCACTCTCTTCTCTTGATGCCGCCACACGGTGCTACTGTGCAAGTGTTGACATCCTTCAATGGACAAGAGAAGCCATCAGCCCGCCTGGCAAATAATTAATCCCGGAAAATGTCGAGACGGGGACACGGGGAAGTCGGTCATCCTTTGCACCCCGGCGCCGATCCTCCAATTATCCACCCCTTCCCTCCTGCTTTGACTGACAGCGGTGCACGGTTTGACCGGTGCAACAGCTTGGTGGAGGATGTTGCTCTCCCAGCTGTGTGCTGGTATGCTTTTATCTGCGGGGACAGGCTGGATGTGTGTTGTCACTGGTGATGCCAGCACGTCCGGTCTTGGCACCAGGGGCATCACAAGGGGTAGGAAAGTGGGACTGAGTTACTAGGGCCCAAGGTGGAGGGGCCCTAGTAACTTTAGCTATTGAAAAATAGCAGATATACAAGCTCACAGCGCGGCACCGAGTGCCGCGCTGCGAGCTTGTAGATTGGGGGGGGGGGGGGGGGGGGGGGGGACTAAATATTTTGAGATGGCGGTCCGTGGCCAAATTCATATAATTTTGGGGGTCCTTCACATGAAAAGGTTTGAGCATCACTGACATGGAAACATGGGTTTCTTGGCACACATTTTCACGACTTTTCAAAAATAGCAGATCTACAAGCTCGCAGCGCGGCACTCGGTGCCGTGCTGTGAGCTTGTATATCTGCTATTTTTCAATAGTTAACATTCATGGGGGGCCCGCAGTGAATCCTTGTACCCGGGGCCCAGAATTTGGTGTGATGCCCCTGCTTGGCACTGCAGCTCTGCGGGCAGCTGAGCGATTTGCTCCCCCCACCCCCACTCCCCATCTTCTGCCCCGTCTTTGTTTATCTGGGAATAACAGGCGTGACCTTGCAAACTAGCAGCTCGCCTGGTGGCGGGAATGGGCATCGGTCCACTGTCCTGAAACCCAGCGGAAAACTAAGCCAGTCGGCTACAATAGCTAGTGATGATGGGACCTTAGACTGTCAGCCGGGACTGGCAACTGATGGCCAGAGAGTGCATGAGAGAGAGAGGCATCAGGCATGCATGGGCTTCCCCTTACAGTTTTTGATTGCCACCGTCTATACCCGTGGTTTTAAAACTTTTATGTGCCCAAGGCACACCATGGGCAAGTCAGATTCTCAAGGCGCTCCTTTATTCATGGCAAAAGTAGCAGCCCACAAGCGTGTACGTCCGATATTTTTGCTCATTTTGAATATTTTTAAAAAGAAATGTAAGATACATACTGTAAACAGTATATGGTTTTTATTTTCTTCTAAAATGACATGCCCAAAATAGGTACACCATATTGACAGTGGTTACAATATATATTTTAGACATGCAATTTGCCTTTGTATTGGGAGATGAATGTGCACAAAGTACTGATATAGTTCATCATTCATAACATTTTACTCAATGGTGTGTTCTATATTGTTTTGAGGGCACACGCTCCGTGGCTATTCCTGTGGCCAGGGCATAGACCAGTGCATAATGCCTATCAGATACGCTACTTTGAAAGGTTCACGGAGGGCACACGCTCTTTCTAATTCTTTTCTTCACAGCATACGGCATATACCCAAGTATCAGGTAGAACACAGCACTGATTTTACTACATTACATAGTTGTATATGTTGTGATGAGTGGTTGTCACAACATCTCAAGGCATACCTGAACTTGCACTCCGTTGTGCCTGGGAACACTGTTTGGGAACCAATGGTCTATACTCTATATTGTATCTGTACGCTTCACATCACTCTCCTTAAGCCCTGTCACAACATGGACAAGATAAGCCTCCCTAGACAGGGGACCAAAGTATATAAGCAGTAGAACTCTGTTAGAACGCTTCTTTCAAGAATTCATTTTTATTTCACGCACGTCAGCTTTTCCACTTTATAGCATTTTTGCAAATGTGTATTTTGCTGTCTGTTTTCATGTTTTAATTGCCTGTGTTGTCATAAGCACTGACCTTGTTAAGCTCTGCGTACTTTAAGTGCCCCCGTTTCTACTGTCAAACACGCCAGACACTCTTTGAACGCCGCTCAGGATTTGAACAATAAAAAGCAATCACTGTTGTTTGCACAGGGATACCGTGTGAAGCTGCAGATCCGTTTGTCCATATTTCACTTCAAATGACCTTCATTATGTCTCTGCAAAAATGAAAGGACAAAAAAATCAACGACCATGGAGCAAAATGGCAGAACAAATAGAACAGAAACCACGGGGCAGGGCAAAATCAGCATGCAGTGAAAACATTAATATGCACCGTCAACTGTTAAGCCAAATCTGGACATGAGAGTGAGATGAATTTGATTTATTTGTCTATTAGATTAACCTTAGACTCAATTTGGGGATCACTGGACGCCCACTGGTATATTATTATTATTATAGCACGTCCATTCCACCTCAGCAAGACTTTGGTTTCATTATACGTTCATAAAGACACAAAAACAAACAAGACATTTTAGGAGTGAAAATAGCCGATCTACAAGCGCACAGCGCTGCGCTGTGAGCTTGTAGATCTGCTGTTTTTTAACTAGTTTGGGTCCTGGGAAAAAGTCTAATTGGTCTTTTGGGTCTCAAGCTAAAATGTTTGGGAACCTACTATAAAGAACATATATATTGGGAACATAGCAGGGAATAAAATAAAAGCTTCCAATTTATGACTTTCTGTGACAAGTTGTACTGTACATTTATAGTACGACTGGCTATTAAATATAGCTGACTGTAGACATGACAAATCAATTAACTGTTCCTGAGAATTTAATTAATCTAGAAGCTCTGTTGGCCAGGGGAACTTTAATGTTGACATCCTCATCTGGGAACTACTGTACTGTACTGTATATCTGTTATCAACATAGTTGTGGTACTGTATATGAATACCCAGCTGTGAAGGCTGCTGTAATGTGCCAAATGAACCATGATGCATTGTTACTATATAGTCAGGCAGAATCCTCGTATCTCCACGTTTCAAATGTTGTTTTTTTTGCAAAGCCCTACTTCATACAAAAGTGCAGCACAAAAGTAGTGAAAATCGCAGATTTTTGGTTTTGCACATACAAGGTTTTCACCCGACAACGACGATATATATGTACGTATACATTATGTATGTGTATGTGCGTGTGTGTGTGTGTGCATGTATGCAGACAGTGTGTGTGTGTGTGTGTGTGTGTGCGT
Organism: Nannobrachium achirus; assembly: GCF_963921795.1. NCBI lineage: Eukaryota > Metazoa > Chordata > Actinopteri > Myctophiformes > Myctophidae > Nannobrachium > Nannobrachium achirus. Next base: position 22,829,499 of record NC_137832.1, on the reverse strand, counting down.
GCGTTAAACTACCATGCATTATGAATTAAATAATAATGCGCTACTTTTCAAAATAAAGTGTTGGCGCTAAAGGACTAAGCAGACGATGATTGACAGCCAGGATGCAGCAGAGAGGAGCTAGCTGTCTTTGGCCAGCCAGGCTGCAGTACATGCCCCATGTGGGCCTCTCATTAGGCCCTGATGCCATGCTGGCAGCCTGGCCCCATTCATACTAATCTCTGAGTCCTCCGCTGGCTCTGCTCTGCTCTCGCATCCAACATCCTGTCCCTGCAGTCTAACCGGCCACAGCCACTGAGTAGGGAACATTAGAAAATGGAATGACCTTTGTCTTAGGTCAGTGACTCTCAACCTGCAGGTCCGCGCCCCCCCCCCCCCCCCCCCCCCCCCCCCCCGTGGGCCCCCAAATAACAGGCAAAACACTATAATAATATAACATTAATATTTGTTTTATAATTTCTCTAATGTACAAAAAAATGTCATTGTAATCTTTCTTTGAAACCTTGTTCATTGTGATGCTGATAAATGGGAATTCTATGTTAGTCCCGTTGATCCAAGGCGGGAACACAATCCATTGATTAATCATTAAAATTAACATGCTCTGAAAGTCATGAGACTTGTGGGCTGGGAATGCTTTTGAGATTTTCATGTGGGCACTGATCGAGAAAAGGTTAAGAACCACTGCTCATAGGTGGCCTGGTCATTTATCGCAAAATAATTTGGGGACCCCCCCCCCTGGCCCGCTGTAGTAGAAGTAGTTAGAAGAAGAGGGTGGTATGATTGAGTCCTGCAGGAGTTGGGTTTCTTCATTACAGCATCACAGGAAGACGCCGTTGTTTTGAACTTTTACTGTTGTTTTGGTCGTGACAACACGGAATCTAACAAAATCAAACAAGTTTCCTTTCATGACCCTCTCTTTTAATCCTTCAAGGGGACCTTGTGGTACTTGTGCTCAGGGGCGTCACAAGGGGGGGGGGAAGTGGGACTGAGTTACTAGGGCCCAAGGTGGAGGGGCCTTAATTATTTTATACTATTGAAAAATAGCAGATATACAAGCTCACAGCGCGGCACCGAGTGCCGCGCTGCGAGCTTGTAGATCTGCTATTTTTGAAAAGTCGTTAAAATGTGTGCAAATCTTTGAATATATGTATTTTTTGAGCGAACATTTGTAACTCAAATTTTGCTTCTGAGGGGTCCCTGAACTAAATATTTTGAGATGGGGGTCTGTGGCCAAATAAATATCATTTTGGGGGTCCTTCACATGAAAAAGTTTGAGCACCACTGACATAGAAACATAGGTTTTTCAAAAAACCTTAGAAGGATTTAGAAGACATTTATAGAATCAGAATCAAAAATATTCTAAGACTTGCACAAATGTTCAAGTTTTTTCAAAAATAGCAGATTTACACGCTCGCAGCGCGGCACTCAGTGCCGCGCTGTGAGCTTGTATATCTGCTATTTTTCAATAGTTAAAGCACAAAATAATGAAGAACATTCATGGGGGGCCCAAAGTGAATCTTTGTACCCATGGGGCCCAGAATTTGGTGCGACACCCCTGCTTGTGTCCAACAGCAGCACAGGAAATACCCCTTTGTCTACAACGGTGTCTTATCTTGTCAGGAAAGGTCCTGAGCCCTTAACTCCCCATCTGACTGCAGCGCTCAGGGATCTGGAATGTGATGCCAACGTCTTCCTTCCCGTGGGCCTGTATCCACTTCTATTTCTCAGGGGAGACAGAGGGAGAGAGATAAGCACAGTGGATAATCTGAAGAAAGCCTAGTTTTAAGAGATTATTATTTTTTTCATCATCTCAAACCGTTTGTGTGTCTGTGTATGGGTTCAAGGTTCAAAAGGGTTTTATCGTCGCATGCACTTACAATACAGCTGTATCGGTAACGAGTGACATTCTTGTACTTGAGCCTCCTCAACAGTGTAGACAAAGATAAATATACAGTAAGATAAAAATATATGATTATTTGGGGGGTCGTGGCCTGAAAAGGTTGAGAACCACTGCTCTGAAAGTCTCTACAGAGACCAACCGATCCAGCCTCGGAGAGTCCAGCAGTTTGTTCCATTTCTCTGGAGCATAAAAGATGAAAGCAGTCTTTCCTTGTTCACTTCACTGTTCATACGTGGAGTGATAAGTCTAATGTGATTTTTTGTGAGCGTGTTTGACAAGTGTTAGTACAAGAGTTGTTGACAAAACACTGCTCCCAGCAAGGTTCCAGAGCAGGACTTGCAGCATTTATTCTTACAGATCACCTGATCAAACATTGCTTTCTCACCATCCTTTTTTGCTGCATCTGTTATTTTTTCAAAATAAGGTTGTTCATTTGTTGAAAAGAAAGAAAAAAACTGTTATGGGCTAAATGCAATATTGCAACATTTTAAGCCTTGTTTTTCACTCTGAATGTAATGACCCCACTGGGACACAGCCCGGCTTCTGGGAGGTGGATTTGTTGCCCCACAGTAATCAAATTACAGTCGATTTGCTACCAAAAGGGAAACCATGGGGACGATTAACTATAGCTGCAAGGAGAAAGTGTATGCGCATTTAAAATCCTGACCAGGTGCCTCGTGCTGCAAAAAAAAGCCAAAGCCAAAACAGAAATAGAAATTCAAGGTCCCCACACACACTGAATTGATGCTCCCTTTGTGGTCTATTCAACAACGTCTCAATCCTCCATTTGTCATTATCAGGTAAACGCTCCTCTGTGGCGTACACTGCTGAGAGAGACAGGGGTGTGTGTGTGTCCGGCAGATTGCGGACAAAACAATGACAAATATACAGCTATTTACAGATTTGCTGTAATGAATAAAACCAATTTATTTATAGTATGTTAATACAATATAACTAGCACATCTGCAGTGTTTGGAGGTGGTCTTCCTACTCTTCTATTGAGATATGGTTGGTAAAGATATTATTATAGATATAATAGTAAGACGTCTCAGGGCGACATGCGACGGTCGCGCCAATTCTTGGCCATCTGGCCAGTGATGTATATCGGACCAGTTACCCCTATATGGAGACCCCTGGTACAACTATATGGAGATCCATGTACTGTATATGAAGACAGTACAGTGAAGGTGGTTGCACACTGCTGCGTTTTTCGGGCCGAATATCGGGGTGAATTTCGGAGCGCGTGAATAAAAAAATCAACCTCACGTTATGTCAGTCACGTTTGCACACTGCCGCCCGTTTCGCGCACCACTCGGTCCCTTGCTCTCTCTATCTCTCTCTCTCTCCTTGCCCTGAAAAACGCATTTCGCAACGAAAAACGCAGCAGTGTGCAACCAGCTTTATTCAGTTATTCGTTATGTGAAAGTCCTATGATGTTTATGACATCTGACATCATACCCTGTTATGCCCATACATGGAGATCACTGTCTGTAGAACCAGCCACACAGATATGGGCTGTCTTGGCCATCTGTCTTAGCCATATATGGATTCTGTTAGTGGGCATTCCCATATGAAGTCCTGTTAGATATGGGCTTAATATAGATGACATCAGGGAACTCCATATATGGGCATAAAAGGGATTCTGTTAGTGTGACATCACAGTGACATCAGAGCATGATGTCAGAGCAAGCAAACCCATAGACCGTAAAAAAGTGTACACGTCTACACGTCCAGACAGACGGACACGGACAAGCTGTGCCGTTTCTCATAGTAAACTGTGACCTTCGGTCGCAACTAAGATCCCCAGCATGATGTCCCAATCGTTTATTTTTATTTTTATTAGGAGCAAGCTCCTACAGTACTTCAGAGTCTTATTCTGTCTTATTGCGACCGCCAGGTCGCAGTTACTATCAAAACCTCCACAAACTGTCAGTCAGTCCGTCCGTCCGTCAGTCAGTCAGTCCGTCCGTCAGTCAGTCTGTCTGTCACACGTCACATGTCACACTTTTGCCCTGCTCATATCTCCGCAACCGTTGCCCCGATCCATGCCAGATTTTGCACACACACTCCTTGCCTGCCAAACTACAACCTCCAAGGACCCCCGGAGCTCCAGGGACCCCCAGGTCCCTGGGGGACCCCCAGATGTAAAAAATTACCAAATGTGCAAAAATGACCAAATGACCACCCCAACGGGGCTGCTCACGGGGAATTCCTGGGGACCACCGACTCCTGGTGCTCCAGAACGGATGCAAAAGTGGTGGCGCCCCCAGTGGAGGACCCCCTGCCACTGCAGCGCACATAAAATGTCGTAACTCGGGCTAGGAGCGACCGGGAGAGCCGGGGCCGGTACCTATTCGTCCGCCTCGGCGGCGCGGAGACCCCACCCCTCATTTCTCACATGCCCCTCTTCTAGCGCCACCATGTGGCGGATTCTTGCAAAACACATTTTTGGACACTGCTCCTACAATTTTTGCCCTAAAATCACTCAAATCGGTACACAGTATGTCTACACTCATGTCATCAACATGGATCTGTCCCATATAGCGCCACCTTCAGGCCGACTTTTTAAAACACATTTTTGGACACTGCTCCTACAGATTTTGCCCTAAAATCACACAAATCGGTACACACTATGTCTACACTCAGCGCCACCATCAGGCCGATTTTTTTCAACCACATTTTTGGACACTGCTCCTACACATTTTGCCCTAAAATCACGCTGCGACCTGACGGTCGCTTATCTCCCGATTAGGGAGTCTTACTGGTTAGTGTACTGTAAAATAGGGTGGGAACAACTTTCCATAAGAGAAAGGCTGCTGTTTCCAGTAGCTTGAAATCCCCACTGATGATGTCACTGGAGGAAGGTTCCTGACCTGTGTGTGCACAGCCCACTTCGAGGGGACAGAAATGGTGGCATGGCATCTTATAATGAACATAGTGACAACCAATTATATGGAGAGAAGATGTTGCACTTTTGAAAATGGGTCAAAAGTGCTCCTTTAATAAAATGTAACTAGTATCACATCTACAGTAGTTGGAGGTGGTCTCCTATGCCAGTGTTTCTCAACCTTTTTTTCTGCATGGGCACACTTCTCATGTCCCAAGAATCCATGGGCACACCAACATAATACGGGGGTGTAAATATTGTCACTGTCGGGGAGGAAACCTTGTATCTCCAAGTTTCAAATGTGTACGTTTCTTCGCAAAGTAAAGCCCCGCTTCATCATACAAGGCTGTTGCACAACCGTAGTGAAAACAGCAGATCTACAAGCACACAACGCCTCGCACCGCGAGGCGTTGTGTGCTTGTAGATCGGCTGTTTTAAATCATTTTTAAAATGATAAATACAATACTGGCTTTCAAGCAGTTTCAAGGGGCACACCTAAGGTCCCCAGGCACAGTGGTTGAGAAACACTGTCCTATGCTCTTGTTGACTGGTGTTGGGTAGGACAACGCAAATGACCCAACAACTCAAATGACCCAACAACTCAAATGTCAAATGTCATTCACCGGCAGGTCCGCACGGGACAGCGAAGACGAAGACGACGAAGACCGACGCGGGCGGAGCTGCACTCTGCAATACCAGAACGCCATGGTCCGAGTGCTGACCCACTTTGTGGCCGAGTCGGCCGATCCCAGAGGTCCCACGAGCTTCATGCTGGGCACTGATTGGCAGGTGGACATCACGGAGCTTGTGTGGGACTTCCTGAAGGTGGAGGACCCGCACATCGCACAGCTGCTGGACGGGAGAATACTGGTGGGACTGGACACAGGAATGACCACTATTCAGGTATGCAGTAGTGCAGTGGTACCAGTAGTGCACATGGTTTTCAACCTTTTCAGGCCGTGACCCCCTAAATAATCTTATTTTAACTGGGGACACCCCCCCCCCCCCCCACCCTGACGAGCACTAAGAGTTGAGGCATTACATTTTGTTTATCATGGTTCTATTGTGAAAGTAGAAGATCTAGCAGATCACAACGCCTCACAACGCGAGGCGTTGTGAGCATGTAGATCGGCTATTTTCCCAATTTCTGCCTCTAATATTTGACAATTTGGACAATGTTTAATTTTGACAAATTTGACATTTTAGAGGTATTAAAAAGTCCTGAAATTGTCACATTAGAAATGTGCATAAACCTCTATATACACTTATACTTTATGCTAGTTTGTTTACTATTGAGTGAGAAAGCAATGTTGCACATTAAGTTAATCATCTGAGGACCCCCTCAAAATAATTTGGGGACCCCCAAGCTTAGTGTATGTCAGTGTCTCTGAAACGTTTTAATTTCAAGGACTCGCGTAACTCTTAGAGTATACCGGTAAAAGTGCATTACATACTCCTTCCATGTTGGGGCTTTCCGAACATCTGGAGGTGCACGGGTTCCGAGGACTGCCCATCCGATGTTCGGAATAACGCCATTTTGTAGTTATATCCCCTCCCTTTCCGAACAGAAGTTTGAACGTATGAGTACAGTATGTATTACGCTCAAGGGTTTATTTAGAAACCCCTCAAGGAACCACGATGGTCCCTGAACCCCACTTTGAGAACCACTGATGTATGCTCAAACTTAACATAAACACACACACACAAAAAAAGATGAAAAAACAGTAAGACTCCCTAATCGGGAGATAAGCGACTGTCAGAATGCATGTATGTCACAAATTGGCCTTAGCAACCTTGTGGTGGTGCTAGAAGAGGCATGTGAGAAATCAGGGCTGGAGGTTATGGTTTGCCAGCCAAAGGAGTGTGTGTGCAAAGTTTGGCATGGATAGGGGCAAAGGTGCCGGAGATAAGAGTAGTGCCAAAAGTGTGACGTGATGTGACGGACAGACGGAGGGAATGACTGACTTACAGACAGCCGGTGGAGGTTTTTATAGTAACTTGCGACCTGACGGTCGCAAAAAGTTTGGGTTGTTTAAATCTGATAAACGATAAGTCTAGTTTAGGTCATTCTAATTATTTAAGTAACTCATGTCCCCTCCTTTTGTCTCTCTGCACCAGGCGTTCCCAAACTTTTTTGTCTCAGCTAGGGCACCCCATAAATATGTTTTTTAATCCGAGGAACCCCTAGAATATAATTTTCACTTAGCACCTTATATTTATAGCATATTGTCGTTGTTGGGTGGAAACCTTGTATGTCCAAAACCGTTAGTTTTGTATTTATCATCTATAAAATGTACTAAACTAGTGAAAACAGCAGATCTACAAGCACACAACGCCTCGCGATGCGAGGCGTTTTCACTAGTTTTGTTTGGACAGAGGTTTCTGCCCGACAGTGACGATATTTTAGTGATTATGTTGCGAGGAGAACGTTGAGATAACAGCCATTCTAGAACTGACTGAAAAATAACTTTGTACTTCAAGTTTAAAATGATACTAAATATTCTTTCAAGTGTCCAAATAAATTCCAAATATTACCAAATTATCTCGCGGCACTCCTGGACTGCCGTCGCGGCACCCCAGGGTGCCCCGTCACCCACTTTGAAAACCCCTGCTCTACACACCATTTCGCTGAAAATAGCTGATCTACTCAGGCTCACGTCACATATTGTAAGCTTGTATTCTTGCCGTAAGCTCTAGCTGACATGCCCAGAATAGGGACACTAGAGGTCACGTGGTTAATTAACATCATCAAGCACTTTTTTTTCTCATCCTGAGACGTTTGAAAACAAACTCCTGATGAATGACAAGGTCAGAGTGGAGGCAGTGATATGATAGATACACTGCAGACTGAATAACGCCCCTTTGCACAGACGGCCCATTTACATGTTGCATTAAAATGTGATCTGTATCTGGATAATGAACGATCCAATCTCACCATTAATTGCGTTCACACCTGGCTAACTTTGAGATGTGATCACGGCGCGGGGAAGACCACCTACAGATGCGGCGTGGTGTAGCAGATCAGAAAACCTTCTGATTTCAATGCACGTTGGTGGAAGTACTCAGATTAGTTACTTAAAGGAGCTATAGTCAACTTTTTCTTGAAAAACGGATGCTAAAATAAAAATAATGTTTTGAAAATATTTTATAAAAAAATAAGCTTCATATATGTGTTTCTATTCAAAAATGACTACAAAAAGCGTAAAATAATGATACAATAATCATTTTGGCCATTGTCAGACCGACACTTTGTTTACATTCTAGTCTATAGACTAGGATGTAAACAAAGTGTCGGCCCTACAATGAAAAGGTTGACTATAGCTCCTTTAAGTAAAAGTATTGAGCTTGTATAAGAATCAAACTAAGGTAAAAGCATTAAAGTAGGCCTACTCATAAATGTTTTTGAAGAAAAGAGCATTGTGACACTTGTAGATATTGCTATTTTCGAATAGGTAATAGCATAGTATAAGATAGTGGTTTTGTATGTATTAAAGGGGTTATGACATCCAAAATCAAAATTTTTAAAGATGGGGTGTCATGATTTTTCCCCCCCACTAAAACATGATTATCAGGGATTATACTAGGAGGAAGATTTCTTCCAAAAAAAAGTGTACAGAAAGTGTTATTAGGTTTTTATGTGGCCACAGCCACCAGTTCATTAACCCATTCAGGCCGGGTACACATTTTAGTGTATGGGAGGGGCTTACAGTACATGTACAGTATGTAGCAACATATTTGTTTTTGTAGGCTAATTTCTGATTTAGGCCTAACTATAGGTTATGGGTTAAGTATGTCTGGTTGTCAGGTGGGTGGTGACCCAGCTGAAGTTAGCCACACCCACAGGCCACAGTTTTGGATGTATGGTAAAAGGGGAGGGGATGAGTTTATGATGTCATTAACTCAGTGTTTTTCAGTTGGGCCTTTTGACTCCGAGGCTTTCAGCTTTCAGGAAGTAACAAAAAGTACACAGGGATGGCACATTTGCACATTATAATGTTAACTCCATAGACATGTACAAAACAGAAAAAGTGCAAAACTATGGCTCCACCTCTTTAAAGTATTGAAAACCGCACATACTCTAGTATAGTAAAAGTACCTCAAACTACAGTACTTACTAGTAAGACGCCTCAGGGCGACGAGCGAGGTCGCGCCACAGTGATGTCGACATCAGGGATGTGGACATCAGGGATGGGCATAAAAGGGATTTGTTCCCCTGGCATCACAGGGATCTCCATATCTCCATATATGGGCATAAAAGGGATTTGTTCTCCCTGGCATCACAGGGATCTCTCTATCAGGGCATCATTAATATTGATGACATCAGGGAACTCCATATATGGGCATGAAAGGAATTCTGTTAGTGTGACATCACAGTGAAGCCAGAGCGTGATGTCAGAGCGGCAAACCCATTCTGTTAAGAGTGGTTTCCCTGACATCACAGTGACATCAGAGCATGATGTCAGAGCGGCAAACACGTCTACACGGACGGACAAACACGGACAAGCTGTGACGGTTCTCATAGTAAACTGCGGTTGCAATTATCGCGTAAATGGAGTCTGAGTGCGGTCGGGTGCACAGCAAAACTCTGAAAGTGCACACAGGGGCGCCACAAGGGGGGGAAAGTGGGACTGAGTTACTAGGGCCCAAGGTGGAGGGGCCCTAGTAACTTTAGCTATTGAAAAATAGCAGATATACAAGCTCACAGCGCGGCACCGAGTGCCGCGTTGCGAGCTTGTAGATCTGCTATTTTTGAAAAGTTGTGAAAATGTGTGCAAATCTTTGAATATATGCATTTTTTAAGCAAAATTTGAGTTATAAATGTTCGCTTAAAAATGCATATATTCAAAGATTTGCACACATTTTCACGACTTTTCAAAAATAGCAGATGGAACCCTGGAACTAAATATTTTGAGATGGGGGTCCGTGGCCAAATATATATCCTCTTGGGGGTCCTTGAGCACCACTGACATGGAAACATAGGTTTCTTGCACACATTTTCGAACTTTTCAAAATAGTAGATCTACAAGCTCGCAGCGCGGCACTCGGTGCCGCGCTGTGAGCTTGTATATCTGCTATTTTTCAATAGTTAACATTCATGGGGGGCCCACGGTGAATCCTTGTACCCAGGGCCTCAGAATGTGGTGTGACGCCCCTGAGTGCACAGCAAAGACTCACCTTCAGACGGCAGACTAAACGAACAGAACGGTCTGTGTGTCCCCCAGCTGGCTGTTTTGTGGTTGGCGGTGGCAGTGAAAGGGCCCTTCCCCTCTCGGACCTTTCATTTGTCAGTGTCCTCAGGTTAACTGGATGAATTGCCGTCTCCTAATTACATCTGTGTAGAGCGGTGTAGCCGCTGCCCAGCAGCGTGTTCCACTCATCCATCTGTCTGCCTGCAGACGTGCCATTACCGTCCTCCTCCACAAACATCCACCCTCCCCCACCACCACCACCTGTTTGGACAAGGACCCCGACACTTTCCTTGAACACGCTATAGTGGTGTCAAATCGATTCGGCAATGCGTTGCAAATTCGGCCCGTGCTCGAGTCTGCATCAATGCAGCAACGTGACATAATCGATAATCGAATCGTTCGTTTATTTCGAAAAAACCCACCCCACTTGCCTCGTTGGCCTGCCTAGATCAGTGGTTCTCAACCTGTGGGTCGGGACCCCCAGAGGGGTCCCCAGATGATTAACTTAATGTGCAACATTGTTTTCTCTCTCAACAGTAAAGAAACCAACATAGTTCAAGTGTATAGAGGGTATCTGACTTTTTAATACCACTATATTGGCAAATTAAACATTGGCCAAAATGTCAAATATTAGAGGCAGAAATTGTGAAAATAGACGATCTACATGCTCATACGTTGTGAGCATGTAGATCTGCTATTTTCACAATAGAACCGTGTTATACAAAATGTTATGCCTCAACTAGTGCTTGTCAGGGTAGGGGGGTCCCCAGTTAAATTATCATTATTTCGGGTTAGTCGCGGCCTGAAAAGGTTGAGAACCACTGCTGTTGATCGCACTGGGCCTCCCGAACTTCCGTTTCTGTGACACACGCGGAAGCGCGCCCTCCTCCCGCCCGCGATACAGGCTGCTAAAATGAAGTGCAGCGGCGAACGAGGTATCTAGATTTGTATATCTACTAGAAGTTGCAAAAGTCTAGAGTTCAGTTTTTGAAAAAAAAAAGTTTTTTGAAAAAAAATGTTTTTGGGAAAAAAAAAGTTTTTTGAAAAAAAAAAAGTTTTTTGAAAAAGAAAAAAAGTTTTGTGAAAGGTATTGGTGATGCGATGACGTGGTGTATACGGACGCTCAGCTCCCCGGGCCCTTCCCCGTCTTTCTTTCTCTCTCTCTCTCTCTCTCTCTCTCTCTCTCTCTCTCTCTCTCTCTCTCTCCCTCCTCCGCTCAGCTCCCCTCCCCCCTCCCCCCTCCTCTGTAACTTGATACTCTGGTGACCAGTTTATGAGCACTGTCAAGATACTCCTTCAGGACTGGCTGCTCTGCGTGAGGCGAAAGGCGAAACTTTGTTAAATTGAAATAAATGCGGTTCAAAGAGTGGCATGTTTAAAATGTGGACAGTGCAAAATTGTCACGCTTGTTTGACGTGGTGGCTATGTTTGTGAGAGGTGTTGTGAGAGAATGGAGCTAAACATTCTGTTTGAGAATTGCCACCACTTTGTGTTTGCTGAATTGTATGTATTAGATGGTAACACACGGCAATAGCATCCATGCCCCTGCAGAGGACTTTCACACACGCAGAGCAACATCTACATGCAGCTGACCTCGAACTGCTCTTCATCTATTTCATTAGACTCCCCGTCTCTATAGGTTAGACTGGCTCTGACATTTATCTGGCTTGCCAGCAATAATCAGGGTTAAAAGGAACAAACACATGGCTGTTGGTTTTCTTTAACCTTTACAGAGGTTCCGTGAAGGTTAATCTGCGGAGATGTTGTTTAATGAGCCTATAAGTAAAGAGTCAACAGGTGCGCGAGGGTATTTTTGTGTGCATAAACTTGCATAACGAAGTGGAGGGCTCGACTGAAACGTTGGGAAAAGACCAGCTCAGCTAAAATCACCTCTGCAATCATAAAGAGCTGGAGGGATATATTGTTTGGAAGTTGGGGCGGGGTAAAACAAATGTCGCGGTTCACTCGTTTTCTTTTAAAAAAGCCTTTGAAGTCACAATTCGTCGTTGTCGGGTGGAAACCTTGTATGTCCAAAACTGTTCGTTTTGTATTTATCATCTAAAAAATATACTAAACTAGTGAAAACAGCTGATCTACAAGCACACAACACCTCGCGGTGCGAGGCGTTGTGTAATTGTAGATCGGCTGTTTTCACTACTTTCGTGCAACAGCCTTGCATGACAAAGCAGGGCTTTATTTTACGAAAAAGCTCGCAAATTTGAAACTTGGAGATACAAGGTTTCTGCCCGACGACGACGAATTGTAATCTGGGTTAATCCCAAGAGGCTTTTCTTCTTTCTCTCTACTGTGTACCTCTCATTATATCTCCCTTTCTCTCTCTCTCTTTCCTGCACACACATATACACACACTCTCTCTGTCTCTCTCTCCCCTCTCTCTCTCTCTCTCCGTCCATGCCACAGGTACTGTCCCCCTTGTCGGACTCCATCCTGGCAGAGAAGACCGTCACAGTGGTGGATGACAAAGTGACCATCACAGAGTTGGGGGTCCAGCTGGTCACTGGCCTCTCCCTGTCCCTGCAGCTCAGCCCAGGCAGCAACAGGGCCATCCTGGCTACCACCACCACACAGGAAGTGCTGCAGAGCCCCAAACAGGTCCGGATGCTATGCTGCATAATAAGAGAAAAAGAAAAGCTTATTTTTGAAGATGTAGGAAACGGAAAAAAGGGGATATCCGTGACCCACAAATGGGTCCCGACCCAGTGTTTGGGAACCAGTGCTCTAGTCTAATCCACTTAAACCCTATATGTGCCACTGGTTCTCAACATCAGGTCCGGGGACCACCGGCGGTCCAAATGAACCCTTACAGGGTTTGTAAAGGGCAAGACATGCTCCTTCTGACATCAGAAAAAAAAAACACCAGTTTCGGACAGGCTCTCTGAAATCTGGGGGTTCAGAATGACCTCTGCAAGCTTGTAGATTTGCTATTTTTGAAAAGTCGTGAAAATGTGTGCAAATCTTTCAATATATGTATTTTTTAAGCAAACATTAGTAAATCAAATTTTACTTCTGGGGGGTCCCTGGAACTAAATATTTTGAGATGGGGTCCGTGGCCGAATATATATCATTTTGGGGGTCCTTCACATGAAAAAGTTTGAGCTCCACTGACATAGAAACATAGGTTTTTCAAAAAACCTTAGAAGGATTTGAAATATTCAAAGATTTTCAAGAATTTTCAAAAATAGCAGATCTACAAGCTCTCAGCGCGGCACTCGCGCTTGTGAGCTTGTATATCTGCTATTTGTCTATAGTTAAAGCACAAAATAGTGCGTTCCGTTCCCAGTCTAAATGGGTTAAACCCCCTCCCCCTATGAAGAACATTCATGGGGGGCCTACAGTGAATCCTTGTACCCAGGGCCCAGAATTTGGTGTGACACCCCTGGAGGGAACACATATGATGTCTGAAAGCAGGGACTGTTCCTTGTCATTTAGGTCGGCCACCTCTCGAGAGCGTCCGACATATTTCCACAACACGTGAAAACCCGTTTCCGGACACTTACCTGGAATACCAATCTACACTGTAAAAGAGTTTATTTAACCACTGAGAGTGGAACCAAATACTGTACACCTGTCCCATGATACAGACCTGTAAGGGTCCATTTGGACCTCTGGTGGTCCCCGAACCACATGTTGAGAAACAGTGCTGTATACACAGTACTTTGAACTAAGACGAATAGAGAAAAATGCAACACTCTGTGAGCTTATAGATCTGCTATCTTCTTTTCTGGTATTTTTGCCTTTTTAAAAAATAGTTTTTTGAAGAAAAAAAAGAAAAGAAATTTGAATATTTTAGGCTATACAGTACATGGCCAAAATAGGAACGCCATTACAGTATCGCTGATGGGGAAAACAGCAAATTAGTGTGAATGACAGCTTCCCTTGTGTTATGCAAGCTGTCTGGATGAAGTCCAGAATCCATCCAACAACACTGGGCATAGTAAAGCCAATACTAAGAATTATTTGCAAATGCTGTTTGGCCTGCGAAGACATGGAGCACAATGCTAGATTTCTTTGCCTGCCTCCAACTATTCATTTATTTGCATTTAGTTTGACGGCTCTTTGAAATAAGAGAGTAATTTACATACTGTACTGGAGCTGCTGACGCCTAAATTGTGCACTTCACAAGAGTTGATTACTGTGTTTTTCCAAAACAAAAGACCTAATTTCAGCTGTGCGTGTGCAGTACATGTGCTTATACATACACATGCACACACACAAGCACGCCCTCACACACACACACACACACGTGTTGTTTGTCCCACTGCATTCCTAACCCTCTTAACTCTGAACCTTGAAAGCTAGAAATGTGACTGAATGTGTTTTTCCTTGGGCATCAAATAGAAACCGCGGCTGTACTTAATCTCCGGGCATGCAAAAGTTCTGTACCCAAACATGACTTACAGCGGGGCCAAACTGGTCCTATCATTGCTTTCATCTCTCGTTCTGCCCTCCCTCCCTCTCTCCCTCCCTCATCGTGGCCATTTGATCGCCCACCCCCCCCAGGGTGAGGAAGGACAGTATAAGAGTAGTTTATCTTCCCCATCATAGACAAAATGTCCATGCAGAGATAAGCAGGCAGCGCACTACGTCTTCTTGTGTCAGTAATTAGGGAGAACTGGCAGAGCGCTGTGGGGATCTTCCCCCTTGCGTCCCCGGGGATTTGTCCTCTGGCAATATTAAAAGGCAAACTGTGAAACTGCGGCGTGAGAAAAGGTCTTAAGATGCTCGTGTACGGCAAATCCACCATTCGCGTGAATTCTTCTTTAATGTTACGGTCTGATCTTTCCCCCCCCTATCTTTTAATCTGCTCCCCCTCTTTCTCTCTTTTATCCCGCAGCGCAGTATAGCACCGAGGTGGTGAAATGGCAAGGGCTCAGTAGGCTAGATTTCAACTATAGTCTGCTTAAGAGAGACCATTATGTAAAACGGAAACATTATACAGTGTAACATAGGGCATTAACGACTTGTGATTTTTGCAAGTCAACTCGACTCAGTAAAAAGTTGAGTTGAAGTCGACTTTATCGTTTGATGACGTCATCACATGACACACGACCCCCCAATTATTTTGGGGGTTCCCAGATGATTAACTTAATGTGAAACACTAGAATGTGCGCTAAATCTTTGAATATATGTATTTTTTTTTTTTTTTTCATTTATGTTTTATTGTATTTTTCATATAAATCACAAAAACAAAGCAAACATAATCATAAAATAAAAAAATAAAACACTTATAGAAATACACACACATATCCAAGGGGGAGGTATCTGCCACTCTACACATTAGTTACTCTCTATACATATAGCACATTCATTTCAAAATGCACGGTCCGCTATGGGGCGAACTCAAACCACATCTCTTAACAGGAGGTCAAAATATACATACTGTAGAATAAATGTCATATAAAAGAAAAAATTAAATCAGGCCTTATATTAGCGACATGAGCAAGCCATTTAGACCAGTTGTCGATGAAAATCTCCCCTTGACCCCTAAAGTTAAATGTGATTCTCTCCATAATATATATATTATAGATTAAATCAATCCATTCATCTATAGTTGGTATAACATTAGTGAGCCATTTTTTTGTTATGGCCTTTTTAGATGCTACTAATAGTACCCTTAGCAAATATTGATCCTGCTTTGAACAGTGAAGTTCTTCTATATCAGCTAGGTACAAGGTTTTGAAATCAAATTCAATTGTAACTCTGAAAACTGCTTCCAGGACACTGTGAACACTTCTCCAAAATGGAACCACAGAAGGGCAACCCCAGAAAATATGAAAATGGTTCGCCAACGTCTCTCCACATGATCTCCAGCAGTCAGTCTGAATAGAGTATTTGCTTTTCTGTGCTGGAATATATGTATTTTTTAAGCGAACATTTGTACTCAAATTTTACTTCTGGGGGGGTCCCTGGAACTAAATATTTTGAGATGGGGGTCCGTGGCCAAATATATATCATTTTGGGGGTCCTTCACATGAAAAGGTTTGAGCACCACTGACATAGAAACAAAGGTTTTTCAAAAAACCTTAGAAGGATTTGAAATATTCAAAGACTTGCTCAAATGTTCACGATTTTTCAAAAAAAATAAAAAAAAGCACATCTACAAGCTCTGCATATGTATTGCTTGTAGATCTGCTATTTTTCAACAGTTAAAGCACAAAATAGTTTGTTCCCAGTCTAAATGGCTAAGGGTCATTCATGGGGGGCCCACAGTGAATCGTTGTACCCAGGGCCCAGAATTGTGTGACACCCCTGGAGGGTGTCTGAAAGCAGGGACTGTTCCTTGTCACTTAGGTCGGCCAACTGAAGCAAAAGAGTTATGTTTAATAATAAGCACCAATTACTTAAACGTGACTATCTCTTTATAATCACTTCAATACATGGAGTGTAGGCTATATGTGTACTGTAGACTGTATGCATGGGACTGGAGTTTATCCAGACAAAATAGTAACATTCCCACTGTGTCAGTTGGGGGGGTGAGAGAGAGAGAGAGAACTAGAGTGACTTACACCTTTCAACAAAGAAAACACTCAAATACATGATACTGCAATAGCGATTTGCATATAAAATAGGACATTAATGATAATTAGCGTGATTGAGGCGAAACAGTTAGGCTAAGTAGAAAGTGTGATCCAAGTGTGAGCTAAACACGGCATACAGATACAGTAGGCTACACGCGCGCGCACGATGTTTGAGTGCTTTGTACTTTCCTACTTCTTGGTGTTTGATGCACGCCAGCACGGCCGTCATTATAGTGTCTGTAGGGTCTGTGTTGTTCCATGCATTTGGAGGAACGCGCACGTGAAGTGTCTTTTTCGCGGAGAAGGTAAAAGATGTCTTGGTGTTGTTGTTATCTGCCATAACCTGCTCACACACACACAATTCCAAATGCGCTCTCGTGTGTGCACGCTCCTCTGTGTGCGCCTGCTTCTCTCTCTCTCTCTCTCTCTCTCTCTCTCTCTCTCTCTCTCTCTCTCTCTCTCTCTCTCTCTCTCTCTGAGGAGGGGCTAGCCTGTAACTTTCCGTCTGTGCTGTGGAAGTGTAGCGTAGCTCACCATGACAACGGGATCCTAGCGATATTCTATAGGCTGGCACCATGGCGACGGCTAGCGAATGAGCGGACGGCATAGAGTTATGGGCGGTATTCCGTACGTTCTCCCGACACCCGTACGCTCTACCGTTGAGTTGAAGTGGATGTGAACTGGGCGTGAATGGGCTTGGAAGTGGGCGTGGCTTCTTAGGGGAATGTAATAGTAGATTGTTTTCTCACTCAACTGTAAACAAACCAACATCAAGTTTAAGTGTATCTTCACATTTCTAAAGTGCCAATTTAAGGACTTTCTAATACCTCTAAAATGGCAAATTAAACATTGTCCAAATTGTCAAATATAAAGAGGCAGAAATTGTGAAAATAGCCGATCTACATGCTCACAACGCCTCGCGTTGCGAGGCGTTGTAAGCATGTAGATTGTCGACTTGTGTAATGAAGTCGACTGAGTCGACTTGTAGACTTTTACGTTAATGCCCTATTTTAACATATACCGTCTACAATATGTGTGTGTCTATTACTATTAAAATGCCATTCTTGTTCAAAATAGCACTATCCCAGTTGGAACAGCATTCACTTCATATTTCTCTTCCTGTGTATAAACAGAACAAATCTATCAGGTCTCTATCAGACTGAACATGTTGCGTGTCCTTATCTCAACCTGATCGATGCTGAGATACCAAAATCTGTCTGCTGTGTGTACAATGTTTTCACTCCGTCTATTGAAAACAAATTGTTCTTTCCTAGATCTAGATCTATTGATCTATTTTTTGCAGGACTATTCCTTTGCTATGATCTTATTCTAAATCAGGTTATACTTTTACTCAAGTCAATTTAGTTTACCCTGTCTTTCTTTTCCACTCCCCTTCCTTTTGTGTGGATGCGTTTGCATCGACACTGCTGTATGTTAGGGCATTCATGAATAGTGATATTTAGTATTCGAATTATTCGACCTCAAAGTATTTGAATAGTCGAATATTCGACAGGACTGGCCAAACTGGCCAAACTGTCAAATATTAAGTAAGCAAGAGGCGAACATTGTGAAAATAGCCGATCTACATGCTCACAACGCCTCGCGTTGCGAGGCGTTGTGAGCATGTAGATCTACTATTTTCACAATATTTATCTGCGGAACCGAGTCACATTAAATGTAATACCCACAATTTCCCCAGTTCAAATATGTTTATTTTGGGGGTCACGGCCTAACAAGGTTTGAGAACCCCTGGTACTCATTCTTATGACTTCCTATCTAGCCAAGTTTTATAAACTATATATTTTTTAAAGAGAGAGAGAAATAAAAGGGGGAATATTCGACCTCGGTGAACAACGTTGAATATTTTGATATTCGAATATTCGAATATTTGGTGAATGCCCTACTGTATGTACTGTACAGTCTGAATATGACCTAACTTATGTGTGTGTGTGCGCGTGTGCGCGCACGCGTGCTCTCTCTGCCTGTGTTTGTGTGTGTGTATGCACAGGAGGCCCTGATCAGCGCCTGGCTTCAGTTCAGTGACGGCTCCATGGCGCCACTAGACCTGTACAACCCCGACTTCTTCATCCTGACAGCCACCTCCCTGGACGAGGAGGTTGTCACCGTGCAGCAGGACCCCTCCTGGAAGTGGCCCGTCATCGTGACAGAGGCGGAGGGCCAGGGCCTGCTGGTCAGGGTGGAGATGACCGTCTGCGAGGTCTGCCAGAAGTTCAAGCGCCGCAGCGTCCTGGCAGCGGGGAACTGCAATGTCAGAGTCAAGTTCGGCCAGAGCGACGGCTCCAGGGGAGCGGGCAGCGACTACGGCGCGGAGGGGGATGACATGGAGAACAGGGCCAGACTGTCCCCGTCTCAGGACAGGACAGGCATGGACTCTCATTACTACGGCAGCTCCATCTCCGACATGGAGGACGGGGTGCTGAGGAGGGCCACCACCACCAAGAGCGGCATCATGCGCCGGCCCAACGGCGGCAGGCTGTCCGACGACAGCGGCCAGAACATCCCCGTAGACTTCTCCGACTTCCCCGCGCAGGTGAGGAAAGGTCTTTAAGCCATGTTGGACGGGAAACCCCATTTTTATAACTATACCTTTCAAGGCGGAAACCCCTCTTGGGGTTCTTGCTGCTATGTGCAGTATATATCAGGGGTGGGCAACTTTGGTGATGGCGAGGGCCACTATATTTCCACCTTCACTCCAGAGGGCCACATTGCATATTGCTACATCCTACTTTGTCATTCTAGTATCTCATAAAAAAAGAAGCAAAAATAGCCGATCTACGAGCTCAAAACGCATCGCAGCGATGCGTTTTGAGCTCGTAGATCGGCTATTTTTGCTTCTTTAGAATTGGAATCCTGAATTATTTGTTGTTGTTTTTGAATTGGAATCCTGAAATGTAACATTTTTATCTAATTTCAAATGCATTTAGTTATATAGTCATGTTAACTTTATGGACCTAAATACAAATACATTGGACATAAAAAATACATTTTAATACTACTATACTAGTCATTAAGCTACTAATATAGACTGACGGAATTAAACCAGGTCATGTTTGGAATTGTAACAGCTGAAATCAATAATATATCAGTATTCCGGTATTAACCTGCGGGCCGCATTAAGTGAAGGTGGGGGCCGCATGTGGCCCCCGGGCCGCCAGTTGCCCATGTATGGTATATATGGATGTTGTCGGGTGGAAACCTTGTATGTCCAAAAACCTTCCTTTTTTGTTATTATTTTAAAAACAATTTAAAATAGTTTAAATACTGTTGTTTCCTGTTGAGATTGGCACATTTCTCTCCGTTTTTTTCATCTCACTCACGTCACTTTGTCTGCTGACCTCACTCAGCAACGGAATAAACAGAAAATAAACAAAAATTAAAAATAAAACAATTCACCATGATGTGCACTGCAATGTAGTTTCAAATACACTACATTGCAGACGCTTTTTGAGTGTGAAAAAATAAGAAGACACGTGTGACGTGTGATCTGGGCAGCTTGCCTCAGGAAAGGTGCCAAGCTCAATAGGGAACAGCGGTAGATCGGCTATTTTCACTACTTTTGTGAGACACTTTTGTATGATGAAGTAGGTCTCTAATTTACGGAAAAAAAACATACAAGGTTTAAGTTTCCCTTTTATGCTCATATATGGAGATCCCTGATGTCATCAATATTAAGCCCATATCTAACAGGACTTCATATGGGAATGCCCAATTGCCCATATATGGAGGAAGACAGCCCATATCTGTGCGGCTGGTTCTGACAGGGATCTCCATGTATGGGCATAAAAGGGATGAACTATATACAGTACATGGATCTCCATATATGGGTAACTGGTCCAGATGGCCAAGAATTGGCACGACCTCGCCCTCAAGCGTCTTACTAGTAATATAGACATATACTTCTCCGATTCCCCCGCGCAGGTCGACCTCCCCCGCGGCCGCAACAACGCGGACGACGACCTGGTCCAGGCGGCCCGGGGACTCACGGACCTGGAGATCGGCATGTACGCCCTGCTGGGCGTCTTCTGCCTGGCCATCCTGGTCTTCCTCATCAACTGCATCTCCTACACGCTCAAGTACCGCCACAAGGAGCTGTCCGTGGAGGGCCAGGAGAGCATGAACCACGCCCACGACTGGGTGTGGCTGGGCAACGAGGCGGAGCTGCTGGAGAGCCAGGTGCAGTGTTGTAAAGTAACTTTAAGTACAAGTACTTAAGTACTGTACTAACAGGGGAAGGCCACCCATTTTCAATATTGAACTCTGTGATTAATATACCTTAGAGGAGTTGTGTGTAAATAAATACAAAGTCCCCCCCCCCCCTTCTGTGTTTTTTATATATTAATGACAGTTCAATATTGAAAATGGGTTGTATTCCCCTTTAAGTACAGTTTTGAGGTATTTGTACTTTACTTGGATATTTCCAATACTTTTACTTCTACTCCACTATACATCTTGGATCCAAATATTGTGTACTTTTACTCTTACTTTTTTGAAAACTTTAGTTACTAGTTACTCTGCAGATATTAACAGTTTTACTGCCAGATTTATTATTTATTTATTGGGGCTGGTGCCAGCAAAAAGCAGCTTACCTTTGCGATGTTATAGAAAAAGATCTATTGATTATTTCCAAACATTGTTTTTTTCATTGGACCTATTATATGTGTACTTTAGCCAAGCTGGCGGCAGAGGGCAGCCTTATGCAAAGAATGGATGTGAAATGGCCCTCCCTTCTTTCCGTCGTTCAGAGCATAGAAATGCATAATCTAGATCAGGTCCACAGAGAACAGCCAGGAAGAGAATTGGACATCATTGATGTAAACTTACGTGTGGTGGAGATTTGAAAGCAGCATTACGGGAGATGTTTTTACTGTACACACCCGCGCGACCCCTCATCAGCTTACAGTCATCAAACAAGGTAAAAGAACGAGCGTTCATATTGGCTTTGAGCCGCGTTCAGAATTGGGACGAGCGTTAACGTTCGAAGCGGTAAAAGAGTTTAAAACCACTTTAGCCCTTATACCTACAAGCTCACAGAGCTTGTAAATGTTTTCTCAAGCCAATAAAGCTCCTTTGAATTGAATTGAGTACTTTGTCCCCACCACTGTCCAGGTGAGCCTGTCGCCGCAGCAGGAGGAGCAGACCTCCATGATGGAGTCCAGCAGCGGCCTGGAGGAGGGCAGCCACCTGCTCAACGGGGGCTCCTCGGCCCAGAAGAACGTGCAGGGTCAGGTGCACCGCGCCGCCGCCGCCGACGCGGGGGGCTGCACGGCGGCCAAGGACAGCAAAGGAGACTCGCCCACCACCAAGCGGAAGCGAGTCAAATTCACCACGTTCACCACCATCCCCCCGGACAATGGCTTCCCCACGGTCAGCACGCTGAGCGTGGTGAGCCACAGCCATGACATTAAGTGGGTGTGTCAAGACATGGAGCTGGGCGACTCCAAGGAGCTCCGCAATTACATGGAAAGGTTAAACGACAGTGCTTTAAAAGAGGTGGCCTAGTGTGTGGACTCACTGTAGCAAACTCACCTTTATGCCTTTGTTTACAGAAAAAAGGTGGGCCCCTGGACCGACAGATGCTGGACCCCATGGGTAGTTGGAAAAAGGAGCTAATTTGTTTTTCAGAAACAAACCAAACTGCCAAAGGGTCGTTGAACTCAAGACGGGGGGAAAATAAAATAAAGGTCCTTCGTGCCGGAGAGGACTAAATGGCTAAATGACTTGAAAGACATGTCCACGAACAAGGATGTCAGGTTGTATTTTTGACCGTTTGTTCTCATAACTACCTTTTTATCATGATTTCATTCATTGGGTTTTTAATTAATTATTGACTCAAGCAATGTTCCAAGGGCAGAGCAGTTACCTTTGAAGGATGTAATGTGACTAGGTAGATGCTGTATAAGGTGTGTACACATTTAACAGTTTAGGATGTTTTGTAACATTTTGGATATGACTTTGCAAAAGCCAGATTCCTCAGTCTTTGGAAGAGAAAGAAAGCCCTGCATGTGGTTGGAAGCAAAAGGCACAACTTGGTTCATCCTCATCCTTCACAACACAGGGGCGTCACACCAAATCCTGGGCCCTGGGTACAAGGATTCACTGCGGGGCCCCCCATGAATGTTAACTATTGAAAAATAGCAGATATACAAGCTCACAGCGCGGCACCGAGTGCCGCGCTGCGAGCTTGTAGATCTGCTATTTTTGAAAAATTGTGAAAATGTGTGCAAGAAACCTATGTTTCCTTATCGGTGGTGCTCAAACGTTTTCATGTTAAGGACCCCCAAGATGACATGTATTTGGCCACGGACCCCCATCTCAAAATATTTAGTTCCAGGGACCCCCCCCCAGAAGCAAAATTTGAGTTCCAAATGTCCGCTTAAAAAATACATATATTCAAAGATTTGCACACATTTTCACGACTTTTCAAAAATAGCAGATCTACAAGCTCGCAGCGCGGCACTCGGTGCCGCGCTGTGAGCTTGTATATCTGCTATTTTTCAATAGTTGCTTGGGCCCCTCCACCTTGGGCCCTATAGCAACTCAGTCCCACTTTCCTCCCCCTTGTGACGCCCCTGTTCACAACACAGTAGAAGAGACAAACACTTGCTATGTATATACTGAACGATCCTTCACCAAGGCATTGTATTGTTGCTCTGTATATTGTATTTTCATATCATTTAAAGAATATACAACAGTGTCACAAGTGTGTGTTCGCGTTTATTGACCATGACATTTCATGACACGAAATTACTCTCTAAGGGTGCCCTGACTGCCCTCAGACCAAAATACCTATGAGAGTGGAATCCGCGTTCCGCCAATGCATTTCAATGAGAAGGGGGGCGGTTTCATGTCAGTGGAGGATATCTGCGCTCCGCGCAGACCTTGCGTTTATGCTGGAGCAAAGAAATTCTCCACGCAGATTCTGGTTTCCCCCCTCTGTCCAATCGGGTGAGTCGAAGGCGTAACATTCTGAGAATCAGGAAGGGACTGGGAGATGTTTTGTTTTGAAGAGTCTCATGCACCCAAACTCTTCTCTTTTTAGCTTGTTGCATCTCCCCTTCCAATAAAGCAAGGGCGAGTACCCTTCGCCTGTCCATTATAGAGTTGACACGTAAAAGATGATGATAATAAAGCCTATTAACTCTTATACTGCTTTGGACGTTCCTGTTCGCCCCAATTCTCAAGAGACCTCCGCGCCAATACGGCGCTCGTTCGCGTTCGTTCGTTTACCTTGTTGATGTCCTTAAGCTGATGAGGGGTCGCGCCGCCGTGTACTGTAAACACATTTTCCGCGGTGATGGTGTAAAAAATCCATTATGCGTTAACATCAACAGAGACCAATTCACTTCCTTGTTGATTCCCTCTGGCTCTGAGGCTCTGTGGCCAGTGACTGGTCTGAATGTACTGCAACACATAACAGGCAAATTCACATTCATTCTCGCATGACGCCGCCCTCTGCTGCCTGGCAGACCAAAGTGCACTATTGCACAACCAAGAAAAAAAAAAAAAAAAAATGTCTATCTATCTACTATAACGTCGCAAAGGTAAGCCGCTTTTTGATGGCACCAGACCCAATAAATAACTAAATAATCTGGCAGTAGGAGAGTTAAATTGATAACCTCGCAAGTCGCAACGTAACCTGGCTAACGTACCTCTGCAGACAAAGGATCGCTACGCTAGTCTAAAGGCTACAGGGAGGGAGGGCGGTGCGGGAAGTGACAGGCGCGTCACTGGCTTTGGGACGGAATACGCTCTCTGCGTTTTAGCCAGCTGCGCACCAGAAGAGTTTATCCACTGCCGACCATATTTTGGTCTGAGGGCACCCTAATGCAGTGGTGGATAAAGTACCCAATTTTTTTTACTTGAGTAAAAGTACCAATACTGCAATGTAGAAACACTCCGTTAGGGTGCCCTCACACCAAAATACCTATGAGAGTGGAATCCGCGTTCCACCAATGCATTTCAATGATAAGGGAGCGTTTTTTGCCGAAATCCTCTGCTGGCATGAAACCGCTTCACTCTCATTGAAATGCATTGGCAGAACGTGGATTCCACTCTCATAGGTATTTTGGTGTGAGGGCACCATTACAAGTTAAAGTCAAGAATTCAAAATGTACTTGAGTAAAAGTACGAAAGTATTGGCATCAAAACGTACTTAAAGTACCACAAGTGAAAGTACAAAATGTTTGAAAATAGCAGATCTACAAGCTCACAACGCGTCGCATCACGATTCGTTGTGAGCTTGTAGATCGGCTATTTTCAAACAACCTAGGTATAAAACATGGCTAAAGTGGTTAATGTGTGTTTTAAAATACTATAACTTATATCCAAAAAGTAACTAGTAACTAAAGTTTTCAAATAAATGTAGTGGAGTAAAAGTACAATATTTCGATCCGAGATGTAGTGGAGTAGAAGTAAAAGTATTGGAAATACTCAAGTACAAATACCTCAAAATTGTACTTAGGGGCACTCCACCACTTTTCAACCTATGTTCATATAATTGGTCCTCACTCAAAAATAGCTTTTCTTTTTTTTCTTTTTTTCCTCAGAGGAGGGCTGTGGGCAGGTCAGAAACCCATCGTCTTGTGACATCATCGATTGCCAATCCAGCTTATAGAAACTGCAGGCTTTCTATTCCTGAAAAGTTGCAATATTAAAGTGGAAGCCATTGTTCTCGCGATAATAAAAATCTAAATATTCTTTTCAAAAATATTATTATTTTTTGGGGGAAATGATGATGTCACAAGACGATGGATTCTGAACTTCCCACAGCTCTCCTAGGAGACTTGGACTGAGTAGAATTTGTTTTTGATATTCTATCATGAACATTAGTGAGTTTTTAAGTTGAAAAGTGGTGAACTACTCCTTTAAGCACAGTACTTAAGTAAATGTACTTAGTTACTTTACACCACTGCTCTAATGCACATGTTTTCCAAATGGGGAGGATTTCTTTCTATTTCTTTTTTGAAATTCAGTAAATAAGATTATCATACCAGTTCCACCTGGGGTCCCTATTCTAAAGGTTTTCAAAAAAACAACAAAGAAAACGTTTCAAAATATTCTAAAGGGAGGTCCTTGGCATGGAAAGGTTTGGGGACCCCTGCTCTAATGTACAACACCCTGAGGAATGTGCTTTGGGACGGGTAGCAAGTGACGAGTTCATTATCCTCATTATCCTTTATTTTTTACGAGGTGGCAATTTACCCTTGGGTCACAGTATAATTTGCCGCTCTTTAATGCTGCAACCGTAGCTGCATACATACACTGTGTTTCAATTACAAGGAGCTGGACTATAGTCTATATTATAATAATGATCCATCTTTGGCTTTGTAATGCTAAATTCGGGCAATATTGTGTCCATTTATGCTTTCATCAGCACCTATTAGAACGCGGTACAGTAACATGACAACCACGGTGTATCAAAGGGCTATTAAACTGAATAATGACCGGACCACATGCTAATGGTGGCATTTCTTCTTTGACCCCTTGAAATTAAATTATTGTAAAGCTTTAGACAAAGCCTCCAATTATAGTCTCATTAAACTCTGTCCCTTTAGCCCGCAGAAACAACTTATTGACGATGACAAAGCTGCTGTGCCATTTTTCCTGTGGCTCCTATCAAAGACAAAACACACAGGGATTGGGGAAGTGAGAAATGAACACGGGCAAGGAGGGCAATGTTTCTTTTGGGGGGATTTAATTTGCTCTAAAAATCATTCATGTAGTTGCGTAAACAAAATCATCTTCCTAAAAAAAATCCCTAAATGAAAGCTGTTCGGGTGAAAAATTGCATTTCGCCCGATGAATGTTATTGTCACATCACCGCTGGCTGATTGCATTTTTTAGCATTATTATCCTTCAGCAAGCAGATGAATGTTCATATTATGTTAACTGCTGTGGTTCAATTACTTAGACTGTACAGTACCTTGAATCAGATTGTTAACCCATTCAGAACGGGTACACTATATTGTGTATCATTATTTTATGCTTTAAATATTGAAAAATAGCAGATATGCAAGCTCACAGCGGCAGTGCCGCGCTGCGAGCTTGTAGATCTGCTATTTTTTTTAAATCGTGAAAATTTGAATTTTGACCCTATTCTATAAGTGTCTTTTGAATCCTTCTAAGATTTTTTTTTAAAACTCTACGTTTCTATGTCAGCAATCTGGCCAGCCATCATCAAAGAAAAAAGATCTTTTTCACTTAACTGGAGCTCAGTTAGTCTGTTCTTGAGAGACTACTATGTCAGCGGTTCTCAAACCTTTTCATGTGAAGGACCCCCAAAATGATATTTATTTGGCCACGGACCCCCATCTCAAAATATCTAGTTCCAGGGACCACCCAGAAGCAAAATTTGAGTTACAAACGTTCGCTTTAAAAATACATATATTCAAAGATTTGCACACATTTTCACAACTTTTTCAAAAATAGCAGATCTACAAGCTCGCGGCGCGGCACTCGGTGCCGCGCTGTGAGCTTGTATATCTGCTATTTTTCACTGGTTAAAGCATTCAATAGTTCTAGGCCTAAATGGGTAACCAGCATCCATCACTACTGCTCCAACAATATCCTCAGGTGGATCGGGGACACGCCGTGCTGCGTCTACGCCTTGTACAACTACGGAGCCTAGAGCTCGGCTTTTCAAAGTGTGGGCTGGCTCCCCTGGGGGCCCATGTATAATATATATATATGGGCCCCATTACATACATAATACATTACATACATACATGAATACATACATACCATACATACATGCAGGGACATGCTGGGCCCCTGATTCAGCCTGGGAAAAAGAGTTGGAGAGGCCCTCATTGCGCGCTATAGAGAGAGAGAGATCTCTCTATAGCGCTGCTGCTACTCAAAGATTTGCCATTTCAGATCATGACAAGTGGCAAGCCAGTGGACCAATTACATGAGTTATATTTCGTCGTTGTCGGGTGGAAACCTTGTATGTCCAAAAACGTTTGTTTTGTATTTATCATTTAAAAAATCACACCCGTGTGAACTGAGCGGTGGTTGTGTGTGTGTGTGTGTGTGTGTGTGCGTGTGTGTGTGCGTGTGTGTGTGCGCGCGTGTGTGTGTGAGAGAGAGAGAGAGAGAGAGTATTGCAGTTGATGCTCAGACTAGACTCAAGAGCACCCTCTCTGGTCACTGAGTGGTAGTTCAGGCTACATACACACATACATACACGGATACACGGATACACGGATACACACACGGCCATGCTATGGAGCGGTCTACCACCGCTCAAAAATGATTTAAACTAGTGAAAACAGCCGATCTACAAGCACACAACGCCTCGCACCGCGAGGCGTTGTGTGCTTGTAGATCTGCTGTTTTCACTACTTTTGTGCAACAGCCTTGTATGATGAAGCAGGGCTTTGCTTTGCGAAAAAATGTACAAATTAAACTTGGAGATACAAGGTTTCTGCCCGACAGTGACGATTTACTTTGTTGGCCGCACAGCCCCCAAAATGGAACGAAGGCCGACATTTTATTGAATTTTTTTCCCCTAATGGCCGGCCTGGACCGTCCGGGAATGAACCGGCCGTTCGGGAGTTGTCCCGCTTTTCCCAATGGCCAGCACGTCCCTGCATACATGCATGCATACTGCACATACACATACATATACGTATACATATACACGTACATGTACACGTATATATTATACATGAGTGTGCGTGTGGCACACAGATATCATTTATTTTCCAATTCAAGTCATAAGATTGAGCTATTAACTACCTTATCTCATTGTTAAAATCAAATCAGAAACGTTAACGCACACCACTTGTATAAGTTAGTGACAAATACAACCTGTAAGTGTTGTAGAGCTTGTATATCAACTATTTCTCTCCCCCCCCCCCTCCTTTTGCCATTATTGCCTATTTCTATAATGTAATTTTATGTAGTCTACCTGCTTTTAACATGTCCATGTCCAGTGGGCCCAACACCATTAAGGGCCTGCAGAGATGGCAAGAGTTCGCGTACAACCCGATTTCATAATTATTTAATCAGATCGTATGAGTATTTACACTACACAATCCTCTTTCTTGAAGATTATTGGGTCGTGTGTCCCACTGTGCGCGTAAGACCGTTCACACTACAATACTTCTTCCCCGACAAAACATCGTGCGCAAACTCGTATCATCCGCGGAGGCCCTAAAAGTGGTGAGAGACTCATTTGTCATTTTCTCTTTTCATGGCCTCTGTAGGTGTGACTTCACTCCTCCTTAGAACCTCCTAATTTGTTAATTATCTGCTCTCTCTCTTGGTATTAGTCATTTTCTCATCAGTATAGGACATGGTTTGTTTTTAGAGTGTAACGTTATTCTGGCTTCAATTGGACTTGACCTTGTTATGTTACTGTTCACATTTATTTGCATGTCTTCATGTCCATAGTGTGATAGTGTGACACATATTTCATGACGTATATAATTGAGTCTTTACCAACATGCTACTGACTTTACATAGGCTACTGACATGATACTGACTATGATACAGACTTGTTACTGACCATGACCCGCAAGGACCCCTGGGGGTCCCCGAACCCCAGTTAAAAACACCATGCGGTGTCCTGAACAGAACCCCTTCCTGAAAACCTGTGTGAATGCTTTGCAATCCGCCCTCATCTCTTTATTTAGTCATCTCAAGCAGTTCATGGACTGGATGTCCTTTCCTCTCCTGCACCAACCGTTTCCCTATTGATCTGCTCCGGGGGTAAAAACCAAAACAACTGAATTAAGTTATCCCAACCTCTAACCAACGGACGTGCGCACGTAAACAGAGAATGAGAGAAAACACTGTTGGCCATCCTTACTGCTTTGTCTCTGTCTCGGCTCCTGCTCAGCCCTGAAAAATGATGCTTTCTCCCCCCTGTACCGCGCTCTCCTCTCGCTTCCCCCACTGTGATTTGAGTAGTGCTGTGGCTCTATCAGCGGTGGAAGGGGATTGATGGGGGACCGCGCGCGGCGCGGCAGTGCGCTGGGACTAGTGGCTGTGCTCTGTCTGTGGACTGTGAAGGGCGAAGAGAAGCCAGCCCAGACCTAGGAGGAATTTAACTGTCAGCCTCAAGGGGCATGATTGATGTAGGGCCCTGTGTAATTAATCCGTTCGGAACGGGGAACACATTATTGTGTATTATTATTTCATGCTTTAACTACTGAAAAATAGCAGATATACAAGCTCACAGCGCGGCACCGAGTGCCACGCTGCAAGCTTGTAGATCTGCTATTTTTGAAAAATCGTGAAATTTTTTATTTTGACCCGATTCTATAAGTGTCTTTTGAATCCTTCTGAGATTTTTTGAAAAACCTATGTTTCTATGTCAGCAATATGGTTATAGCCATCGTCAAAGAAAGGGAGAAAGGTCCTTTTCACTAAAATGGAGCTCAGTTACTCTGTTTTTGAGAGACTACTATGTCAGTGGTTCTCAAACCTTTTCATGTGAAGGACCCCCAAACTGATATGTATTTGACCACGGACACCCATCTCAAAATATTTAGTTCCAGGGACCACCCAGAAGCAAAACTTGAGTTACAAACGTTCGCTTTGAAAACAAGATTTGCACACATTTTCACGACTCTTTCAAAAATAGCAGATCTACAAGCCGCGCTGTGAGCTTGTATATCTGCTATTTTTCCACTGGTTAAAGCATTCAATAATTCTAAGCCCAAGTGGGTTAACACACCACTGTGACTTTCTTTCTTTGACCATGGTCGGCGGCTCTGGCCTTGTCACACGGGGACAGAGCAGCACAGCCCATTAGGAGCCCACTGGCTTCCTAACCCCCAGGAGACCTGTTTCTTGACATGCGCTCATACCTGCGTGACAACAGGAGGATACAGTGATTGTGCCCAATTCGGGTCTTGGAGGAAGAACGAAACGCACAACTTGTTTTCGTTGGCCTTGAAGTCTGGACTTTAACAAAAAACAAAAAAAAGAAAGAAAAAGAAAATATCTTCCCCAGGCCATCGTTTTGAATGGATTTTTAATTAAATTGATGATGTGAGACCAACAAACTCTCACTAATGGCTGGCTGTGCTCCCTGTGGTCCGACGTGCAGGGCCTGTATTTGCAATTTCCAAATGATCATTCACCGTTTGATTTATGCTGCTTCCTTTGAATTCCCTCCTTTTTTAACTCCATACACAGACGCACACATGCACAGTACGTAGGGGTGGGCGATATGGAAAAATACAATATCACGATATTTTCCCAAGCTGTATCACGATATACAATTATTTTTTCAAGTTGTTTTTTATGGATATTTTTCAAGTTACTTGACAAAAACTAGACTCTCTGGGTTCCTTTTGGGAGGTCTAAATTGAACTTTAGAAGTATGTAACTCTGACAGTATACAAATGAAACCAAATGGACCCTTACGGGTCCATTTGGTTTCATTTGTATACTGTCAAGAGTTAAATGGAGACCACACACACACAGGAATGAGGGAGCAGCCGTCATGGTCAGTTTGACCTTCTATTCTGACCAATCTCTACTGAGGGAACCACAAACATTGTTCATAAACAGGACCCTCATCATCATCGTGACCATGCAAAAACCCATCCCTTGTAAACACACTCCTGCCTGACTTGGGTACCCCTGCCTTGT
This sequence comes from Nannobrachium achirus, assembly GCF_963921795.1. NCBI lineage: Eukaryota > Metazoa > Chordata > Actinopteri > Myctophiformes > Myctophidae > Nannobrachium > Nannobrachium achirus. The sequence goes on along the minus strand of NC_137832.1, from coordinate 22,798,359 downwards.
GGGATTGCGAACAACAACAGCAGCAGCAGCACCCAGGCAGGCAAACGCACACTCAAGTACAGGAGTACACACACCAGTACACACACACTATGAAATAATATCGGTGATGACTGAAATGCCCAAAGGCAATGAACAACTGGCTGGGGCGAAGCCCTTCAGCAGCGAGATGAAGCATGCATCCAACCATGTTATATAGATGTATGGGCTTAGCAGGCCTGGTGGGGGGGCCGTGGCAGAGCAGCGTATCGCCGCTGTCAGGCAGAAACCTTGTATCTCCGTATTTCAATCACTTTCTATATCAGGGGTCTTCAACGTTTTCAGGCCAAGCAAGGACCCCTTAGTTGAGAAAGAGATGAAGCAGGGACCCCCACTACACATTGTATAAAAATTGTGTTGCAGATCTATGTTGGATTTGTGTTAATGTGTTTTTTCAGACATTTAACCAGTTTAAAATCATTTTTCAACCTCTACACCAAACCTATTTGCCAAAAATAGCAGATCTACAAGCTCTCAACGTCTCGCAGCGCGAGGCGTTGAGAGCTTGTAGATCTGCTATTTTTGGCTAAAGTTCTCCTCAGAATAGGGAAGTGAGGGTTAAAGTTGTTAATTTAAAATAAGTATCCTATCACAAAGATTTGGCAGACCCCCTGTAGTAACTCTGAGGACCCCCTAGGGGTCCCGGACCCCCTGTTGAAGACCCCTGTTCTATATTTTTTCCTCATATATTTACGTTTTTTTATAAATAAATGTTGATGATATCAAGGCCTTATTTTTTATACTAGGTCATATGAAAGTAGCAAAAACAGCCGATCTACAAGGTCACAACACAATGCGATGTGACACATTGTGAGCTTGTAGATCTGTTAGTTTCAAAACAAGTTTTATTTAGCCTATTATAATAACTTACCCAGAATAAGGATGCCAGGTTGAAAGTCTGTGGGTTTTATAAATATGAACAAATGAACAACAAGAGTTAAAGCGTTAAATTCTAAATAGCAGCTACATCAGATCCATTGGAACTCGGGTTATTTTTTTCCATTTCCTGAAAGTAACGGTTTTGGACATACAAGGTTTCCACCCGACAGCGAAGGAATCATCAAGTATCGCAAGACAGGCTGGGAATCTTTTTCCCCCGCCTGCCGGAAAACAAGAGAAAAGCCAGCAGGCCACAGAGATAATATACACTATGGAGAGAGTATTCTTCATCATAACTGAATAAGATGCGTCCTCATACCTGATGCTCTCTTAGGGGGACTCCACAAATGGGATGTTTTACACCACAGAGCCGGCATCCAATAACACAGGCTCACGCTCATAGATCCAGATGGATGTGTGCCATTAAAGCTGTTTATGGTTGTTTATTCTGCAGATCATCTCATCAATGGACATGCTTAACTCACTGTCACGTCCCCGCGCGGCCCGCCATTCAGTGCTATAATAAATAGAGAGTAAAGAATATAGCGGATGTCAACGATAACATAAAAGTCCAAATTAATAATTTTTGCATTCTATGTTAGTGAGAGTTTGTTGGTCTCGCATCTATGTTTTGTTATTTAGTATTTATGTACTACATTTCTCCGCAGTGTTTCTGAAATCAACTCCAAACGTGACATTTTGTCCTAATTGTCCAATTTGTATTTCATCCAGTTGGACACTATCCCATATTGCACCATACCAAAGGACTATCAATGTCAAGTTAGTTCATCTACCAATGCAAAATGCACAGTCGGTGCTTATGGACAAAGGCACATACTGTTGGCTATCCTAAATACACAGACGTGTGCAAATGCTGATAATGAATGCATATTGACGGCTATTGTGCTTGCATTAGCTTATCTTAATTAACATGCAATTATGTCGGCTAATCCCCAATTTACAGGAGCACCCTCATGAACATCATACAGGTACGTAGCAGCCAGTGATGCAGTTCAAACTGACTACTCTAGAGAGAACGACAATCTAGACATTTCAATCAGACAAAGTGGAGATAAAATAGATGAGTGTTTAACGGCAAAAGCACAAATCTTCAGTTTGTATTTTGAGTTTTTATATTTTAGGCATAGCATTATTGATTGAAAAGTTGCAATGTGTAACAGCTCTTTTTACACGTTTAAGCTTATATTTATCTTTTTTCTTTTACATACTATTTCACACTTGCTTTGGCAATGCTAATGTATGTTTCCCTTTCTAATGAAGCCCTTTAGAACTGAACTGAATTGAACTGAGAGAGAGAGCGAAATATAAGTGAAGGTGAACTGCACATGCCAGTAGTTTTATTACACCGTTGTAGCCCAGAATGCCCTGCTAGATGCTGCTTCCAACAAGAAATACAAGTTCACACATTGAATCAAGTAATGCACACACTCCCTTTACAAGCTTTGTTTTAAAACCAATATCTGCATGCACTCTATGGAGTGAAACTTTTTGATATTATAGTAGATTGTGGATACAATGTTTTCACAGTACTATCATGGCCTTTGCTGTATACTGTAGTGTACAGTACAGTACATGGCGCAATGACATACGGTTAGCAACCAACCCATGACCAACAGCCTTGTCCAGTGTTTCTCAGATCAGAGCCAGATACAAACCAAAGAGGTTTGGTGTAGAGGGGGGAAAGGAGCAGACTAAGTACGGAGTGAAAGGTCACGTTTATAAGTATTGACGGTTCAAATATGGTTAAACATGCAAAAACACAAATTGACATGAATTCAAAATACACTGATGATCGTGACGTAAAACGATGAAACTATATGGAATCTATTAAAAGGTTGTGGGGGTCCCTGCTTCATCTCTCTCTCAACTAAGGGGTCCTTGGCTTGGCCTGAAAACTTTGAAGACCCCTGATTCAGATGCATAGTGAAGATGATCCAAAAGGTGGACTTGAACCAGAGACCTTATGTTTCTAACATGCAAGTAAGCCACGTGCCATAACCCTGGAACAGTGGTAAATCAGCCAACAACCCACGACCCTCGAATGGTAAATTGCTTTTCTACCACTTCTACCATATAAATGAAAGAAAACACAGTTGTAACTTGCAAGGTTATACAACTGCAACACAACAGTGGGCGGGGTCCATGAGCCAACTCAAGATCGTTGACTGATTTACCACTGTTTTAAGCCAATCAGAATCCAGTATCTGAACATGTGACCAAAAAAGTGGTAGAAAAGACTTTATACTATAAATAAAGTGTGAGTCTCTACTTCATCTCTTTCTCAGCCAAGGTTCTTGGCTTGAAAAACATTGAGGACCCATGGCTGTAGGTCATTGTATTTGACCCTTGTGCAGCCTGAATCATATTCACCTGAGCTCACCACCCTCTGGTGGGCAGATGTGCAGACAGAGAGACATACTGCATGCAGACAAACAGCCTAGTTTACAGTAGTTTCACATTTACTCCAACCCTTGGGGTATTTTGCGGAAGGGGAAGACATCACCAGTTTCTAGAATGTTATTCTGAATCTGAACAGAAACTTGTTGCTAAATCAAGAAGATGATCTTTAATTCCTTTGCTTACCTGCCCTCCATTCACATTACATAATTAACAAGGAAGGCAATTAATATTGACATCTTTTTATTTTTACTACTGCCAAGGAGCTCTTCCAAGGATTACAAATTAAGAACACTAACCCTAACCCACTCAAGCCCTATTTGAAAATGAACAAAGCCGAGCTTTCACTTATTAATATAAAATATTTCGTTTTCAATACAGCAATGGATTGATATATTAAAAAGAAAAGGCACTTTTGAATACTTAGGTATGTTTAAAAGCATGTACTTTTGAAAACATATGCAGCCTATTTGTAAAACCAAGTAGTCTAATTTATCTTGCGTACAAATTCGACAGAGAAACAGAGAAATATCTGAGGAGTATCTTTACTAATATTCAAGTACTCACCACTGGGTAATCACCAAGAGCCCCGGTGCAGCCAGTCGATCCTCAGTGAGAGTGAGGTCCAGTTTGTTAAGTAGCAGGGTGACGGGGTCAATCATTGGGTGTCTACTGAGCCACGATGACAATGAGGAGCAAGAAACAATATGTTGTTGACGTTTTGGAATCACGTACAAGTCCCTGTACGAGTCATTCAGCAGCAAGAGCCATTACTGTAACTCAGTGGTTCTCAAAGTGGGATCCTTGACGGTGTTCCAGGGCTTCCCCAACAAAATGAGGGACAGTTTAAACACTTGAAAATAGCTGATCGATAGCTCACGTTATGTGAGCATGTGCACTGCTGGCGGGCATGCAGAAGACTTTTTGAACAACACAAATCTTTTCTTACCCCTTGGTATAAAATCTTTTCATAAGGGGGGGTCTGCGACCTGACATGAAAAATAATGTCTGAGAATCACTGCTGTGATCGATGTCAAAGATGAGGTGATATGTGATGACGTGTGGACTGATGATGGCTGCACTCATGGCTATAGTTATGTTCTGTGGTTGAGAGAGCAGAAGGTCATACCGCACCATGGACCAGAATGGATAGACTGCACTGCAGGCATATGCAGGGGTGTCGCACCAAAAAGCGCAGCACCAAGTACCGCGCTGCGAGTTTGTAGATCTGCTATTTTTGAAAAATCGTGAAAATGTGTGCAAGTCTTTGAATATTTCAAATCCTTCTAAGGTTTTTTGAAAAACCTTTGAAGTGGTGCTCAAATCAGTGGTGCTCAAACCTTTTCATGTGAAGGACTCCCATATGATATGTATTCGGCCACGAGGGCCGCGCTGCGAGCTTGTAGATATGCTATTTTTCAATAGCTAAAGTATAAAATAATTTCAGGGCCAGGCCCCTCTAGGGATGGGTATCGTTCACCTTTGAATCGATACGATACCTTTTTCGATACCTTGGAATCGATAAGATACCCTTTTTGATACCATTCTCGATACTTTTTATTGAAGTTTAACTTCAACACGGAAAGAGTGGTGATTCGCTGCTGGGGTAGAGCAGAGGTGATGATCACACAGTGTGGCGGAGCGGAGAAAATAGATGTTGGATAATCATCATAAAATTAAACATTATAGGCTATTGACGGCTATTTTCCACAGTAACGAGTGTAGCCTACTAAAGCAGTCATTAAACTCTCAGTAGCCCAACTGTTACAGATGCGACCGGCCAGCGGTGCGTTCCAGAGTATCGGAACAAGGTATCGTTCGTTTTTACGTGAACCGATACCCGATAGTATCGACGTCATGCGATCAATACCATTAAAAGTATCGCAGACGATACCCATCCCTAGGCCCCTCCACCTTGGGCCCTAGTAACTCAGTCCCACTTTCCCCCCCTTGTGACGCCCCTGCATATGTGTTGCCCTGCACAAGGAGGGCTCCCTGCCGGCAGCACACAGCTCCTCTGTTTACACAGTTAACAACCAATGTCCCACTGCTCATAGAAATGTATCTGCCAAAATGTATTTTCTAACTTTGTGTTCAAGCACACGCTGCATCCCATACGCCTGCAGAGCTGTCCGACCAGGAGCTCCTCACCACTGCTGTGTACAGAGTACACAATGCAGAGACACACTGCACCCCATGCACACAATGATAAAAGACTATAATGTGACGATGCTGAGTTATTTCACTGTACCTGGCTGTTTCCACAATATTTAGTAGTCATCAATGGATCAAATGTGCCAGGCTGGGTTGCCTACCAAGGGCCCTTTGGGAGGCAGACATTGTTGTAGCGCCACCCTGTGGCCAATGTGAAAAATGTGGGGTGGAAGTTCTTCCTTGGCCTACTGTGAGTGAGTGTGCGTGCAATGTTCCACAGCAATCAGACATGGCATTCATGATTTGAGATATTGTTCAAAACGGGCTATACTCCTGCAAACTTCGGAAGCCAATCTTGGAGGTACTGTGATGCATTTTGCATCATCAGTGATGCGTTTTGCATCATAGTACATGCTGAAATACTAAAATATCTCAAAAAACAGATTGAACACAAAAAATAACTCAGGATTGTGTTGATCGTGTCCCAAACAACAATAAAATAAGATCGGGTTGTCCCAGAGGTGAAGTGGCCCTTTAAGTATTACATTTCAATTGTTTCTTCCAAATTGTTGTGGCTCAGGAGACAATTCAAGGGTTCATATATGAAAGTTCTGGGGTTCAAAACGCATGATGAACATTTTTACTGTCCATTTGAATTCTAAAAGGTGGGTGAAGTATTACATTCCCGATTATTTCTACATGCCAGCATGGCTCAAAAGATAAATCAAAGGTTCATGTACCAAAGATCAACTCAAAATAAACTAACTCAAACTATGACAAAAATCTCAAAACCCTCAATAAAATAACCTGGTTGAAGTCAAGCTTGCAAAGAGGGCTTGACGAGGAAGGTGGGCTGCTTCCACGCTCTTCGCCTTAAAAAGACCAAAGTTTAAGACTTTCCAGCAGTCAGATTCAAACCCACAACTTCCAGATTGTGAGTCCTCTGCTTTACAATTGCACCACCAGACATTTCACACAATATAATGGTTGGAGGTTATATTTAAAGTGAAAAGGAAAAACACAGCACTTGATCTATTATCAGACTCTCAGAGATGTTCAAATCCCTGTTCTACGGTTCAGTGGTTTCAAGTAAAAAAAAAGAAAGAAACTAAAGAGCGCTTCAACAGTAGTATTAAGAGTAACAGACATAAGTTGAAAGTGATTGAGGTATAGTATGGTGGCCTAATCATTGGACTCTCAACATTGAGGCCTGAGTTCAAGTCTCAGTTGATCTGTGGTTAAATATTGGGGTGTCTTAACTTTACCAATTAAAAGCTAACATAGGCATACTAAAAACACTTCAATATTACTAAGACATGTGTGACTGAATGATGCAGCACATAGATTCCATTTTCAAATCAGCAGCTTAATTTAATTTTAATAATTGAAGACTAACATAAAAATGAATAGTAGGGTACTAAAATGATTCCGAAGAATGTGTCTGAGTGGTGGTGTAATGGTCTAAGCATCTGAATTTATGTGCAACAAGTCCTTGTTCAAATCCCACACCTTCTAAAATAACTCTTGAATAGTAAGATACCATTGCATTAAACAAACTAGTGTAGATAATGTTTACAGAGATTCCATGATCAAATCCCAGGCATCATGGTAATTAATTGCTATTTTTGGCATAACATAGAGAAGACAATATCTCTTGTTTTCATGAGTTATAGGCTATAGCCATCTAAACACTTCAATTTCAATCCAAAAGCCATAATTCAATGTTGCACAAAGACGTTGTTATGATGTCTTTTCTACAACAGCCTCCAATACCTTTTGCCTTTTGGGACTCACTTTTCTCCGGGTGTTTCGCCTTGATGGGACTCACTTTTCTCCGGGTGTTTCGCCTTGATGGGACTCACTTTTCTCTGGGTGTTTCACCTTGATGGAACTCACTTTTCTCCGGGTGTTTCGCCTTGATGGGACTCACTTTTCTCCGGGTGTTTCGCCTTGATGGGACTCACTTTTCTCTGGGTGTTTCACCTTGATGGGACTCACTTTTCTCCGGGTGTTTCGCCTTGATGGGACTCACTTTCTTCCAGGTGTTTCGCCTTGATTTTGGCATTCACTTTTTTGGGGATTTTGGGACTCACTTTTCTCCGGGTGTTTCGTCTTGATGGGACTCACTTTTTTCTAGGTGTTTCGCCTTGATTTTGGGACTCACTTTTTGGGGGATTTTTTGGGGTTTTGGGACTCACTTTTTCTCCGGGTGTTTCGCCTTGATGGGACTCACTTTCTTTGATTTTGGCATTCACTTTTTTGGGGATTTTGGGACTCACTTTTCTCCGGGTGTTTCGTCTTGATGGGACTCACTTTTTTCTAGGTGTTTCGCCTTGATTTTGGGACTCACTTTTTGGGGGATTTTTTGGGGTTTTGGGACTCACTTTTTCTCCGGGTGTTTCGCCTTGATGGGACTCACTTTCTTTGATTTTGGCATTCACTTTTTTGGGGATTTTGGGACTCACTTTTCTCCGGGTGTTTCGTCTTGATGGGACTCACTTTTTTCTAGGTGTTTCGCCTTGATTTTGGGACTCACTTTTTGGGGGATTTTTTGGGGTTTTGGGACACACTTTTTCTCCAGGTGTTTCGCCTTGATTTTGGGACTCACTTTTTTGGGGATTTGGGGGGATTTTGGGACTCACTTTTCTCCGGGTGTTTCGCCTTGATGGGACTCACCTTTTTCCAGGTGTTTCGCCTTGATTTTGGGACTCACTTTTTGGGGGATTTTGGGACTCACTTTTCTCCGGGTGTTTCGCCTTGATTTTGGGACTCACTTTTTTGGGGATTTTGGGACTCACTTTTCTCCGGGTGTTTCGTCTTGATGGGACTCACTTTTCTCCGGGTGTTTCGCCTTGATGGGACTCACTTTCTTCCAGGTGTTTCGCCTTGATTTTGGCATTCACTTTTTTGGGGATTTTGGGATTCACTTTTCTCCGGGTGTTTCGTCTTGATGGGACTCACTTTTTTCTAGGTGTTTCGCCTTGATTTTGGGACTCACTTTTTTGGGGATTTTGGGAATCACTTTTCTCCGGGTGTTTCGCCTTGATGGGACTCAATGCCTTCACCTTAACCACTAATCCATGAAGGTTTGCACTGATTATTTTCTCTTGCACATTTTCAGTAAAAGATTAGATACAGGTGCAAGAGTAAGATAAAAGTTGACAGAATCCTCTGCTGGTGTCGAACCAGAACCCTATGGGTAGCTAGCCAGGGATCTTACCACTGCACCACTGGATTTTTTTTAATGTATTCTCTTTCAAGACTACATATAGGTAAAAGAACTAGATAAAAGATGGAGAAAATTCCATGCTAGTTTTGAACCCATAACCCTCTACATATAAGGGCTGCAGTTTAACCACTAGTCTACTGAATTTAACATGTGGTAATTTCAATTTTTCAGCTTTTAATAATGAAAGATTAAGTTACTAGAGCCAGACAAAACATGGGAAATGTTCTTGCTGGTTTCAAATCAATCGTCCTGATTGCAAGCCCTGTATCTTAACCACAGCATCAAAAATCCAGGTAAAAATAGGAAATAAAGAAAGATAAAATAAACAACAAATGGTTTTGCTTGTGGTAATGGTTCAAACTTGAAAAACACATCTAGTGGTTTTGAACCGAGAACCTTCAGATAATAAGAACTGCAGCTTAACCACTGCTCCACCCCGCAGGTGATCCATCAGGATCATACTGGTCTCTTGTCTTGCATGTTCTTGATTAAAAGATTAGACAAGGGTAAAACTAAATTAGAGATCCTTGCCAGGATTGAACCATCAACCTCCTGACAGTAAGTCCAATTTCATAACCACTACTCCATCAAGGTTAACACTTCATGATTTCTCTTACATTATTTTCACTAAAAGATTAGATAAATGTGCACAAGTAATGTAAAAGATGGCAGATATCTATGTCTATGCTGGGTTTGAACCAAGGACTTTAAAATTGCAAACTCTGTCTTTACCACTGGACCAACTGTAGTTTGTACTTATATTATTCTCTTGTGTGTTGTTCAGTGTAAGATTAGATACAATTTAAAATATCCAGGTAAAAATTGGAGAACAGTCATCACTGGTTTTGAAATCAGAACCTTCTATACCAAAGGTCTGCATCTGAAGCACTAAATCCACAAGCAAACACCTCTACCCCTGACAGAATGACTGATTCTACCACTTTTTCGAGTCACGTGTTCAAATACTGGATTCTGATTGGCTAAATTCCGGAGGTTATGAGAGAACTACTGCCGCAAAGTTGTGTGAGGACTTGTCCGAGATCAATGAGCCTCAGTGTACATCCGGGGACTTCAGGAGGTAGTCGGAACACCTTTCCCCCAACCAACAAATGACCGTGGCAACGGTCCTATGTTCACTAACGTGCATGCTATAGTCGCCGATTTATTTGGATCCAATGCAATCCGCCAACTTTAAAGCCCCTTTTCTCTGAACCTATGCCTTTCTGGAAGCGAACAGCCTCTATTTACGGCCGGAATGGTACTTCTAACTGACGTTAGCTTAGCTGTAAGCTAGACGCATGGATTAGTATGGAGTTGGCGCCATCTGTTGGTGAGTAGAAGATGTTGTTGGTGGAACTATCTGCTGTCTCGCGGAAGTTTTATAGGCAATAATGATTGTAACTTAAGATCCTTGCAAGTTACAACTATGTGTTTTCTTTCATGTATAAGGGAAAAAGTGGTAGAAAAGCTATTTACCACTCGGGGTCGGACATTATGCTCTGATAATGTCCTGTGTTAGGGTGTTATCGGACTCGGCTTCGCCTCGTCCGATAACACCCTAACACAGGACATTATCAGAGCATAATGTCCTCTCACTCGGGGTAAATTGCTTACATCTACTGATACACCCTCTTATGACCAGAGTTCATTATGACACTTTAGGTCAGGGGTCTCAAACTGGCGGCCCGGGGGCCATTTGCGGCCCGCGAGACGATATGTTGTGGCCCCCACCTTAATATGAAAGTTTAATGTTAGTGTGGCCCGCGAGTTTCATATGAACCTCAAAACAGTTAATAATACAGTATAGTTAACAGTACAGTACATGTTCCATAAGTTAATAAACACAACTTGTTTAAACCAGGGTCCTTGTTCATCTTATTTTGTGTTAAAAAATAAAAAAGACATTTGAGAAGACTGATGGGGAGATGAATACAGTAGTTGTAAGACTGGTATGAAACTACAGTATAATAATCAAACAAATTAGTGCACATGCACTAATTTGTTTTATTGGTGCATGTGCACGCACACATGCACACTCTGCGCACGTGTGCATGTGCGCTGAGGCTGCGGCCCAGCCTCAGCCAGACTCTGCCTCCAGCGGCCCCAAGGTAAATTGAGTTTGAGACCCCTGCTTTAGGTTGTTCTTTAAAACCATGTTATACCATGTTACACCCAGATTTACACTTTCATTGAAAGCACAATTTCTTAGTTTCAGATGATCAAGACTATAGCAGTTTCAACCAAGTTCTTTTTTAAATGTTTTTTGTTAAATCAAGTGCATTTGCGGTTTTCACTTTTGATTGTTGAATACAAAAATATGACTATGTTTGCAACTAGTTTCTCAATGTGGTATTATAACCCCAACTTCACCGATTAGCTAAATTAGGTTTATTCGAGAAAACTTCTGAACTGCATTGCTTTGAGCTGTTCTATAACAAATTATGTAAATTGAAAACAACCACTTCCATTTTATGCATTTGTTGCAACAAACACCAATCATTTAAATAAAACAACTGCTGTACTGCAAACAATTTAGCCTCACAAGAAAGTATGACATTATTTTCTTTTATCTGCAATATTGTATGACATTTTTCAGAGTGTGACATTTTTCATAGAATATTCCCATGTCAATGAATGCAGGAGCTGACTTAAAACATACTGAAGTCCTTTTGGTCAGGGTGTGACTCGGGTGATAATCGAGGGGCAGAGCAGGTCTAATAAACAATTTATCTGCAAACACAGAATAACCAGAAGCATATACAGAGACCACTAGAATATAACTACTACTGAACTGTAAATTAAGCATTCAAGTACCAGCAGAGAACTCAAGGAGCTGAGCGTTTAAATACTCGGTGGAGGGTCGCAAACAGCCAATCTACAAGCCCACAAAGCGGTGCACTTGCGATGTTTGTGAGCTTGTAGGTCTGCCGTTTTCTGAGCGCGATACCACGGTGTACGACAAAGCGAAAAGCTGTATTGTGGCGTCAGTCGCAAGCGCCGGAAGCGTGCCAAAAAAGTAGCCTGAGTGAAAATGATAGGTCAAAGTGGGGTCCTAGGGGTTCCCCAGCAAAATGTGTTAACAGCTCAGCCAGTGTATGCTTATACAATGTAAACAGATTAAGATAAATAACCAGTGAAATACGTCAACACAACATACTAATACAACAACATGAATAGGTCTATTCTATGTAATTTCCTGTGTTCTGGTGAATTTGGGGAGTTTGATACCAAATCCAGGAGAAATTCAGGAGACATGACAATTAAGAAGCACCGCAGGACTCAGGAGATGGGGTCGAAATTCAGGAGAATCCTGACGGATTCAGGAGGGTTGGCAACCCTGTTATATGAGATACATAAAGTGGTTCCTGTGTAAATATGCCGTAAAGCTTACTAGGATCTCCTTTTAGTTGACCTTGTACCTTCTCTTCACCGATGATTAAGCCTGGCTACGCGAGGCTAGGTTATAGACGGTACAGTAAGTCATGGAGGTTGTTATCTGTAGCTTCACGGCTGCACTGCTTTGGGAATTCTATGCGACTGCAGCTTAATGCTCTCCAGGAGAGCCTGTTACGTTCCCCTGTTGTCAGCCTCCAGCACAGAGGTCCAGTACACCCAGTCAAGGATAGGTTTTTTAATTTGTTTTTACATTTTTCACAGTGTGTGACTGACAGCTCATGTTTTTTGTCGGAGGTGACTTTACTGTTGAAATACAAAATGAGTGTGCTTTTGCTTTCTTACCTGTAAATAACTCAAAAACCAAAAAGCACTGGTTGGGCAGTACATTTTCTGGAATTAATTCCCTGCTGTGTCCTGCTGATTGTTTTTGGTATTCATATGAAAGCCCAGAGTATTCGCTCGCACTCAATTCAAAATTAAAGAACTGAAACTCACTTCTTGTTTGTGAGTGAATTAGTAATAGTAGAAGCAGTCAACTTTTTATTAGTCATCATTTGATAATAATAGTTACCTACTCCTCCCACGAGGGAAATTCTGTATTTTCAACCCAACCCAGCTGATTCGCTGCCCACAAGGAGTGCGTGAGCAATTAGGGGTTAAGAGTTGCTCAGGTACAGTACACACATCGACATTGTTGGCCTGTCCTGGAATCGATCCTGGGACAACCAGGGCTCTGGTTCTCCAGGCAGGTTCCCTAACCATTCAGCTATGGCCACCCCTAATCGGGGAACTATACAAGAAGAGATCATATCTCCCCCTCATTGGCTTCTCTGCACTGACTCCCTGTAAAATAGAGGTTATGCACATGCATGAAGTGAATGGCAAATCGAGTGGCAAAGTGAGTTTAACGTTGTTTAACACAATCAGATAGGACCTTTCTGTTTGGATGTATGGGCTGTCAAGGCCAGAACGTAGGTTTTTGCCACTCAGTAGGCGTTCCCGCAAACATCCAGGTATGATGTCACGCGCATACCCTCTATACAGAATTGAAATTTAAACTCTCCTCCTCACCTACAAATTCCATAAAGGTCAAGCATGAACATAACTTAAAGTGCCCATTGTGCCTTATACAGTAAGCGTGCTAAAACACTGGTGCACTCCCCTCCTAGTATAGTTTAAATGATGTTCCTAGAATATTTTAAGAGAAGAATCGGAGGCAGAGCCTTTAACAAACAGGGTCCTCAACTGTGGAACTTTCTCCCAGCTTTGGTATGTCAGGCAAAAACTAGTCTAGTGCCTGGACAGTGTGTCAGCCACTTAATCGCAACAGAATATAGTCACTTCGATTTGAGATTGGAAACCTGTTGCATGTCCTTCCCCCTCTTTCTGCCTCCTGTGTTGTCTTTTTACCATCCTACATCATCTAATAAAAGCGGCTGGTACATACCAAAATCATTGATAAATGAAATGCTTTCAAGCTTCAGGCCTTCACTGGCATTAGTGAACACACATAAAGGGTTTTCAATTTTTGACTGGTCAAACATAAAAAGTCTGAAAGTCTGCAAACATTAAAAGTCTGGAACTAAGGACATGGATTAGAATAACGCTCACCATTTAACAAAATGTTCATGCTTGACATCAAAGTGAGATTGAGCACACTTTATGATTGAGGTATACAATATGTTTCATCCTTTATCTTCAGCAAATTGCTCTGCTCTCTTTAATGATCTGCTGTTCTCTTAAACCCTTGCCTATAAATCAGTCCTAAACATCTGGGAGCCAGCATAAACTCTATATCTCAAATGTTATTGCCTTGCGATACTGCATCCATAACCACTCAGATCTGTCAGAAATTCCTCTCGGTGTGAGAAACAAGCCGCCACACAAGAATTATGACCTGGGGGTATTGTGTTGGACTCCCATCAAGCTGGCTGCTCAGTCACGCCTGCGTGGGTTGTCCGACCTGCTTCATCAACAGGAAACGGCCCTGCTCTTGGTGCTGAGGCTCAGGGACGTGCTGGGCCCCTGATTCAGCCCGGGAAAAAGAGTTGGAGAGGCCCTCATTGCGTGCTATAGAGAGATCTCTCTCTATAGCGCTGCTGCTGCTACTCAAAGATTTGCCATTTCAGATCATGACAAGTGACAAGCCAGTGGGCCAATTACATGAGTTATATTTCGTCCTTGTATGTCCTAAACCGTTTGTTTTGTATTTATCATTTAAAAAATTATTTAAACTAGTGAAAACAGCCGATCTACAAGCACACAACGCCTCGCACCGCGAGGCGTTGTGTGCTTGTAGATCTGCTGTTTTCACTACTTTTGTGCAACGGCCTTGTATGATGAAGCAGGGCTTTGCTTTGCTAAAAAAGGTATACATTTGAAACTTGGAGATACGAGGTTTCTGCCCGACAGTGACGATTTACTTTGTTGGCCGCACAGCCCCCAAAATGAACGAAGGCCGACATTTTATTTTTTTCCTAATGGACCGGCCGGGAATGAACCGGCCGTTCGGGAGTTGTCCCGCTTTTCCCAATGGCCAGCACGTCCCTGGGCTCCACGGTAAAAAAATGATCTGTGCCGATTCCAATCATTGTCTGATGAAACAGCAAAGGCATATGCCGCCTACTGTCGCAGGAAAATGCAAAACCTCATCAAAATGATGCTTCGCACCTCTGCGTTTGCGGCGTACTTCAAAGTCAGCTTGCTGTGGGTTCTTTGTCATGACAAATAAGACACACTACACGCTACTTTAAAGTGATGTTGTGCGCCTGCGGACCAGCAAACCATAACGGTAATCATGACAGAGCTATAACATTTTGTAACGCCTGTCTTCTCTTTAGTCGTCAACTGTCAAGACAACCAACATGCTGAAAGATCATATTTTATTCACGATACATTTTAATGGGACAACTGTAGTTGTAGACTTTGCTTGATATTTCACCCACTGAAGATAAGTCTCCAGTGTAGGGAGTAAAGAATTGTGGGGGGAAAAAAAACAACAGATATTTTTTTTATCTGTATCTACCATCCACTTTGAATGGAAAAATATCTGGAGAAAGAGATTTTTTTATCTGTTATCTGGCCCTGTGGTTGCCAGATTGGTAGTGTCAGTTAAAAGATAAAGGCGCAAAATGCACTTTAGGCTGTGACGGAGTGTCATGCAAAGTGCCCAGTTCAAACACATCTTGGGCAAGTAACCTAGTAGGTAAGCTCATGTGAAAACTCACACATTACCTGGCTCAGATGTTGTGTGGTGACTCCCGTGGCCTGTATTAAATCACTTCGCATGATACACTTTATTTATCGTCGTCGTCGGGTGGAAACCTTGTACTGTATGTCCAAAACCGTTTGTTTTGTATTTATCATTTTAAAAATGAGTTAAACTAGTGAAAACAGACGATCTACAAGCACACAACGCCTCGCACTGTGAGGCGTTGTGTGCTTATAGATCTGCTGTTTTCACTACTTTTGTGTGACGGCCTTGTATGATGAAGCAGGGCATTACTTTGCGAATAAAACGTACAAATTTGAAACTTGGAGATACAAGGTTTCTGCCCGACAGTGACGTTATGACATATCATGCCTGTTTGAATACGCTGTATGTTCCATAAAAACTCAAAAGGCATGTCATATTTGATTATACTTTAATGACGAAAATTGTAACCCCAAAAAGTCTATGCCACTGCTACAGCATTGTTAAAATATGATTAACTTTAAAAACACTATTTATATTAGATGAATAGGATGACAAACAAAAAACGAACAAAATTCATCTGAAATAAGCAAAATAGGTAACTTCTAAACATAATGTATCCAACCAACAGAAAAGAAAGATCTCTAAAACCGGCATCACATACAGTACAGATAGTATACTGTCATTTAGATCCTGTTTTTTTATGTTTAGTCACACGTGCACTTTATTTCACCCACAGGAGTGTGTAAACAATTCTAACACTGAGCTCTGGCCGTTTTACATTTCATGATGTGCAATATAATACCACAACCCGTGTACCCCAAGTGGATTTTGGTTATTACTATTGTTTACCTTGAGTTCATTCTTATTCTTAGAATTGAATGACATTAATAATTAATTTCTATACAGTGTGAAGCTAAAACAGATGCACCAGTTCTCAGAACATAAGAGCATTTCGGTCAAACAATAACGAGAACATTCAGACTACACTGTCACAGTGAGTCACTGTGACTCTAAATTATTTAATTTAATTACTGAATTATCATTTCAGATATGGGGGGATCTCCACCCACATGTTGATGTTTGCCCAGCACGTTAAATATTCACTGTCACACTGTGACCAGCTGTTGGATGTTTGGATTGCATAGTTGTACTGCATCTCTCTTTTAAACCAAGAAGAATAATCTGATTCAACATAAAATAACTTTAATATTCAAGTACGTTAAAAGGAAAAGCAAAGAATCCAGACTGTGGCTTTGTGACTAGAATGAAATCACAGGCAGGCCCATATCACCACATTAAGGTGGAACAAAAACAGGTTAGTTGTGAAATAGCGCCATTCCTACTGACATAAATCTGGGCTAGAGAACAAATAAAAATACCAAGGCCGTTTCCCATGATTTATAAAATACCTGAAAGCAGTCTTCATACAGTATGGCACCACTCCTCAAGTCAAGTGCAAATAATCTAAGAAAGGCAATGAGAGTAACACACACAAGGGTAAGAGTGTACTGTAGTTATTAAAAATGACAAAACCTAGATAATTGCCTTGTGGCTGCTCCATTAATCTTTGAGGCTGTCAAAATGGTACCCGTGTGTCCAGCCCGCGCTGCAAAACCATCAGCACTAGAAAAGGCTTCTGAATCATCCCCAGCTTTAAAGTCGAAATAAGTTTACTTTACAAGAAATTCGCATTGAAATAACGAATGTTTGTTGTTACTGCGTAACGGGGAGCGTTTGAGGAGTTGTTTTTCTCTGCGACTAACATTCCTCCATCTGCCAAATCGCCCACCCAACCAAACAAATAAAAACTGAGTATCCATCTTGCAGGTCCTTTTGACACTGGGTACAGTGAACAGACAAGGCGAACGTGATGGGAAGGAAAACAGTGACGTGCTGTAGGGGGTCAGCCCTGGAGGTCAGGAGGAGTACGCGTTCTGCCGGTGACTTCCCGCTCTGCCCCTCGCCTTGTCGTACTTGACGGACACGATGAGGAACACGAGCAGCGTGAGACCCTGGATGGCTGCCAGCAAAAAGAAGTAGTAGTGCAGTTGGCAGTCGTTGATGTTACCTAGAGAGAGGGAACAGAGGAAAACGGGAGCGTGGTTGGTTACATCCACAGCGCTGTAGCCTGGGAGAGCAAAGTGCTACCCGAGCAGAAAACAAGTCTTGCAAGGGCCAGCATTCGCATTCGGATGAAAATACAAATTATGTTTGCCACGGAAAATAAGCAAACAATGAGAAATACAGGAATACTGAGGGGGGAAAAAATAATAAACCATGGCATGCTCAGTAGTGGCTGACACTACCTGCAGTGCAGATGGAAGATGGCAATGTAATTCCTTTGCTGCAAGGTGCTGTTCCACATTAACCCATTCAGAACGGGTACATATTATTGTGTATCATTATTTTATGTTTTAACTATTGAAAAACAGCAGATATACAAGCTCGCAGCGCGGCACCGAGTGCCGCGCTGTGAGCTTGTAGATCTGCTATTTTTGAAAAATTGTGAAAATTTGAATTTTGGCCCGATTCTATAAGTGTCTTTTGAATCCTTCTAAGGTTCTTTGAAAAACCTATGTTTCTATGTCAGCAATCTGGCCAGCTATCGTCAAAGAAAAGGTTCTTTTCACTTAAATGGAGCTCAGTTAGTCGGTTCTTGAGAGACTACTATGTCAGTGGTTCTCATACTTTTTCATGTGAAGGACCCCAAAAATGATATTTATTTGGCCACGGACCCCCATCTCAAAATATCTAGTTCCAGGGACCACCCAGAAGCAAAATTTGAGTTACAAGCGTTCGCTTTGAAAATACATAATATTCAAAGATTTGCACACATTTTCACGACTTTTTCAAAAAATAGCAGATCTACAAGCTCGCAGAGCGGCACTCGGTGCCGCGCTGTGAGCTTGTATATCTGCTATTTTTCAATAGTTAAAGCAGTCAATAATCTAAGGCCTAAATGGGTTAAAGGAATATGACTTTGAATGCAAAAGGGCGTAACCTGCTATAACTTCCTGTGGCGTGTTGCCATGGTTCTGCTCTCATGTGTGGTAGACATATAAAGGGCCAGCTTGAAGAGCGCCCCGGCTTGGAGCAGTGGTTCTCAAGCTCTTCTGGATCGGGGCCCACTTCTCAAAAGCGTTAACACAGCAGCCGAATGGTGGTTAAGTGGTCAGATGGGTGGTCCACGTCCATTTCCAGAGCATGTTTGTTTTATTGATCAATCAATCGGTTGTGTTCCAACTTGGATCAAAGGAACCAGTGTTGCATTGGTGAGTCAATAGGCAATTTAAAGGAGCAGTTCACCGCCAAAATGACTTTTTTTCTATTGATTACTCACGCCATGGAGACTTGCATTCAATAATTGTTTTTGTATTTGTCGCATTCCAAGACAAAAATTTGATTATAGTAAATGTAGCCCCATTGATGCTGGATGGGGACCCAAATGCATTCAGGTCCCCATCTGGAATCAATGGGGGTACATTTATTGTAATCAAATTATTGCCTTAGGAATGCGACAAAAAACTAAACATATTATTGAAATCAAGTCTCCATGGTGTGAGTGAGTAATCAATAGAAAAAAAGTCATGTTGGGGGTGAACTACTCCTTTAAGCTTTGGACGGCTACGGCAGAGGACAACGGTAACCAGAAACGATCAGCGCTCGATAGATAAACCTGCCGCTGTCGCAGCCGTCACTACAACGCCAGAAGCTCCCTTTCCACGTAGCGTCTACAATGTCTGCTGCGTAGACGCGTCGCCGTGGGAACCAAATAGTTCAGTAAAAGGGGTAGGATCCTGTCGCCAATGGCTGTTTGCTTAACGATTTTGACCGCTACGGCGACTACGTCATAGCAGCCGTAGTTCTGCCTCGCCTTGCGGTTGTAGAAACGGGCATCTTAAATCGCCTAATGTTTGGGTGGACGGACGGATGCCCGATTTAATGACGTCACGCTCACTTCGCTTAAGACCTACTATACAGGTCTATTGATATGCATACAGGCTGGTTTCTTTGTTTAAACACCCTGTTGTGACACTAAAGCGCTTGTAAACGTTGTTGAGGTGTGAATTGGGGGGTTGTTTGGCATCAATGCATGTCTGTGTGCGTAGGAGGCGTGACCCCTGCTCAGGAAAGATACAGGACGGCGTCTACCCGCGTGACCAGACCAATACAACACTGAATGGAACTAACCTAATAGTTTGGTTTTTATCTGTATCACAATAAAAACCCTCAACTCATTTATCCCATTTAGGCCTAGAATTATTCAATGCTTTAACCAGTGAAAAATAGCAGATATACAAGCTCACAGCGCGGCACCGAGTGCCGCGCTGCGAGCTTGTAGATCTGCTATTTTTGAAAAAGTTGTGAAAATGTGTGCAAATCTTTGAACATAATGTATTTTCAAAGCGAACGTTTGTAACTCAAATTTTGCTTCTGGGGGGTCCCTGGAACTAAATATTTTGAGATGCGGGTCCGTGGCCAAATAAATATCAGTTTGTGGGTCCTTCACATGAAAAGGTTTGAGGACGACTGACACAGTAGTCTCTCAAGAACAGACTAACTGAGCTCCAGTTAAGTGAAAAGGACCTTTTCTTTGACGATGGCTGGCCAGATTGCTGACATAGAAACATAGTTTTTTCAAAAAAGCTTAGAAGGATTCAAAAGACACTTATAGAATCGGGTCAAAATTCTAATTTTCACGATTTTTTAAAAATAGCAGATCTACAAGCTCGCAATCTGCTATTTTTCAATAGTTAAAGCATAAAATAATAATACACAATAATGTGTGCCCGTTCTAAATGGGTTTTAATGTCGTATTATCATTCAAATCTTAGACAATTATTTGGGGGCCCACTTGCAATGCCCCCCACCTGCTCACAGGTTTAAAATCACTGGCTTAAAGAGGTAAATGGGGTTCTGTGAGGGAATGGGATTCTGCGGTGCAGCCTCAAGTCAGACAGTAAAAGTTTCTATAAAGTATTCAAATATGTTTGACCCTGCACATCAAAAAAGACTGTGTTGATGATGTGGGTCATAGCTGTGAGAAAGCACACAGGAATATGGGCCCTCAGCTTTGATGCTAGTCGGTGATTCTTTCATCAGTAAAATGCCTAAAGAGAGCAAAGCAGGAACGGATGTTTCCAGTCCGATTCACTGGAACGAAAATGTGACTTGTGCAGAGGAGGGTCAGACAGACCAATACTGACAAGCAGAGCAAGAGAGAAATTGTGGAATGTAATGTACGGTAGCTTGGATAAAAAGTTTAAAGCACCATTGCCTATTTCAAGGGTTCCCAAACTTGAAATTGTAGGCATTACATTCAGTTTGACTCGGTTCCACAGATAAATATTGTGGAATAAAGCTACAAGCTCACAACGCCTCAGACTTTCACAATGTTTGCCTCTTTCGTATCAATTTGGCCAATTTGATATTCAACCCAGTGTGAAGTGAGCATTACTATTTATTAGTTAATTTCATTTATTGCCCCACGAGCTTGATAAAGATCGGCATCACACATTTATACAATGTAGAGGGGGTCACTGCTTCATCTCTCTCTCAGCTAAGGGGTCCTTGGCCTGAAAACGTTGTCTTAAGTCATTAAATTGTAACTTTAGAAATAAGCAGATACCCTGTATGCACTTAAGACATTATTTACAGAAATGACCTTGCAGTTGCATGATGAGAACAAGTTACACCTCACAGACCTTGATGCACTGGCCAGTATTTTTACTGTGACAAGCTGGGATTCAGAGCCTTGCTCAAGGGCATTTCAACCGAAGAAGGGCTCCTTCACTTCCAAGTTGCTTCCTTCACGCTTTAGGCTACTGCCATTATTACCAAACACTACTTTACTGTTGATGGGAATGCTTGTCCTCATTTAGCAAAAAAAGAAAAAAAAAAGAAAACACTACAGGGGGAGAACTAAACAAATCCTGTTTTCCCTAGCTAGGGTTTAACATGAAGGGCGAAGCCGACAGCCATGGTAACTCATCCATTTTCATACTTGAACAATGGACCAGTTGTGGTTGCCATTAAATCAGCTTTTCACCCCTGACCATGTAAAGCAGCCCCGTTGACATTCTAGCCTACTTTTCGAGAGGAGTAGTGTGGGTACTGGCACGACTGCTTAGCATAGCCAGAAGACATTCTGAGGGGAGCTCGTCATTAAAGGCCTGTAACTGTTCACGTGCTGGGCAACCGAGAGGGATTTTAACTCGTCCTGTGGCCAAGCCGATTAAAGAAGCTTTGGTTCCTGTAAACCAATGCCCAATGTGAGGCGTTGGCATTGGGCGTTGTATAGCGTAATACCATACAATGGATCGGGTAGCTATAGGCTACATCATTTTTCAAACGAGAAAATATCAAAAAGCTGAAGCAATTTATAAGAAAGGGAAAAGGCCACCTATTAGGTTCTACACATGGGAATGACACAGCCAAAGAAGGAGAAGTAGGTTGGATTTTAATTGGATAAGGGGTAATATAGCCCTGAAGTTCTGTCATTTCCCATAGTGGTGAGCTCAGGATGAGAACAGGAAGTAGATTCTGACAGCCCACGGGTTCCAGACTGTAGGTTGCAGTCTACAGTAATTACACCCGTCCCTTTAGAGTCAGCAGTCCTCTGTGCTCATACAGGGTAGCTACATATTTCCATTCCATTTCCCCTCCCAAACTTTCATTACATGACTAGATTTAAGGTTTTTGAAGATACAGCTAAAATCCGGTATTTTCTTAACTCTCAAATACCTGGAACGCGTTGCGTTAGATTTTAAACACTTTAACCATTATTTTATGCTTTAACTTTAGAAAAATAGCAGATATACAAGCTCACAGCGCGGCACCGAGTGCCGCGCTGCGAGCTTGTAGATCTGCTATTTTTGAAAAATCGTGAAAATGTGTGCAAGTCTTTGAATATCTTTGACCCGATCTTTGACCCGACTTCTAAATCCTTCCTCTAAATCAGTGGTTCTCAAACTTTTTCATGTCAAGGACCCCCAAAATTACAGGTATTTAGCCACGGACCCCCATCTCAAAATATGTTGTTCCAGGGACCCCCCAGAAGCAAATATTTGAGTTACAAATGTTCGCTTTTAAATAGATATATTCAAAGACTTGCAAAGAAAAATCATGATTTTTCAAAAATAGCAGATGTACAAGCTCGCAGCGCGGCACTCGGTGCCGCGCTGTGAGCTTGTATATCTGCTATTTTTCAATGGTTAAAGTAGTCAATAATCCTAGGCCTAAATGGGTTAATTAATGAATACCGGTAGTTATTTGGACTATGAAGTCATATCACATTATACCAATTAGCATCCTCACCACGACTGGAGAGACACTCTCCTTAGTGCTACTGTACCAGGTAGGCCAGAAGTTAACTCTGCATAGTCTTATCCATTTAACTATGGCAGATGAGAATAAAAGACCGGCTCCAACATCTCCTTCAGAGTATACAGACCAGAAGAAAGCAATAACGTAAGAGATAATGGGCCCTATTATGATCCAGGTCTTATGCCTTATGCCTTAACTTCTTTGCCTTTTTTTACTATTTAGTTTTTGTTTTTTAAATATTTCAAATAGCTGATCTGCAAGTTCACAACATGCAGATGTAGATCAGCATTTGAAGTATTTAAAAATGTTTTTCAAAATAGTGAAAAAAAAGGTAAAGAAGTTAAGGCATAAGGCATAAGACCTGGATCATAATATGGCCCATTGGCTGCTACACCAGCAGAGGAGGGGTGGGTGACCAATTGGTGGGGAACAACATTTCAGCAATAAATATGAGGTTTATCATATAGGCCACTAAAGTCTACCGTAAGTGGACATTATCTTTTGTTCACTGTGAAATATTACAAATGAAATTAAGAGTGACCATTACTATTTTTCAGATATTTGTGCATTATTACCACACTTTTCAGGACATGAATTAGATCCAATTCAGGTCAGATACTGTGCGGAGTATTGATTTACATAGCCTATGCATGACAATCTTTGTGATCTATCAGCCACAGAGAAGGCTAAAAATGGAGCAGAGGGTGTCAAATGCAGGGAGAGCTGTTGAGGATATACTGTAAGCATGATTCAATACAATCCCTATAACTTCCCAGAATGTAACCTCGGTCCAAGCCCCGAGCCTCCACATCCATGCACAGTGTCTGGTTTAATACAGCATTGTTCTGTACTGATCAAAGCATACCACTAATCCAGCTGATACAGTGATATCATCGCTTTACATGTGCATTCATGTGTTCAACAAAGCCTTGTGTGTGTGCATATCGTCACTGTCAGGCAGAAACCTCGCATCTCCAAGTTTAAAATGTGTAAATTATTTTGCAAAGTAAAGCACTGCTTCATCATATGGCCATCGCACAAAAGTAGTGAAAACAGCTGATCTACAAGCACACAATGCCTCGCGGTGCGAGGCATTGTGTGCTTGTAGATCAGCTGTTTTCACTAGTTTAAATCATTTTAAAAATGATAAATACAAAACAAACGGTTTTGGACATGCAAGGCAATCAAGGGCATGGCATCCGGGGAAATCTCGCTATTTCTACGTCCCATTATTTCGACTACGGGCATCGGCAGGTTAGCTACTCACCAGCGTCGGCAGTTTAGCATTTCACCAGGCTAACCTGCGTCGAAATACTGGGACGTAGAACAAATGTCATGTGGAAATATCGACACGTTCCCATGGCATGCCCCGTACCTTCAGGACATGATCCATCCAACCCCACAACCCCTCGTGCTCATTTAGATCACCTAACACTGGAAGGCTCAAATCTTCCCAAAATCACGGCAGCACTCCACACATCCTAGAAATATTCTCCCTCCTGAGTCCTGGCTCCCAGGCTGTGGAATAAACGCACTCCTCATTTTCTCCCACAGTCACACTCCTCGCTCCTTGTATCCATTCTTGTCACCTTTTTTATAGATGCTAGTTATACTATACAGATGTTTGACGTGTTGACATTGCAAAACAACATGATACAAAGCCAAACTGTACGATATTTTGCTGTTTGTATATCGATAATATAGTAGATTGTTGCAAATTCAAATCGTCGTTACACCCCTTCAATTTACCCAATCGTTTGCTAACTAGGATTCATGCCTGGTTACTCTGCTTACTCTGATTTCAAACTTAAAAAATGCAATGTATAAGAGTATCTGCTGAAAGGATACACTGCATATCGTCGTTGTCGGGCGGAAACCTCGTATCTCCAAGTTTCAAATGTGTACGTTCTTTCGCAAAGCAAAGCCCTGCTTCATCATACAAGGCCGTCGCACAAAAGTAGTGAAAACAGCAGATCTACAAGCACACAACGCCTCGCAGCGCGAGGCGTTGTGTGCTTGTAGATCGGCTGTTTTCACTAGTTTAAATCATTTTTAAAATGATAAACGCAAAACGAACGGTTTTGGACATACAAGGTTTCCAACCGACAACGACGATATGGTACAGTAGTAGGCAGCACCACTCCCACGATTAACTGTCAATGTGCACATGCGGTGAACCATCTATATTGGATAACCACCCTTTCACTTATTGAAACCTTTGATCTTGCATTACTACGGGCTAGAAACCTTGCTCATGTAGAGATGTTTTTTCCTCCTGTGGTTCGACTATTTTGTACAAGCTCTGCCAGCATGAATGGCTCACAATTGAAAACTCCACAGACTCAGACTGAATAACAATTTCAGCCAACTCCGTGGGTCCTATCAATCTAGGAGAAGGTTTAAAATATAAGAAATAGGCCAAAAAACTAAAGCTCCATTTGAATAATTCATGAAGTGCAAAACCATGTGCTCGACGGGAGAGCGCGGGGGAAGCGGTGGATTTGCAGCACGCGTGCTGATATTTCCAATCAATAATTCACTATAAACGACACTAAACTGAACGTCTACCACTGCAGTCTTAATTAACAGCAGGGTATGGCATATAGGAACTCTTCAAAAGGCACATTTAGATTATATGCGATAACATCGGTAAAAAGGGCCCCGTTAGACTGACTGACAGTAATGGTTTCCAGACTATTAAATCAATTGAGATTAATGTCAGTGGCAAGAATAGTGCGAACAAAATGAAAATATGAAGATTCATGATTGACTTGATTTACAACAATTTTGAAAAAGGCTTCCGTGCCTCCTCTACCTTAAGCATGTATTATATCCCTCATCCTCATTCCAGTGGACTGGCCTTACAATTCCATTCAATACCAATTGTGTCAGTTCATTGTTACCCCCTCTTCAACAGTCCCTTTAGCCTCCTTGAGGAGTGTGCAATTTGTTCCTATGATTCCCTCTATGGTTGGAGATGTTGCTAAGCATTGTTCAGCCTGAATAGATCCCAATCAATAACACGTGCAGTGGTCCTTTTGATTCTTTTCATTTTTTTTTGGAGCTGTGTGAAACACAGGCTCCCTATACGTGGCTGTGTGGGTGTGTGTGTGTGTCTGTCTGTCTGTCTGTGTGTATGTAGCCTGAACTTCCTAAACTTCGGCACGCCACTAGTCCCACAGTTTTGCCACCACACACTCGCGCCATATGTCAAATCGACCGGCTTACTCGGGAATCGTGGGCTATTACTTTTCTAAGAGAAAGGTTCTATAGTTTAATTGATATTAATTTATTAGTGAATTAATTTTCCCCATTGACTTATAATGGGAATCGCAAAAACTCACATTCAATTATTTGTCTCTCGCAAACCATAGGGGCTAGAGTTTCAAGACTTGGAGAGGAGGTTCATAATGATTTCAAGGATTAAATAAAAAATAATTGTGTCATTTGGCCGCATGGTGGCGCCATAACACCCCACTTTACGTTTTGGCCTGTAACTCTTGAACCGTAGGTCGGAAAATTAAAAATATTTTTTCCCTGGATTCCTTGGGTCATGACGCATCTCCCCATATAGGCCACGCCCATTTGCGCCATGATAGATTTTCCGCCATCTTGAATTTTCTCCAAAACACACTTTTTGCTCCTTTTCCTACATATTTTCTTCAAATGTCACAAAGATCGGTACACATGATCCACACACACACACACACACACACACACACACACACACACACACACACACACACACACACACACACACACACACACACACACACACACACACACACACACACACACACACACACACACACACACACACACAGCTCCACTTCACACAGGTGTGATTTTTTCTTAGATCACCACTGATGAAGACGGTGAAACTTCACACCGTTTATATTATACAATGTTTTGATTGATGTCACTGCAAATGTTAAACTGGTTGGTTATCACTAATGGGATGACGGTACATGATCTTTAAGCATCCTCTAGGCCGGTAACACTAACCAATAAGATGCTTAGGGGCGAAAAGCGACCTCGCCCTAAAGGGCATGGTCGCACCATCTGTCTTGGCCATATATGGATTCTGTCGTCATCAAACATACAATCCCTTTTATGCCCATATATGGAGATCCCTGTTATGTCCATATATGGAGATTCCTGCTCTGAGTATCTGACATCACTGTGATGTCACCAGTGATGTCACAGTGATGTGTCAGCCTTTTATGCCCATATATGGAGATCCCTGCTCTGCAGATCTGACATCACTGTGATGTCACATGTGATGTCACAGTGATGTGTCAGGGGAACCTCAGTGTCAGGCGTTACAGACAGACTGTCAGAGATACAGTCAAGCTGTGACCGCTCACATACTGTACTAAACTGCATTTTGATGCCAACACTTTAGTACTTTTACCCAAGTACATTTTGAATTCCGGACCTATTCCGGACTTAAACTGCGACCTACGGTCGCAATTAAGACAGAAATTAACCATTTCTACATAGTTATTAACTATTATTTGAACTCTTAAGTTAAGTAACAGCTTTGATGATTACATAATTTAGGGGGTGCTGGGGATTGATAATAGTTAATAACAATTAATTCATGATTAACCATTAATTGATGTCCCTTATTCTAAAGGTTTATGGAGCAGCCTCTGAATAACTACCGTGTCCCTTATGAATAGAAAAAGGATTAGCAAAAACCGCCCTAAATTCTTAGTAACATCTCCGTTCATGGGAGAGGGCTGGGGAAACTGCGAAAGGTTTCAATTTTGTAATGGTTCTGCTCTAATTTCATTACATAGTAAGTCTCTACCGCCTCTTTCCAATTCAAGGCCCCAGGGCCCACTTGGCTGCTAAATACTTTCAAAAGTACGGTGAGCTAATTACGGAGGCAAAAGACAAAACAATGAGTTGCTGTAAAGTCCATTAACAAAGCCCATAAATATGTGACAGGTATTTAAGAGGCAAGTGCTAAGCAGGTGTGGGAAATGAACGGATGTGGTACAATACTCAATACTCATAACAGACCTGCCTTAAAATCAGTGGTGGAAGAAGTACTCAAATGTTTTACTAAGTAAAAGTATCAATGCTGCAACGTAGACATACTCTGTTAAAAGTATAGGTCCGGAATTCAAAATGTACTTGGGTAAAATTTACGAAAGTGTTGGCATCAAAATGCCCTTAAAGTACCAAAAGTACAAAATGTTTGAAAATAACCGATCTACAATCTTCTAGATCAGTTATTTTCAAACAGACAAGGTATAAAATGGGGCTAAAGTGGTTTATGTATGTTTTATAACATTATAATTTATCCCTGCTAAGTAACTAGTGACTAAAGTTTTAAAATAATTGTAGTGGAGTAAAAAGTACAATATTTGGATCCGAGATGTAGGGGAGTAGAAGTACAACTACTGGAAATTGGAAATAAAAGTACAAATACCTCAAAATCTTACTTAAGTACAGTACATGGGTAAATGTACTTTGATACTTCACACCACTGCTTAAAATGATGACTCGCTTTTATATGAAACTGGGCCGCGAGTTCCAATGGATCGGACTCCACGACCACTCCTCCAAAATAAGGGGCCTTTTATCAAATATGGTTGTCGAGTCAAATTACCTACAAGTGGGGCTGTTCGAACATATCATGTGAGGAGAGATGAGGCGGGTCAATATCAATTTAAGGTTTGAAAATGGATCGATAACTGTAGCCCTTCAGAGCAATGTCCCAACATTTTAATGCTTCAATGCATTCAATACCACCCTCCGCTCAGAATGAATTCAGGGGGAGGATCAATGCATGTTTGCTTTTAGAGCTACTTTCAGCAGCTGTCTTCTTCTCCGTAAAACTTTTTGATTGATGTATGAGTTTTGCACACCCCCACCCACCACATACAGTACAAGCTGTTCACCTGGGTGCATCCACTCTGGAACCCTGAGCTCAAACCCTGCTCTCTTCTCTCGTCTGTTATTGTATGTTTTTTTTTTCTAATGGACCAAGAGTCCCAGTCTGTAATAAATCTCTCTTGTGCGCTCGCATGCCCGCACGCACACATGCGCGCACACAACACACTAGGGATAGACCGATTATTGAAACGGGCGATTATCGAATTCAATATTCATACAATTTATTAATATCGAAAACTATCGATATTGAAAAAAAAGTTGAAAAAAAAAGGATTTTATTTATATTATTAAAATAGCTAAAAACTATTCAAGATTCCAATTAAAAATAGCAGACCTACAAGCTCAAAATGTGTCGCACTGTGACACGTTTTGAGCTTGTAGATTGGCTATTTTTGCTATGTTTAACTCTCCTACTGCCAGATTATTTATTTATTTATTGGGTCTGGTGCCATCAAAAAGCGGCTTACCTTTGCGACGTTATAGTAGATAGACAGACAGACATTTATTTATTTATTTTTATTTTTTTGGGTTGTGCAATAGTGCACTTTGGTCTGCCAGGCAGCAGAGGGCGGCGTCATGCGAGAATGAATGTGAATTTGCCTGTTATGTCTTGAAGAAGAAGAAGACCAGTCACTGGCCACAGAGCCTTACAGCCAGAGGAAATCAACAAGGAAGTGAATTGTTCTCCGTTGATGTTAACGCATAATGGATTTTTTACACCATCACCGCGGAAAATGTGTTTACAGTACACGGCCGCGCGACCCCTCATCAGCTTACAGTCATCAGACGAACGAACCGAACGAGCGCCGTATTGGCGGAGAGGTCTTGCGAATTGGGGCGAACGTGAACGTTCAAAGCGTTGGGAGAGTTAACTGTATATGTAATGTGGCCCTCTGGAGTGAGTGTGAAAATATAGTGGCCTTTCCATAATCAAAGTTGCCCACCCCTGTTCAAGGGTGATGCGGCGACTAGATGGGAGCCTCTAGAACAATTAGGATGGGAAAAATATATAAATGAATTAACCACCTAACCACCATTTAAAATTGGGGGATTTATTTTATTTTGTTTACTTAAAACGCATATCGGTTCTTAATATCGGTTATCGGCCTCTTTGATCACAACAAATCGATATCGAAATCGAACATGAAAATCCCATATCGGTCGATCCCTACAGTACAACACACACACTCGTCATTTCCGATGCATCCCTTCAGTGTAGGCCTTCTAAAACCCTTATTGTATGAACCCGTAGCATACCAAAGGCGGCTGAGGAGAGCTCGTTTCAACAAGAAAAAGAGGGACTTTGACCATTTGCCTCGAATGACATTAAAGGCCTCCATTAAAACATTGACATTTCATGAAGTATTATCCCGCAATTCATGAGCAGGATATGTGAATGTCAACTCACTATGAGTGCCTGAACGTGTCCCAGGCATCTGATCTTTGTCTAGTCAGTACTTACACTGGACAAAGAAAAGGCCATTTCCTTTCGTACGACCACTGCTATTCGCAAAACACCAATGGCAAAAAATGTGATATATCAGGGAAACACCTCCCTCTTTTAACACATTGACTGCCTTACAGTACATGACTTAAGTCGTGTTACCTAAAATCCAACGCTGGATTTGGTGCCTATGGTCACCAAATAATTTTTTATTCGGGGGCACATCGCCCGATGACGCCATGAACTAACTGGAACGAAAAGAGCCTTTCTTTTTTTTAAGGTTTTAAAAAAAGGAAAAGCTCCTAATGATTGTGTACAGAATGTGGAGAGGGGATGGTCGCATGCTGCAGTGAGACGGCTCTATCCTTCCCATGGACGGTCGCAGTCGGACAATGAATATGTTTTTAGTGAAGGTACGTGAAAAAACTGTCTAAATCACATATTGTATTCTATATGCTCATGTGAGGAACGGTGGAGCGAAGCTTGACCTTTCATTGACTTAGTCTCTGAGGTTAAAAGTTCAACACTCCAATTGTAGTTATGCAGGGTGAAATGGCTTTCTGCTCTGCCTGCTTGAGTAACAAATAAAGGCAAGTGATGAACGGCCAGTTCAGAGCTATCGTACAGTACTATGGAGCAACATGTCCACTGGGATGTTAAGGGTCAATCATTCTTACAGCTCGACCTTTTAGATATCGGACAATTTCCGAGGAGTTAACATGAATTAACACAAATGTACAGTCCTAGAAATGGCACAAAATAGAAAGCAGAACACCCCAATAAATGGTCTTTGCCAATTCCCGGTGCTTTGGCAGAGCATTCCAGTGGAAGGCACCTGTCTCTAAATAATCAAAATGATAAATGAGGCCTTGTTAAGCTTGTTGAGCCACTTACCATCCTTAACAAAAAAAAGGGGGGGGGGGGGGAAATAAAAGAAAGAAATGAAAATACATTCAAATCCGACACAGTCCCTCAAAATATGCCTATGACAATTTCTATAATGGTGCGAGATGTGCCATGGTCAATTGGTCATATCTAATTTCTGTTTGCTAATATTGCAAACACAAACTGGCTTTGCTGCTCACATTTCCTAACACAAACTGGCTTGGCTCACATTTCATGAGACCTGCTGTGCATAAGATTAGAGTTCAGAAAGCATACTTGTGACTGAAGCGGTGCCATATGAAACAATCTTAGCAACTACCACCAAGGGACCATTGAGCAGGGCAACCTTCAACTGGAGTTGCTCGGTGACAAAGTGGAATTTAGTTGCATTATGCACTTTCCAGGTTTAAATGTTTGTACTGCAAATGCATCATGTGAAACTGGAATGCTTTTCACCTAAGGTTGCTGCTTGGACTTTGTACGCAGCAAAGGGAAAAGGAGGAGAAGCATGCCGAGACAGGTGAGCGACCCTAAAATATGATGCCAGGTTGAGTGAGCAGTGCCATCCCCAAGCAACACCCAAGGGCCAGCTTTACTTAAATGGAAAGTGGCAATGTAATCAGGCCACCAGCTTGTGATTAATGTTAGTGTGTCTGTCCCCGAGCCTGCGCTGTTCGGTACAAACAGCCAAGATACTGTTTACTACAGCTCAAATTGCCCTCAGCCATGGAAATACGAAGACCTGTTGAGCCATGTGGCTGGTGGAATCATCAGACAGGTCACAACCCAACAAATTATGTCAGGACAGACGAAAAAAAAAACCTGCATGATTTCTGACTGGCTTTTAGGCCAAGGCTTTGTGCCATCTGTCAATGGCTACCAGGATGTTTTATTCCATTTTTTCAGCCCTTTGTCTGGGAAAAAAACGCAGAAAGAAAATTACTCTTGGGGGCAAAACCGACGTTAGTTTAACAGTCAAATGATGCTTACTAAACAAACGGCCCCTCGGGTGAGGCAAGGCTGCGGCAAGGGATGGATTTATGAAGTCGTGCCAAGCATCTCTGAGTGCTAACATCATCAAAAAATACCTCCCAACCTGTCGGCACGTTGTATTAACCGATTTAGGCCTAGAATGATCGAATGCTTTAACCAGTGAAAAATAGCAGATATACAAGCTCACAGCGCGGCACCGAGTGCCGTGCAGCGAGCTTGTAGATCTGCTAAAAAGTCATGAAAATGTGTGCAAATCTTTGAATATATGTATTTTCAAAGCGAACGTTTGTAACTCAAATTTTGCTTCTGGGGGTCCCTGGAACTAAATATTTTGAGACGGGGGTCCGTGGCCAAATACATATCATTTTGGGGGTCCTTCACATGAAAAGGTTTGAGAACCACTGACATAGTAGTCTCTCAAGAACAGACTAACTGAGCTCCAGTTAAGTGAAAAGGACCTTTTCTTTGACGATGGCTGGCCAGATTGCTGACATAGAAACATGGGTTTTTCAAAAAACCTTAGGATTCAAAAGACACTTATAGAATCGGGGTCAAAATTCAAATTTTCACGATTTTTCAAAAAATAGCAGATCTGCAAGCTCGCAGCGCGGCACTCGGTGCCGCGCTGTGAGCTTGTATATCTGCTATTTTTCAGTAGTTAAAGCATAAAATAAGGATACACCATAACGTGTACCACCCGTTCTGAATGGGTTAATGAGCTATTAGGTGTTTGTGGGTAAACAATTTACAGTGCTGGCTTATTTACCGCTCGCTCACAGGAAAGTGCATCTGGAGCGGGGAGCCTCGGCTCGCCAGGGATCCCATCCATCTGCTGCCACAGCCATGCTATTCATTCCAGCACTTGGACAGATTTACACAAACCTTTTGTCGTTAGTCTGACATGTCTATTTATTACGGGAAAGACTCTTAACCCATTTAGAACGGGGTACACATTTTGTGTATCATTATTTTATGCTTAAACTATTGAAAAATAGCAGATATACAAGCTCACAGCGCGGCACCGAGTGCCGCGCTGCGAGCTTGTAGATCTGCTATTTTTGAAAAATCGTGAAAATTAGAATTTTGACCCGATTCTATAAGTGTCTTTTGAATCCTTCCAAGATTTTTTTTGAAAAACCTATGTTTTTGTGTCAGCAATCTGGCCAGCCATCGTCAAAGAAAAGATCCTTTTCACTTAACCGGAGCTCAGTCTGAACTTGAGAGACTACTATGTCAGTGGTTCTCAAACTTTTTCTTTTGAAGGACTCCCAAAATGATATTTATTTGGCCACGGACCCCCCTATCTCAAAATATTTAGTTCCAGGGACCACCCAGAAGCAAAATTTGAAAATACATATATTCAAAGATTTGCACACATTTTCACGACTTTTTCAAAAATAGCAGATCTACAAGCTCGCAGCACGGCACTCGGTGCCGCGCTGTGAGCTTGTA
The DNA here is from genome assembly GCF_963921795.1 of Nannobrachium achirus. NCBI lineage: Eukaryota > Metazoa > Chordata > Actinopteri > Myctophiformes > Myctophidae > Nannobrachium > Nannobrachium achirus. The sequence continues at coordinate 22,765,041 of NC_137832.1, read as the reverse complement.
TATCTGCTATTTTTCACTGGTTAAAGCATTCAATAATCCTGGGCCTAAATGGGTTAAAACAAGAGAATTGCACCGGGTGTTGCCCCAGCAAACACACACACCCGGCACAACTAATTTACAAACTCCTTAAGTGGATTTTAAATCAAGACGAGGCACGAAAATTCTTGTGACCTGTCCCCGGGAAAATAGATTTCTGTATTCCAAATCCACGCGTCCCCCCTTCTATTGAGAGTGCATAATGTAACGGAGATGTTCACAGTCAATACGGCGTTCCACATGTGCAAGGCATCTAACAGCTGGACTTGACAAATGTTAACACCACAGACATTCAGATGATGTAGGAATGGGGAGGAAAAACTATTTCTTCACTGGAAAACTGGGCAGGAAAAGAAGAAATCAATGGCCAGTGAGTTGAAGGCAGTTTCAAGAAATTCTGGGTCATAGGTCAAGTTCAACAGTGTTATGTATACAGTAGATAGATATCGTCGTTGTCGGGTGGAAACCTTGTATCTCCAAGTTTCAAATTTGTACGTTCTTTCGTAAAGTAAAGCCCTGCTTCATCATACAAGGCCGTTGCACAAAAGTAGTGAAAACAGCCGATCAACGCCTTGTGCGGTGCGAGGCGTTGTGTGCTTGTAGATCGGCTGTTTTCACTATATTAAATCACTTTTAAAATGATAAATACAAAACGAACGGTTTTGGACATACAAGGTTTCCACCCGACAACGACGATATATAACCCTAACCCAGCGGTTTTCAAACTTTCTTTGCCCAGGGCACATGAAAGGCCAGGTCAAAATCTCAAGGCATGCCTGTATTCATGTATGTTCAAAATAGCCTCTGTAACGCATGTTAGCACTCGTCCTATCACTCCGTAACATCACTTGTATTTACTGCCGAATATAAAGTTAGGGGTAGTTGGTGAATATGATTTGTCTGGGAAATGAGTGCACACATTCTACTGATGCGTGCCAAATTTGGAGTCTGTAGAACCAACCATGTGCTGTGAGGCTTCTTTCGTGCGATTCGGGCCAATTCGGCCTCGGCTTCAATTGTCAGACATCAGCTCTGCATAAGGAGATTCCGAACATTTCACGCCGGTTCCGGAAAACCGCGTATCGGGTCAGATCGAGGCCCAGCTAGGCAAAGATCTGAGCTATCTGCGTGCAAAATTTGGAGTCTGTAGAACCAACCATGTGATGTGAGGCTTCTTTCATGCGATTCGGGCCAATTCAGCTTCGGCTTCAATTAGTAGTCGGGATGTAGTACATTAAAAGATAATTCACAACTTTTGTCTAGTTGTATACAGCATTATTGCAATAACACTGTGGGGTTGTCACAAAAATCCCAAGGCACACTTCACGTTCGCGGCACACCATTTGGGTCACCACTGTTCTAACCTAGTTTGTCAGGACCCAAAGTCCGACAAATACGTGACAAATTGCGGCCCGGTCAGGCCCGGACAGCGCCGCGCGTACCCGGGTCGGCACAGGCTCGGGCTGAAATCGTAAAGCTATACTGTGTAAGTTGCTCAACAAGTGGTCAGTAGCGGAATTGCTTTTTTCTGCCGTTTTTCGCCCGGAGTCGCCGCGGACCACCGGAGCGGGGCCGCAAACCACCGCGACCGATAACAAATCCATAGAGGGGTAGAACGGAATTTTCTGACCAGGATTTGGGGAGTAAGAGGTTAAGAATCCTTCACCATCGTAAACACTGTTGCTGAGGGAGGCTACTTCCTGAAGAGACGGCAAGCACGCTGTGATTGGCCGGTAGTGTATCATGTGTGTATGATCCGCGATGTGATTGGCCAACGTATACACAACGTATACGGATGATGCAGATGACGTAATTTTGCCGGGAAATCCCGCCCCTGTCACGGCTAAGTAGAAAACATATAAAGAAAAGGCTTTTGGGGCTGAAATTAACGGAGTGGGGGTTCTAAAACTTTAGTGATTTAATAGTTATGACAATTGTAAGATATGTTTAATAAAAAAAGTTACATAGTATAACTTTAAGCTCTATACTGTACGCCAACTTACCAAAGTCTTTGGTGGAGGACATCCAGCCAATCGCGTTGAGGGAGACGATATACAGCAAACCAGATCCCACAAACGACCCGACACCAGAGAAGAAGAAGAACAAGCCCATGATGGCACTCTGCATGGACTTGGGGGCAGCCGAGTAGGCAAACTCCAGACCTTCAAAAAGACAAAGACAGATACTGTAGATGTCAACAGTCCTCAGAGATAATATGTAGCACACACACACACACACTGTACTCATACGTTACCATGATTAACCCATTTAGAACAGGTACACATTATTGTGTATCATTATTTTATGCTTTAACTATTGAAAAATAGCAGATATACAAGCTCACAGCGCGGCACTGCGAGCTTGTAGATCTGCTATTTTTGAAAAATCGTGAAAATTAGAATTTTGACCCGATTCTATAAGTGTCTTTTGAATCCTTCTAAGATTTTTTTGAAAAACCTATGTTTCTATGTCAGCAATCTGGCCAGCCATCGTCAAAGAAAAGGTCCTTTTCAATTCAACTGGAGCTCAGTTAGTCTGTTCTTGAGAGACTACTAAATCAGTGGTTCTCAAACTTTTTCATGTGAAGGACCCCCAAAATTATATGTATTTGGCCACGGACCCCCATCACAAAATATTTAGTTCCAGGGACCACCCAGAAGCAAAATTTGAGTTACAAAAATGAGTTTGAAAATACATATATTCAAAGATTTGCACACATTTTCACGACGTTTTCCAAAAATAGCAGATCTACAAGCTCGCAGCGCGGCACTCGGTGCCGCGCTGTGAGCTTGTATATCTGCTATTTTTCACTGGTTAAAGCATTCAATAATTCTAGGCCTAAATATTAAAGGTCTCATGACATCAAATTTCTATTTATTATTAATATTGTTATATTATTTTGTTAGGTTTCCTGTACTCAATTACACCCCCAAAAAACAGAACTTTGAACATTCATTGGATCTTCTGTGGTCTGGGGTTTTCTGAATAATTAGGCTCAGAAAAGTGAAATGATTGGCCCCTGTATTGACCAAGCAACTACCACTCATCAAAGAGGCAAATCCCCACTCGACCAGGGGAGATGTTCCACTTATGAGCTTCTGGCACTACTACTAGTCAACCAGCGTCTACAAGGGTAAAGTAAAGAGACCACCTCCAACCACTGCAGCTGTGCTAGTTACATTGCATGCATATACAGCATACTGTACTCTTACCAGGTTAAAATGCCGTTTTATTCATTAAAATAAGTTCCAGATCACAAGCTTTAAGCTGACTTTGTAAAATGAGAGTGGATGGGTTGTAGTGGTCAGCAATGTTTCCCCACTGTGAATGATTCATTATCACAGGTCTGGTCTGTTACAAATGATACACATCGCTATGGGGTGCCACTTGTTATCTTCTAAGGGACTAGTTTACAAGATTTCCTATAGTAGAGAATGCATTCATCATAATACAGGCATTTTAAAATACATGAGGCCAAAGGGACTCAGTCAGCAGTTGTTACACTGTCGTGCTCCGAGAGTCCTTTGTTCAGCATGGGTCAGCTCAAAAAACGAAATAACTACCTAATGCACCTATTAAACATTATTTACTGTCATGAAAGAGGGGAAGAAAGGGGTTGAATAGGAAGAGGAGTGATATGAAGGGAAATATACATATGGAGATAAAGACCAAATTCTTCATTTTGTTCCTGGAGATGTCTGCCTGCCTGCAAGCTGACATTGATAATGGCACCTTGAACATGTGATTTTTTTCAAATGAGGTCCTACTGCTAAACATATCAGAAGAGATTAGGAATCCTTGGTTAAATAAGGTTGCCTCCTAAGACATTCCTTGGAGGAGGACATTGCAAAAATGTATGACAAACTGCATCATTACAGATACCTGCACTGGCACCATGAAAGTAATACTTTAAAATGAAATGGTATAAAAATGTGGCTATTATTTAGAGGAAAACCAAAGACCTTTCCTGTAGTTTGCACAAAGAAACATTTATTTATATCATCCTGGGCTAACCTTTCGATACCATCAAACACAAGTCAATTGCTATGCATATCGCAGGGGACTACATACATATATTGAACTTCCTCAGAATACTGTACAACACTGCACAGTTAAGGGACTAGGAGAGACCAGCATCGTAACATAATGTTCGACCTAGTGCTTGTCTGTCAGTGAACGCAACGATCCTACGTGGAATTATAATGATGTCCGTAGCACAACAACGCAAGAAACAGTCTGACCTTTCTCGGCCAAGAGGTGGAATTATAAATAAAAAAGAATAGAAAAAGAAAAAAAGAAAAAAGAGAGCTGGACTTAAAATATCTTATTTTTGTTTCTCCTGAGGGCAGTGTTGGCGGGGTGATTTTTCTTTCACAGAAAATAACATTAGCCTTTAACATTTTCAAAAGAGCAATACATAATTAAAAATCCCACAGGGAATCATTATTGCAAGGTTTTTGGGATATTCGTATAGCCCAAAGCAGACTGACAAACTGCTGGGTGGTTGCAGAGGCAAAGAATTACACGTAGAAGATGTAGGCAGGAAATATGTAAGCACCTGAGATTTTAAACTGATTTATTCAAACTGAATAAAACTAGGGGGAAATGTTCCTTTCTATCAGACATATGTCACAATTCTGTCAGCCAATTTTCCTTTCTGTAAAACCCCAGGGGGACGGTATGGAGGGAGAGTGCAAGATTATTTTAAGGCTCCCAAAAGCTTTGTTATGTCTATATTTGACTTTCATAGGGACCCTAATAGTCAGGGGGTGAATGCCATTGGTTTGTAGGAGCCTTAACAATCCAGGGGTGCAATAATTAACCACGTGAACCCTAGCATCCCTATTCTGGGTACTAGAAAAAAAAGCACCCTTCGAGCGTGTGAGCAATTTCTGTGTGGTTAGCAGTGTTGTGTTATTGGGGCAAAAGTAGAGTAATAGAGTAAACAAGTAGCAATATTATTTTTCATGCAGAAACATGCGAACATGACCGCCTGCAGAAAATAAAATATATTCCCCAGACGGAAATTATTTTATTTACTGAACTGTGTTCAGATTAGGTCAATGGTAATTTATAATTGCTCTTGCCTAAAATAATTTAATAGCAGTCTAGTTCAAACATTCAGTGATAGAACTTTATTGGTGACTGATTCTGTTTGTGTAGACTACCGAGGTGTTGTTGAGGCAGTGAATTGGCCACTTGCCCACCCCAGTCATTTTTTGTTAAGCAATAAGCGATTAATCACTGCGGCACTGAACAGACATTTGCATGCAGTTTGTGATGCTCCAACAGTAGACATGAGATTTAAAAGGTGAGTTCTGGCCGAGTGCCCCGGCATCCATCTATCGTTAAACAGAGACCTCGGGTTATTATTATAATTTTTCGGTTCGACTTTTAGCACAGGGCTCAACATGGGTAGGCAGCTGCCCGCGCTCATGTTGCCACAGACAGACAGACAGACAGACAGACAGACAGACAGACAGACAGACAGACAGACAAGCAGACAGACACACAGTACTGTACAGAGAAAGAGTGAGATGCAAGACACATAAGTAGACACTGAACAAAAAAAAAAAAAAGCAGCGCAATTAGATAAGTGAAGGAGATATATCGTCTCTTAACTGCTTTAGTGCCTATCCCGAACTAGTTCGGGATAATTTGGACCGTCCTGGGTGCCTATCCCGAACTAGTTCGGCTTTTAAAAAAAAAAAAAAATGTGTAAAAAAAATATTTTTTCGAGCCGGGCCGCCGGCCGTCATCTGTTTACACGGCCCGCGAGAGCGTCGCGCCGCCGATATTTACCATCCACTCCAATGCAATCCAGGATCTTTAGAGCTCATTTTCTCTGTTCCATGCATATCCATGAGGTGTGCAAGGTTTAATCATGGCTAAATCGCCAAAAATAGGACTTCTAAAATGCTTGGTAGCCAATAGCTAACTTCAAGCTAACTTCATCCTGTCCCTGTTGATGACACAAAGGAAAGTGTTCAGGCTTGTCATGGCTGCGCACGGCTTGTGCTGTTACAACGCTTGTGGATGGTGTTTTCTATGGCCATTGGGCGCCCTCTAGTGGTGAAAAGGTGGCATTGAAAGCGTTAACTTAAAGGTTAAACATTTTATATATGGAAAACTGTTTTAAATAATAGTAAAGTATCATCATTAGAACAAAGTTTTAAATAATAGTAAAGTATCATCATTGGAACAAATAGAGCTACAATCTATTTTTGTTTGTTTCACTGGGGGATGTAAACAAACCTGCACCGCATGAGGTAACTTCCCTTAAACGCAGCACTTCCGCCACAACTTCCGGCACAACGCACAGCGCAGGTTCCCCCCTGAAGAAGGCTGTTCCTTTTTTTCAAGCTATTTGGCAGGTAATCTCTCAAGGCAGACTCTGATAGCATCAGATGAAAAGGAACAAAACAGAGTGGGCGTTCCCTTTCATTCGACGATGGTTAGCCAGATTGCTTGGCAGGTGATTGGATGGGACCATCTGTCTATCACTATCTGGGCGTGCCAACTCCAACCAATCATATATACAGTATGACGAAGCCCGTCGGGAGGAGAGCGAAAACATCTTTCCACACAAAAAAGCTCACGTTTAGCTAGATGTACAAGTACACCCCCTTGACATGATGCTAATTATGTCGCAGGGACTATCCCCTAAACCAACCCTGAACCCGGTATCGAACCTCGACCTCCCAGTCTCAGGGCGGACACACTAACCACAAGGCCACTGAGTTGGTCCTAGCCAGAGTACTGAGCAACATTTGGACCCGGTTGGATTAGTGGTGTGCTGTGAGACCCAGAACAAAGGGCTTAGTGGCACTCCATGGCTCTTGCCATGGAGTACCAATAGTAGGATGTCATGAAAGGTGAACATAATTTTGTCAAAAAAACAGTGAAATATATAGTAGCAGATCTACAAGTTCACGTCTCGCAACGAGACATGTAAGCTTGTAGATAGGCTATTTTTGATATTCTTTGTATAATAAACTATATATGCCAGGGCTTAATTGGTTAAACACATTTCTAAAGAGGATAGTGAAATTATGCTTGATATTTTACTTAAGGCAAACATCTTTGAATGACTGGATGAAAATTACATTAAATTGTAATAAAATAATATTCTTGTACATTAAGGGTATAATCTTCATTTTCTGATAATGAAAGCAGGGAGCTACAGTACTGTATGTGATTATACGTGATTAAAATAACACAAACAATATTAATAATATGACTTTATCACAGCGTGAAGCCTGAGGCCTAATAAACCCCAGCCATCCAGGTAATTGAAACCTGCAGGGCCAGTAATGATCATGATGACTGTGCAGAGGAAATGGCAAATAAAAATAAATGACTAGGCAGATTTCTATTGATTTCCATTGTGCTCCGTTGCTTAGACAAGGAAGATTCAAAATGGTGCCACTGCTGTTATGCTACAATGTTTCAAGAGTCTAAATCACCTCTTTTATGTAAAGACAGTACCAGTATTGATTTTTTGGCTCATTTCCCTCATCACAACTCAATTTCATACTATCGCCCTTTCATATTAACGCCGTTTCTCACTGCAGGCCATTATATTCTGGAGCGAGATCCCTTTAATTCTCATGAATTATTTTGAATAGTCATTTTCCTTTTTATTCCCTGAGTTAACAGAATCATGAGAGTTTGAACACTAACTTTGGCTTATATAGTTTTATGCAGCATGTATCAAATACACATTTGCAGTCTGAGCTCAGCAGCTGGCCTTTTTTTCCACTCAAGAAATCTCTTTACGTTATCTCTGCCAAAGATATGGTCTGAAAAGAATAAGGAACCTATTTCCCCATGGAAAGCAAACCCTACTAAATAGCAAAAATGGAGGATTGTGGCAATTTCTGTATCGATAAGCACGTCTCTCAGTGAGATATCTATGATTTAACCCATTTAGAACGGGTAATCATTATTTTATGCTTTAACAATTAAAAAAATAGCAGATATACAAGCTCACAGCGCGGCACCGAGTGCCGCGCTGCGAGCTTGTAGATCTGCTATTTTTGAAAAATCGTGAAAATTAGAATTGTGACCCGATTCTATAAGTGTCTTTTGAATCTTTCTACGGTTTTTCGAAAAACCCTATGTTTCTATGTCAGCAATCTGGCCAGCCATCATCAAAGAAAAGGTCCTTTTCACTTAACTGGGGCTCAGTTAGCCTGTTCTTGAGAGACTACTATGTCAGTGGTTCTCAAACTTTTTCATGTGAAGGACCCCCAAAATGATATTTATTTGGCCACGGACCCGCATCTCAAAATATCTAGTTCCAGGGACCCCCCAGAAGCAAAATTTGAGTTACAAACGTTCGCTTTGAAAATACATACGTGTATATTCAAAGATTTGCACACAGACTTTTTCAAAAATAGCAGATCTACAAGCTCGCAGCGCGGCACTCGGTGCCGCGCTGTGAGCTTGTATATCTGCTATTTTTCACTGGTTAAAGCATTCAATAATTCTAGGCCTAAATGGGTTAAAAAATGTTAGTAATGCTAAGAGCAGAAGAAACAGATACAGGCACACCTTGTGCCTAGGTATGTATTGAAAGGTACAGTACTTATATGATGTAGGTGGCTCTGGGGTCCGCTCTGAAGCAACCGTATGACCCAAGAAAACTCAACAAATACTGCTACTAAGGTAAAAAGGCTTTAGTGAACACTACTGTAGCAGTGTGTGGATTACAGTGGCCTCCAGTATAGAAATAGGTGTTCTATAGAATATAACAACCCTCGTTATTCTGTTGCTGCAAACATTTTATAGCTGGCTTAAAAGATCTGCCATCTCTGACATACTGTTACAAGAAGAAAAAAAAAGAGAGAAGCTTTGTTGGCTATACAGATTATCTACGAATGACAGTATGAGAAAGTTTCATATGGTTCAAAGTCATATTTTCCTCTTCTGTGCCATTCCGGCTAATCAGGCTTTTGTGAACATGGATTAAAAAGAGAGAAAAAAATAAATACAATAAAAGATTATTACAAATAAATTAAAAACATTGAGTTTGAAGTTACAATCTGTATAGGAGTCTGATAAAATTGGGTGCATCTCTCCACTCCGACATGTCTCCTTTCCGACATGTCTCCATTCCGACACTAACCCTATCTCTACCCCTACCCTAAACCTTAGGCCCATGGGGAGTGTCGCCACTCCGACAATAAGAAGTCCATTTCGGAGTGGCGACATGTCGGAATGGAGAGAGCCTCCCGATAAAATTAATATCAAATATCTAAATCCCGAATCGAGCAACTTAAAAACTGTCCCCCCTGGTGCTCCTAAAAGCCTGATTAGGCGATAAGCTTTTTTTTAAAGTGAAATATCCCTTTAAGTAAGAACTAGAGAATTGGGATAGGGGAGAGAGAGCCATGGAGAGAGATTCATACTGGGGAGCAACACGTTAGCTCATAACCAGAAGAATGTACAGTTAACAGGGCTAGATAAGAGGTTCAGAGGTTCTTTAACCCATTTAGGCCTAGAATTATTGAATGCTTAACCCGTGAAAAATAGCAGATATACAAGCTCACAGCGCGGCACCGAGTGCCGCGCTGCGAGCTTGTAGATCTGCTATTTTTGAAAAAGTCGTGAAAATGTGTGCAACTCTTTGAATATATGTATTTTCAAAGCGAATGTTTGTAACTCAAATTTTGCTTCTGGGTGGTCCCTGGTTCTAGATATTTTGAGATGGGGGTCCATGGCCAAATACATATCATTTTTGGGGGTCCTTCACATGAAAAGGTTTGAGAACCTCTGACATAGTGGTCTCTCAAGAACAGACTAACTGAGCTCCAGTTACGTGAAAAGGACCTTTTCTTTGACGATGGCTGGCCAGATTGCTGACATAGAAACGTAGGTTTTTCAAAAAATCTTAGAAGGATTCAAAACACACTTATAGAATCGGGTCAAAATTCTAATTTTCACGATTTTTCAAAAATAGCAGATCCACAAGCTCGCAGCGCTGCACTCGATGCCGCGCTGTGAGCTTGTATATCTGCTATTTTTCAATAGTTAAAGCATAAAATAATGATACACAATAATGTGTACCCGTTCTGAATGGGTTTAATAGCAGTTCTGGAAGGAGTAGAAACAGACTTTTCCAACCATTCTGGGAAATTAAACCATCAAACTTCATGCTCCCCAATAAACTACTGTAGTCTCCGACTACATAAAAGAAAAAAGGGGCAGAGGTGAACGATTCAAGGCTTGTTGCTTCTTATTTCTTCTCAGTTGTGCTTTTCCATACACATGAAGACAACTGCTGATCCTGTAATCCCTCTGCCAACCTGGGGAGAGCCCCGAACTGAGCTCATGCTTAGTTACCTCAATGCACGAGGAGTGAGCAAGCCGCTTCTTATCACCCGACAGGAGGGAGTTTCCCCGGTAGGACGTAGCAGGTGAAGGAACATGTTATTCCAAAAAGTACCTTTCTCTTTCACAAGGCACCCCGGCTGACCAGGGGGAGGCAGTGTAGAGACAAGGGGGCGTGTGGGCGGCGGTAGCTGAGTGGCTAAGGAGACCGCCTGGGGAGCCAGAGCCCCTGGTTGTCGCAGGTACGATTCCCGGTCAGGTCAGCAATGTGTCGATAGGTCCCTGAGCAAGACCCTTAACCCCTAATCGCTCTCCGAGCGCCACATATGGCTGCTCAGTGCTCCTAGTTGTTATAGGATGGGTAAAATGCAGAGAATACATTTCACGTATGTGCAAATGTACTGTGACAAGCAACTCCCCAAGGCGTGGGGCCTATATTATTATAGGAACACAGCATGTTTTTGTGAGGGTACCTACCCTTATCTTTGAGCGGTGGTCACACCACTCCTAAGCGTGAGTGTAGGTAGGTTTGTAGGTTTGTTACTATGCGTGTATGTAGCCTGAGCATGAGCTGCAATACCGCTGGTGACCAAGTGGCACTGTTGCGTCACATGCACACGCGCAAGCACACACACGACCCTGAAATGAACTGCTACAAACACACGGCCACGCACACACACACACCGCTCACTTCAAAGTAAACTTGGTTAGATTTTTCTTTTATGTTATTACCGTATTTTCCGGACTATAAGGCGCACTTAACACTTATGTTGCAATGATTTTTTCTCTTCAATGTCTCGCGTTGCCATGGTTACCATAGACTTCCATGTAATTGTGCAATTGTGTAAAAAGTGCACGCCCATGCCTAGATGATGCACCACGTGTGTAGATGCTGTTCACAGCTTTCAAACAAAAAAATCCGCTTGGAAATCCGTTCAGGCATTCATGATTTATCTGCCATTATGTTTTCTTCAGATGTAAACAAACATGGCTGCCATGTTTGAAAGAATGAGTTGGTATGGGGGTTAAACATGCAATTTCGCGATCGCGATCATGCCTAATACATTTCTGGAGGTCAAAAAAAAAATTTTTGAAAAAAAAAAAAATGAAAAAAAAAAAAACTTTTTTTTTTCAAAAACGGCCCAAACTCGGGAAACTCGGGGTTGGCACAGCGGTAGTACCAATACAAACTCGGGAAACTCGGGGTTGGCACTATATGTGTTAAAAGCCTTTAATTTTCTCAAAAAACTACAGTGCGCCTTATAGTCCAGTGCGCCTTATATATGGAACATTCATTGATATTGACATTCCCTTTAGCACAGCTCCATCTGTTGGATGCATAACGCAACGGTAGCGTCTATTATGTGCGCCTTATAGTCAGGTGCGCCTTATATATGAAAACAGTTTGAAAATAGACCATTCATTGACAGTGCGCCTTATAGTCAGGTGTGCCTTATAGTCCAGAAAATACTGTAATTAAGATGTTTATGTTCACTTTGTTACACTAGAGAGTAAACACTGTAAAGAAGGGATAGATTAGGGAGCATCAGAACTTGAGTTTGATTTCCAGCATCATCAAGTCAGGCCCCTATGATGAGTTCACAGAGGACTTATTTAGGCATTTTAATCATCTAATTTAATAATAAATTCCAGTATAGCATACAAGTCTGGCAACTGCTGAGCAGTTGTAATTCATTACGGTAATCGGTGCCGTCTGACAAGGCTTCCAGCATACTTGTTTGTAGTCAGACGAATAGCAAAAAGTGTTTTGAAGAAACGCAAAATAGCGGAAATCTTGCCAGGCAGAAATGGTCGTGGCCAATCTAGGAAGTTGCGTCGTGATCCAAGGAATCCAGGAAAATTCGATATTCGGTTCAAGGGAATGGCCCTGTTACAGCGCCACCATTAGGTCGAATTGAAAAATGGGTTCTGCTCTGGCCTCCAGAGAGTGTGCCTACAAAGTTTCATGACGATCGGTCCAACGGTGCCAGAGATCAGCTGCTCACAGACAGACACACGCCAACATGCAACAGCTGGCTAGTGGCTACTGCCGTTAGCTGACCGTTGCACATAAAAGATTGGTTCATTAGAGCCTAAAAGCCCTCATAATCTGCTCCAATGTTCATGTTTTCATACACAAAAAATGTAATTATCTTCAAATTACTAGCAATTTGAGTGGAATATATATTCATAAATTACTGTAAATAAACAAATTGAGGTAGGTACTTTAGAAATCATTTAAGCATGTTCAATGTGCAATTAGATGCAATTCACCACAGTAAGTGCTTTTCATTCACATTGTTTTCTTTCTTCCTTGTAAGATGAGCATAAATTGCATTAATAAAAACGTTCAAAGCTTTAATGACGGCGGTCGATTCTTCATCCATCAAAGTCAATCTGACAGGTTAATAAGTTTACTAGGTATACAAAATGCCACAGGCAAATTGTATGAAAATAGGTGCATGAACTCAAATTTACAGTGAATTTAATTCAAGTCTTTGACTCTCCCACATTCTCACCCACGCAGCAGGGTTCCCCCAGGCTTTGTTTGTCTTGTAAATGGTTGATTAGCTGTGTTTACACCAAAAATAAACAACAAAAAGTTAAACTATGGACGCATGTTGGAGAGATTATATTTCGCACTGAAAACTATTTTAATATAACCCATTTAGACCTGGAACACCAATGCGTAAGACTATTATATTTTCAATCTGGGAACCCCTGTTTGGTGTAGTTCTTGCTGTACACAGTAAATAGCAACATACATTTTTGTAATTTATTTAAATAAACTGTATGTTTTCCAGAAATCTTAGCTCAGGATTTAGAAGGAGTTTTTTAGAATCGGTTTGTTTATCTACCATTAGACCTGACAGGATTCTGGTCTATTGCTGACTATGCAATGTACACTTGCTGTTGAATATAATTTACCTTATTCAATGAGATCATGTTGGCAAATCATGAACCGTTTTGTAGGCTATTGCTGTGTACAGTCTGCATTACCTCAGTTACTGCCAATTAAATATGCCCTCGAGTGGCATTATTGCCAGAAAATCTCCATAGACTTCCATGTAATTTATAGTGCACAGATCATGCACGCCCATGCACAGATCATGCACCATGTTTGTGCAGGCTGTTCACAGCTTTCAAACAAAAAAAAAAGATTGGAAATCCGTTCAGGCATTCTTGAGATAATAGCCATTATGTTTTACATGTTATGTAAACAAAGTTGGCTGCCCTGTATAAAGATGGGGTTGTATGGGGGTGGAACATGCAAAATCGCGATTGAAATCATGTTTACTAGATTTAATGGGGTCCAAATATATATATATTTTTTTTTAAATTTAAAAAATCGGAAAAAAAAATATTTTTTTTTGTTTTTTTTCTAAGTCAAAGTCGATTTAAGTTGTCTGGCAGGGAAGTCCATAGTAAGAATGTTGATCTAAAAGTCGTTTGGCACTGTATGTCACTGTTACTTGTGTGACTCTGTCGGCACAACGCATTTCCCTAAAAGGATAATAAAGGGGCTTACTGATGTACTGACTGAGCCGTTTTCATCTCATTATGGATATACTCAACGTGGTTTCACAATAATTTAATCATGTTTTAGACTGCCTTGACACAATCTAATAGTACATTCATTTACCATTTGCAAAGGAAGTGATTCGCAGTGCCATTAAACATATTTTTCAGTGCATTAAAAAAAGGGAAAATCAAAAATCTTATTTTTACTGGGTGGTTTTGAAAAGATTTATGTGAAGACAGCCTACGACTTGTGTCAGAAATGGTTTATCAGGGCTCCCTGGCGGCTGCCCTGGTAGAGCACATACCTTATCAACGCTCATACGATAGGGATGGGATGATATGAAAATGACATGTCACGATTATAGTGACCAAGGAAATTGCGATTTACGATATTATCGCGATAATCAAAACACCCCCAACATCCATTATCCTGGTGGCGGATGCGTTGCGACGCGTTGTGAGCTTGTAGAGATTGTAAGAGATTGTAGAGAGTGAGAAAAATGTACAGGTCCGTTTTACCAATTACAGAGGGTTTAAATCAGGGGTGCCCACACTTTTTTGACTTGAGAGCTACTTTTAAAATGACCAGCTCAACATGATCTACCCACCCCAAAAGATTTACCCGAACGGGCTTTGGAATAGTGGCACTGGCATAACATATAATACAAGCTCACTTTTTCTTGAAATGGGAAATAGTAAGGGAAAAAGTCTTAATCCCATTCTGTATGGAAGTGGTACATTTTCTGGTTCTTTGTAATGCTACTGACTCTTGAACAAAGCATTGCATTGCATTGCATTGCATTGGAGGGGATGCCTAGAAGCCATGAAGGACAGGCCCTTCTTGATGTCAATCAATCAAGTCACCTCTTTATATTTTAATTATATATTTTTAAGGGCATGTCATGTGATCTACCTGCACACCCTTGGTGATCTACTGGTAGATCACGATCTACCTTTTGGGCACCCCTGGTTTAAATGGTACCGGATATGCAGCTTGGCAAATAAAAGGTGGATTGATCCCAGTGCATGACGGAGGACGATTTCATGATGAATTAAATCTCCACGATATGATTATCGTGAGTGTTTTTTATCACGATAAACAATAATAGCGATTATTGTCCCATCCCTAGCTCAGATCTGGCCTCAACTCGCCCGGGTTCTACCCTGACCCGGTGCCCTCTCTCTCCTGTCTTTTCCTGTCACTCTCCCCCCAAAATAACTTTAAGTTTATCTAGGAAATTAGTTATAAATATGTTGATAAAATACACTTTATTTATTTCAGTATTCCAGCAAGCTTTCATAACTACATAACACACACAGGAATATTCAAAAAGGAATAATGTTATGCTGCTCGCATATTTTTGTTAATGCAAATATGACGCTTAAAAATTCAACAGGCACACTATATAGGCTTCCACATTTGTGATATAATACCCTATAAACAAAGTTAGTTTATATTCCTAATTACCAATAAGCAGAAGCAAGCAATCATGCAAGACTGCATAAGTCAGCACCGAATGCAGGCGAATTTAGTCCTAATAATAAATACTCTCTCACTCTCTCTCTCTCTGACCAATCGGTAACAGTCGCTAGTGCAGTGTAGGGATGGGACTATATGAAAACTTCATATCACGATTCACGATATTATCACGATATTAGCGCATTGCTTGTTAAATTCTTAAAATGCTACAAAAACTGTGAAATCACTTTTCCAGGGGTTGACACTATGTCTCGGAGGCACTTTCCCAGCACTACTAAATTACAGTAGTTGGACAGATTTAAGAGTCTTGCTATTACAGTATAGTTGTACAGACTGAAGAAGGTGCTTAACAGTGGTGTAAAGTAAGTAACTAGGTACGGTACATTTAATCAAGTACTGTACTACAATTTTCAGTACTTTTACTTCTACTCCACTACATCTTTGAGGAAAATATTGCACTTTTACTTCAATGCAATTATTTGAAAACTTCAGTTGTGACAGACAGAGTTTGCTCTACCTGCCTGGCATCCCTTCTGCAAGCGCAGCAAAGTGTGTTTGTTGGAACAGCCAGCCAAGCCGGAGGCACTGCGGAGGATTTAAACCCCCAGTCTCCGCCATAGTGGCAAAGTCACCTTACAGTATGCTTGCACCACACGAGCGACCGCGATAATTTATATTTTAGATTATAATTTTTTATAGATGCAGTTACGTAGCAGTACGTGAAGCCAAGTAGTTCAAAGACACATGATTTTAAACGGATTTACAACATATTGACCATAGGTTAACACATTTACAACACATTGAAAATACGTTAATACTGTATTAACTCAGACATCACACAGCAAACTGACCAGTTTGAATGGGTGAGTGTCATAACTAAGTCCCTATTGGCTGCAGAGTGATAGAGTTAAACCATTCCTGTAAGCCTAGAGGTTGTTTACAACCATTCAACACACTAAAGATCCTCTTATTTCTTTGTCCTGATCTTTCTTTTTTGTGTTTTGTGTCCTGGTTTTAACAGTATAAATTGTAGCTCTCTTTTGCACTTCAGTCTAGCTTGATTGCCCGTTGGGAACCAGCCTACTCGAGAATGATGTCTACTTCACTTTATATAACCCCCTCCCACATGTCCTTTTGATTGCACCAGACGAAGACCTTAATCCATTTAGGCCTAGAATTATTGACTGCTTTAACCAGTGAAAAATAGCAGATATACAAGCTCACAGCGCGGCATTTTTGAAAAAGTCGTGAAAATGTGTGCAAATCTTTGAATATATGTATTTTCAAAGCGAATGTTTGTAACTCAAATTTGCTTCTGGGTGGTCCCTGGAACTAAATATTTTGAAATGGGGGTCCGTGGCCAAATAAATATCATTTTGGGGGTCCTTCACATGAAAAGGTTTGAGAACCACTGACATACTAGTCTCTCAAGAACAGACTAACTGAGCTCCATTTAAGTGAAAAGGACCTTTTCTTTGACGATGGCTAGCCAGATTGCTGACATAGAAACATAGATTTCAAAAGAGGTTTCAAAAGACACTTTTTCCAAAAATAGCAGATCTACAAGCTCGCAGCGCGGCACTCGGTGCCGCGCTGTGAGCTTGTATATCTGCTATTTTTCAATAGTTAAAGCATAAAATAATGATACACAATAATGTGTACCCGTTCTGAATGTTAATCGTGCACTTAGAAGATGGTGTGCGGATATTTTAGTAGTTAATTACTGCGTATAACCAGCCATTCTGGTGTGGGAAAAACATAGGAGCCAACTGCTGTATTTTTGATTTTCATACAAGAAATGTTGTTGTCTGTTTGTGATTCTGCCTAAAGCGCTACTTTTAAAGTGGTGCAGCCAGTGGGTTCATAGCATGCCATGTGCTTTCCCAACAGGTAAATTCCAAGTGATCTCCCCAGGAGACTGTACACAAGCCAGTGCATCTGGAAAAAGGCAGCAAGTGTAAAATAAATCACGTAAAAAAAGCAAACTTTTAGTGGAAAATGTTGTGTTACCGCCGTAAGCTTAGGAGTCACGTGCCAAAAAGAAGAGATCTATAACCCCACACCACCTTGTGATGCAATATGTTGTTAGCTTGTAGATCAGTTATTTTTGTAAAGTGACACTATGGAGAGAAACTCTCACTGTTACAGAGGGGCTGCTGTTTGCACTGTCACTAAATGATTGACTGACTGAAGAAATGATGACTATTTTAGGCTGCTTCTTTACATTTGCGAGGGCAGATTAACAAGCCATGTCCAGACCCCCAACAGGGGTTTGATTTTAGAACTTGTCACTTTTATCATGAGTTTGCAGAATTGTCATCAGTCAACTTCAGGTAATATTCCTTGCAGATTTTCCCCAAACTTCTAAAGCACCCTTAATAACCACTGTACCAGTGGTTAGAGTGTCCTTTTTGATTTTGAGATGAGGGGGAGGCGAGCCATTGCCTTATTTAAAGAGCCCTCCGCAACTAACATAGTGAAGTAGGAGTCAGACTACCCGGCTCACAGCCTAACGGTGAATACTAAAGTGGTGTTGTGATTGTGAAGGTTTACAAACCAAACTCCACATTCCTTTTCCATTGAGGGGAAAATGTGAAAGCTGAATTAATAATAAATAGCCTAAATAAAATCGTGTTGTAGTTTATTGCCAAATCCTGCTGTTTGGTGTGCCTCTGTGGATTCTACACGTCTCAATTTCCGCAGCGACAAAAACAAGAGCAGCCCAGCGTAGATGGGGTATTGTTTTAGCAAAAAGAATATTGATTAGATGGACCACATAAACAATGAGCTGAGGAACAGTGTTACTGTCAGGCTGAGGGAGAACCATTCATCACTTAAGCTCGAAAGGTTACTTCATCATTATAACCCACACTTCACCTTAGTATTTATAAAATGTCTCATTATTTAACAATAAACTTGAATGGTGTAAGAAATCAACAGTCAACGGTCAAGTCAATACCTAGGCCAATTAGCACTCACTTTAGGTCTATATGATATCAGTCACCTATCCACAATCACATCAGAAAGATAAAAGATAAATTATGTAAAAGTGTATTGTTTTGTATTGCTTATTACATTCCTCTTTGCAGTGGGAATGGTGCAGTGAAAATGATAGTGGACTTCATGACAATGCAGCCGACTGCAGTGTGAAATCACAACTTGACTTATATTTCCACTAATTACAAGTGAGTCAGTTCCACCATACCTGCAATACTGGCGAAGATTTCACTGATTCCGATCAGCACATACTGGGGCACCTGCCACCATATGGGTAAATCTGCTGCATAGTAGATGACCTTGCCAATCTGCTGGTCGATGGTGCCGTTTTGAGATTTGACTATATCAAGTCGTTTAGTCTCCAATATTCCTGAAAGAGAAGAGGCAGGAAACAGTATCTGTGTTAAAGTTTGAAAGTGGTATGCAAGAGCCAACATGAAGGGTAGACCATGTGAAATGTACTAGAACCTGACTAAACGTTTGTAGTTAGACTACTGAGAGAAATGGGAGCAGGTTGAAAACGGGTAGCAATGCATGTTTGCCCAAAGGCAATGTGCACAAAAGCAGTATACCCGAACATCTGCATGCGTGCAGCCGTGTGCAACTCGTTCTGCCCACATCAAAATGACTTTTTGCGCAATTGGGCCAGTGACTTCAATTTATTTTGACACCCCTGGATTAGTGTTTATGTTGGGATCCAATTTGGAATTCTGGCAATTTCATAACACTGGAAAAAAAAAAGATGTGTTTAATAGAGGATACGTGATTTAGAGTAACATTATGTGGACATGTGGCAATCATATACAACCATTTCCTCCTCTTTGATTAGTCCCCTCCCCCCCCCCCCCGAATCTAGGTAGATCTTTTTTTCTGAAGAGTCGAACATGGATAAAAAACAACGGTCAATAAAACAAACCTTCCATAGGGAATATATATATCGGTTTATATAATACAGTCACAGTGAGAAGGCACTTGTGAAACGTATTAAGCACCCTAAAGTCCATGAAACCAACAAACAGCCAAACATCGCAGCGGTTAAAGGATTCACTGACACTCGATTAGGGATTTGGCTGGTTTCAAGGCTACACTACTACTTCATTAAGATCACATCTGCGTGCTCACAGATTATGGCAGTTAGTAATGGAACAGTGCGGACAGCTCGACAATGAGCGCCAAAGCAGTCGTCGTCAAACCACTGCCGCTTCCTAAAAGCTCATTCGATAGCCATTATCATGTAACCAGCAGCTATTTCCAGATAACACCCAGAGACAGCCTCCTATCATAACCACACTTAATGCTGTATTTTAGGAGGAGCTGCAGCCTTGTAATCCAGCTATCCTATAATACCAGACGTCCATCCCAGGCAGGGCAAGCAGCCTCCGGGATGCCCAGAGCAAGTCTAGGGCTCAGCATAAACATGCATCCCATATCACACATCAGACATTCCAAGTGCAATCCCTGAGAACTTTGCAACAGCTTTAACCCGTTTAGGCCTAGAATTATTGAATGCTTTAACCAGTGAAAAATAGCAGATATACAAGCTCACAGCGCTGCGAGCTTGTAGATCTGCTATTTTTGAAAAAGTCGTGAAAATGTGTGCAAATCTTTGACCATAATGTATTTCCAAAGCGAACGTTTGTAACTCAAATCTTACTTCTGGGTGGTCCCTGGAACTAAATATTTTGAGATGCGGGTGCGTGGCCAAAATAATAAATATCATTTTGGAGGTCCTTCACATGAAAAGGTTTGAGAACCACTGACATAGTAGTCTCTCAAGAACAGACTAACTGAGCTCCATTTAAGTGAAAAGGACCTTTTCTTTGACGATGGCTAGCCAGATTGCTGACATAGAAACATAGGTTTTTCAAAAAGTCTTAGAAGGATTCAAAAGACACTTAGAACATAGAATCGGGGCAAAATTCTAATTTTCACGATTTGTCAAAAATAGCAGATCTACAAGCTCGCAGCGCGGCACTCGTTGCCGCGCTGTGAGCTTGTATATCTGCTATTTTTCAAAATAATGATACACAATAATGTGTACCGTTCTAAATGGGCTAATAAAAGCATCCTACTTTTAGACATCAAAAAGTCAGCGGGCCATAACTAAAACAGATTATGTAAAAGTTACAAAGGAAGTAAAAAAAAAAAGAAGATTTACTTCAAAAGCAAATGTCCATGCTGCTTCGGAATGTCACCCAGCATGTAGTTGAAGCTAGTGTTTCTAGTGGTAGCCTATTAAATAAATACGAGCTTAGACCCCGGATCATGGCATGGCCAACTGTGTAGACCCACAGAATGTCACATTTACAATGTTGTGAGTGTTGATTCTAGCTGTGTCCATGGCAAACAATGTCACTTCAAGCTGGTGTAGAGCTGTCCGTCTCTCTGTGGTTTCTGAGCACCATGGCTTATGCTTGTGGACAGACATCGATAAACCCACAGGAAACACGGAAGACCAGCTAAGCAAAATAACATAACTTCATGACTGAAGACACGATACAGGGCACAGCAGTGGTGGGCATTTTGTGGTTCCGCACATAGAAAGCCTGTTCATTTTTCCCAATAGAGATTTCCGAAAATATTTATATTAATTATTTTAAGTCATCCAGGCTTCTGGACCAAAAAACATTTCATTCTGGGTTAAAAAAGTAAAGGTATTAGTAAGTTAAAGAATTAGCCTGTAGTACTATATTCACCTACTGTACGTTGTCCCTATGATGGTGCCACACATCATCATAGGCCTTTCTTATCATGGCCACAACTTAACGGCTTGCTGAAATACTGTAAATGATATTGGGCCATGCTGGTTGGTGATCGGATCAGTGCATCCACCACATAATTGCCCTGGTTTGATTCTAGATGGAGAACTGTACTGTGTGTTTTCTCCCTCCGCTTCTCATTTTCAAGATTCTGAATATCTGAAATAAACATTTTACAACCTTTCCCTCTCAGCAGACATTTCAGAAGCATTTCCTAGAACCGAAGAATCCTCTCATTAGATTTGGTTAACAGGCATTTTACAGTAGTTAAAAGTAGAAGAGGAAGAAGAAGAAGAAGAAGAAAAAAAGAAACATACAGTTTGCTGAGAGTATTTCAGTCTTTGTCACATTTAAAATTAGACTACACAAGAACGCACTTTCAATTCCACTTCACAATTTCGGCATGGTATATGAGGAACAAACCATGGGGTATACAAAAAAACTACGATAAATTAGTACAACTACACTCACCCTCTCTTTTGCACGCACGCACGCACACGCACACGCACACACACACACACACATACACACACACACACACACACACAACGTGGAAAAAAACTTCCTCCAGGAAAGTGCTTATGGTCAGCTTTTTTTTGTTTTTTTCTTGTTATGACAAAGCAACAGTCAGTAAGTGGTCTCCAGCAGCTTTGCTGCAGCCTCCCTGGAGGTGTACCTGAGAGTAGTGCAGTGGTGGTGGCTGAGCTGCTGTGTCTCAGAGGCTCTCATTAGTGTCTGATCACAGTCTCACACTTAAAACCCATTCAGAACGGGTACACACATATATTGTGTATCATTATTTTATGCTTTAACTATTGAAAAATAGCAGATATACAAGCTCACAGCGCGGCACCGAGTGCCGCGCTGCGAGCTTGTAGATCTGCTATTTTAGAAAAATCGTGAAAATTTGAATTTTGACCCGGTTCTATAAGTGTCTTTTGAATCCTTCTTAAGGTTTTTTGAAAAACCTGTGTTTCTATGTCAGCAATCTGGCCAGCCATCGTCAAAGAAAACTTAACTTTCACTTAACTGGAGCTCAGTTAGTCTGTTCTTGAGAGACTACTATGTCAGTGGTTCTCACACCTTTTCATGTGAAGGACCCCCAACATGATATTTATTTGGCCACGGACCCGCATCTCAAAATATTTAGTTCCAGGGACCCCCCAGAAGCAACATTTGAGTTACAAACGTTCACTTTGAAAATACATACATTCAAAGATTTGCACACATTTTCACGACTTTTTCAAAAATAGCAGATCTACAAGCTTAGCTTGTATATCTGCTATTTTTCAATAGTTAAAGCATTCAATAATTCTAGGCCTAAATGGGTTAAAGTACTTCCACCCTTGTTTAGAGGGCCGTACTGCCAATACCTCAGAGCAGTGGCTCCCAAACTTTTTTAGCTCGACACCCAAAAGAGAAATTTGAAGTCTCTGGACCCAAATTGTTCTAAAATACGTTGTGAATTAAGCACTTAAAACCTATTTAAAGACCATTTCTGAACGTTTTTTGAAAATCAAAAATGGTTCCTGACTCACTGTTTGAGAAATACTGCCTCAGAGAACGAAGTACTTCCCAGTATGTTGTGATCTACAAGCTCACAACATGACACGTGTTGCAAGCTTGTGACTGAGTATAAATGAAGCAGAAAATCATTACATGCGAATACACAGTAGTTTTTTTTTTTTACTCTGAATGGACCCGCTAGGCCTCAGGTTTTGTCTCAGTTTGACTAGAGCTGACCAATAGGCCTATATCAGCTAATATTATTTCACTTTTTGACAATAGGTACAATTATGCACCCTTTTTTATCACATTCAACCTGGCCACCCTATTTTGGGCATGTCATTATAGGTGAACATTTTCAAAAATGTCAGAAACAGCAGATCTACCAGATTACAACACATTGCATTGTGACTCGTTGTGAGCTTGTAGATCATCTGCTTTTGAGGCAATATTGTTCAATAGGGCTTAGGTGGTTTAATGAAATTATTATTAATGTGTTACATGTTTATTCTATCAATAGGTGATTTGAGTTTATTTTTTTGTTAGCTTATAATTTAATGCAGTCAATTAGAAACTTTAATCAAATCTACATTTTTATTTATTTATTCAATTTCTTTTTCGTTCCTTTTTCTTTTGCAAGACAGCGGTCAAATCATCAGTATGGTGGTATAGGACACTCCAAAATCAGGATTGATTGATTGAATTTATTTGGTGATAAAAATAATCACTTGTAATCCAGCTATCCTATAATACCAGCCGTCTAATCACCTAAAATGACAACACCACACACAATATCACAGAGGATAAAAACACAATAAAGCCCTGAGGCTTATTTCAATTTGACAGGCATTGGACCAAAAGATCTGGCATCAGACAAAGTTTTACACTCTCAGAGGAGTTCAATTAATTCAACATTTCAATTAATTGGACATTTGTGAGCGTGCTGCTTGACGATGCATTCAGGGCTCTTTGCTAAATCATAATCAATTATGTATTGTTATTCAAATCTAACCATCTGCGTTGTGTTAGCCTTTCATGATTTGCGTGGAATTAATTAGCTGCCAAAGATACACCTTGTTAACCAGACGACGTCCTAATAATGCTGGTCTTTTTAGTTGTTCACGTTTTTAACTTTGAACTGCTTCACAGCCAAAGTAGTTCTCGTTATCGTTAGTGTAAACAAAACATTCACAACACACTAAATATTAATTGCCACTCCTCACAAACAACCATTAAATATGATTTAGTACATGTTTAAATATCAATTAGCAATCTGCCCGAGCACTGCAGTCGATATTAAAAAGGTCAATGAGGACAGAATGTATTTGTATTCTTCTACAGTGATAGGAGAAGTAATTCTGCGAGGGGAAACAGGGAGGCGATGGTTGTGTGC